>NC_141628.1:22349797-22675630 GCF_047967505.1 Dipteris shenzhenensis
CTCTCTATAGCAAGAAGGCTCCCCGCAATCAGTAAGCATCACATAGTCTACCCCTGGAACAAACCTATCAGGCAGTCTAGACACTCTAGATGATCTTCTCAAGGGCATTTCAGCTTGCTGTACCACTTGCATATCAGCCACATTTGGCTCATCATTTCCACCAATAGATGATCCATCATCTACCCTTGATTGTATACCTGTGGGAGTACTTGGTGGTACCATTTCTTGCACATTTGGTGCATGGACAGCTTGCTGTCTATCAACATAGGCAGGTGGATTCACATCCTTGAAAGTGATTCTCCTCATTTCCACATCCCTCATGGGTGCCTTATGCATCTTCTTCTCATTGAAGACCACATCATGGCTGCGTATGATCTTCTTTGCTTCTGGATCCCAGAGACGATAGCCCATCTCTCCACTTTCACCATAACCTAGAAAGATGCATTTCCTAGACTTAGGATCTAGCTTCTTTCGAAGTTCTTTTGGCACATGTGCATATTATGCCTCACACCCAAATATACGCAAATGAGAGTAAGAGGGCTTCTTTCCACTCCATGCCTCTTCAGGAATACCACCATCCAAACTCTTACTAGGTGATCTATTGGATCACATGCACTGCAGTCTTCATTGCCTCAGCCCAAAAACCACCAGAAAGACTTGCATTGGAAAGCATGCGTTGCAACCTTTCTTGAATGGTACGGTTCATCTTTTATGCAACTGGATTTTGCTCTGGAGTACGAGGGGATGTAAGCTCCCTCTTAATCCCACGAGTATCACAGAAATGCTGAAAGTCATGAGAGAGATACTCTCCACCATTGTCAGTCCGTAGGCATTTAAGCGTTCTACCGGACTGATTCTTAACCAAGGCCAGCCATTTCTGAAATACCTGGAACACATCACTCTTCCGAGCTATAGCATAAGCCCACACTTTCCTAGTTGCATCATCAATGAATGTCACATAGTATTCAGCCCCACCTAATGACCGTGTAGGCATGGGACCACATACGTCTGAATGCACCAAATCAAGCATTTCAAACTCTTTCTTTCCCCTTCTTTTATGGGCTGATTTAGTCTGCTTCCCATAGAGACAGTGCTCACAAAATTCAAAATCAGAGAAACTCAAATGCGGTACATAACCCAAACGGCATAAGAGTTTCATTCCATTCTGGCTCATGTGCCCCAACCTGCAATGCCACAAAGAAGTGCTTGGCTGCTCGGTTATTGCAACAACATGATCAAATACCCCTGATACATGTATGGGATACAAAGTCCCACACTTGGCACCCCTAGCCAAAAGCATAGAGCCCTTTTGAATTTTCCAACTTTGAAAGCCAAAAGTGGTGTGAAAACCAGCATCATCTAGCTGACCCACTGAAATAAGACTCTTGGTCAACTTAGGCACATGTCTCACATGTTTCAAAACAAATGCAGACCCATTTGCAAAAGAAAACTTTATGTCACCTGCTCCCACTATGTCACATGCATAGTCATTTCCAAGATGCACACAACCTGTCTTTCCACTATCATAAGTGGAGAACCATTTCCTATGGGGAGTAACATGGAATGAAGCACCAGAATCCAAAATCCAATCCTGGGAATATGCATCATCTGAAGTGGTAAGCAAATCTGCAGATAAACTAGACATGAAGAGAACATCATTGTCACTATCATGTGTGACTGCATTGATCTCCTCGATCTTCACTTTTCCTTTGTCCTCCCTTGGACTCTCTTCCTTTTGATTTGCACCCCAATTTGCATTCTTTTTCTTATCCTTTTGCTCTCTTTTCAGCTTGTAGCAATCCTTTTTCATATGGCCCTTCTTGCCACAATGGTAACACTCAATGTTCCATGCCCTGGATTTGCTACGAGACTTCCCTCTTTCTTGGGACTTCCCCCTGAACTGTGATCTGCCCCGTTGCACATTTAAGGCTGCATCCTAATTGTTGCCATTCATAGACTTCCGTCTAATCTCCTCGGCCAACAAGCTACCCACAACATCATCAAATTTCAGTACTCCACCCATGAGGATGGCAATGAACATAAGAGAAATATTGCCTTAGTCTCCGCATCAAAATTCATCTTCTGAGCCTGAAGCTGGCTGAAAATAATATTGAATTCATTCAAGTGAGAAGCAATGGAGACCCCTTCCTTCATCTGCAGCTCAAACAACCTCTTCATGAGGTAAACTTTATTAGAGGTAGTTTCCTTCTCATAAGTGGCACGCAGTTTCTTCCACAAATCTTCAGTAGTCTGCTCATTTACTACTGTGAAATAAACTGAGTCTGCAAGATGAAGTCTAATAGTAGACTTTGCTAATGCATCCAACTCATTCCAATCATCCTCAGACATATTTGTAGGCTTAGCTTCAATCCCTGCCAAGGGTTTAATCTGCTTCTTTTGAATAAGCACATCCCTTATTTGTTCTTTCCACAAAGAAAAGTTTGTCCCATCAAACTTTTTAATGTTGAAAAACTCCTTTTCAGACATGGAAGAGGATGCCATGATGCAAATAAAGCAAAATCCCAAATGCTAGTGCCTCAAGAGAGAATCACACCAAATACCAGGTGCACCCAAATGTGTATGCCACAATAGAGTGAAATATCACCAAAACTCAAAGCTCAAAGAATCCGACTCATGTGCATATACTATGCATCCATATGAGCAAATCTGGCCCAAAAGAAAATGCCAATAAGTGCCAAATGACTCAAGCATAAACACTGTCCACTGGCATATGCATCAATAATGTCTCATCCGAGAGAGCATAGCACTATCAGTGCATCACCTGCAATGTTTCAAAGCTATCCCTCAGCATAAAATAGCATCCATGTGCAAAGCGTCCATAAAAAAATAGCATCCCACAAGGCAATTTGGGCCTATCAGCACATCCAACAAGGACCGCAATGCATCCAAATGGCCTATAAATCATCCACTGCAACCCAATACATACCACGAATGAGCGCAAGAAATCATAGTCCCACGGTAATGAGCGCTACTGAAAATAGAACCTGAGATGCCTCAAAACATGGGCGCCATTGCATAATCGGACTCAGCAAGAAAATCTGCAAATATCTCTCTTCTGCCAGAACTCCAAAATCCCAACCGATGAGTGAGAAATGGGAGTCAACACTTATCCACTGCCATGTGGCATAAATCTAAGGTTTCAAAACCTTAGAATGAAAAATGCATAACAGAGAGACGAAATCGAATACACAGAGATCTATAACTCTAAAAATCCTCCACCGAATTGCGCAAGAACTGACAGGTAGGGGTTTTTGAGCGTCCGGAACACGATGGGACAAACGGTTTTGGAAACCGTGGTCTCAATCACTGGGTCCAACACACGGACTGAAAAACGTTTTTGGAAACAGAGCTGTTTGTAAACTCCACTGGAGTGCGAATGATGAGCAACATAGAAGTTTTAGGACCTCCTGAGTCCACCGGAACTGACAGATCTGCAAATGGTTGCTCCAAACTTGAGTTCCAACACCCGGGCAAAAAACGCAGGAACTGACACAGTGAGTCAGAAATCGACTGAAATGATCCCAAATTCAAGAATGAAGGTGTTTCCAAGCTCCTGAAGTAATGTGGACACCAAAAGCAAGCAATAGTTGCCTCTACAAGTCAATACGGAGTCTCTGTCATCGAACAGAACAGGAAAAAGCTCAAAAAACGACTTTTTCTTTGAAAGCTCTTAACAGGCTCTAAAAACCACTTCACAAAGCCAAAGTGACTTTTCCAAAGGTTCCTCCAAGGTCTCTGCACACTCGGATGCAAGTAAAGTCACCCACAAAGCTTCCCACAAAGCTTCTCCTTCCTCCCACAGAGCTACTAAGCTTCAAGCATTCACGCACGCTTAGCTAGATCACACGGGCTCTGATACCAGTTGAGAGTGCTCTCAATGGAAGCAAGAACGGAAGAAGGAGAGAGAGAGATAGAGAGCCACACAAGTTTTAATGGGTGCAGAACCACCCTAATCTTCTTTTTCATTCATTTATATATGTGTTTGAGTATTGTACATAACCAGGGTAAAGGCACAGTCACCTTTAACCCCCACAAGTTACCCAGCCATACTTGGGAGACTGTGGTTGAGAAAGAGTGATGCAGTCAGCTATTGGAAGATGGGACGTCTTTTGGTGCTTCAAAGGAGAAGATCCTGGTGCAACCAGGTGCCACTGAACTAGAAGAAGAAGTGGAGCAAGATAGTGATACTCTCTCATCCTCGGTGTCTGAGTCAATGGAAGATTCAAATGGGGGGGAGGAGTTCTCAGAGGAAGAAGTTTACATGATGGGGGTGTCTCTGACCCCGCCACCTATAGAAAAGGTAAGAGCTAGTCCTTAATAGCTTGAGTCTATGCTTTCTCTAGATCTCACTCCGAGTGAGAAAGATGAGTTCCTAGAAATGTTCAAAGGTTTCCCTGACCTCTTTGAAACTAGCTACCACCACCTTCACCATGTGACTGCCATAGAACACAAGATAGAGCTGAAGCTTGATGCTAAGCCACCAGTGGCTCAAAAGTATCAGAGATTAGGGCACCTACAGGCCGACGCTTTGTGCTCAGAGTTAAAGAAGATTGTAGAAGGTAGGTTTATGATTTCGGTTCACAAAACTAAATGGGTTTCTCCAATGGTAGTCACCCCAAAGAAAAACAACAAGTGGCGGGTCCGCATCGATTATAAGAAACTCAATGTGGCCACCAAGAGGGACCATCATCCTCTACCCTTTTAAGACCTCATTCTTGAGAAGGTAAGTGGTCATGAGATGTATAGTTTCTGCGATGGTTACTCTGGGTTTTATCAAATCAGAATTGCGGAGGAGGATGTGCTCAAAATCACATTTTCCACACCCTGGCGGACGTTTGCATTCAAAGTGATGCCATTTGGCCTCATCAATGCTCCTACTACCTTTCAATGATTTATGCAGATGGTGTTTGCTCCTTATTTGGGGGTTTTCTTGGAGTTGTTTTGAGATGATTTCTGTATATTCTCGACACGTAAGGAGCACATCATGAAGGTTAGCATGGCCTTCCAAAGGGTCAAATGGCAGTCTCATCCGAGGGCATCAAGCCTAACCCCGAGAAGGTAGAAGCTATCCTCAAGCTCTCCCCGCCAACAATCAAACATTAGGTACGTTCATTTGTCAATCTAGCAGGATACTATCATCACTTCATTGATTAATATGTTGCTTTGATGCTACCCATGACTACGCTATAAAAAGATGGGGTTAATTTCTCATGGGATGAGGATTGTGATCATGGGTTTGTACAAATCAAGAGTGCTCTGGCTTCAGAACCCATTCTATGTAATCCTGATTGGTCAAAGACTTTCTATATCAATCCTGGGTTTGGTGAGCACACTCTGGCGGGTATTCTTCTCCAGCAAGGGGAGGATCGGTTCTCGATTTGGTTCTCGACAATTGCTCGAAACTGAACGATGCTACTCTGAGGCTGACAAGCATGCCTTGTCTTTGGTGTTCTGCATTGAGAAATTTAAGCATTATGTGGCTGGAAAGTCCATTATAATCTCTAGCAATGGTCTTGCAAAGCAAGTTCTTCAATCACCAAATCCCATGGGCCGGTTGGCCAAATGGTTGGCAGCTCTACAAAAATATGAATTTTCTTTCAAAATTGTAAAAGGGGGTTGTTCCAACTTAAAGAATGCCTTGATTGATTTAGAGGAGTGCCTTGATATTGTAACCCTTGTAGTGGCCATAGAAGTTGGGGATCCATGGCATGGTGGTATCTACAAGTTTCTGACCACTTTCTCCTTTCCTCCGGAAAGTACTAGCTATGAGAGAAAGAAGATCCATAGAGACAGTAGGCACTACACTGTCTTTGATGGGGTGTTGTACCGTCAAGGCATGGATGGGGTACTAAGATGGGCCATTGATGCAGATGAAGTACCTAAGGTATTGAAGCATTATCATGATGGATTTTGTGGATGCCACTATGTCGGTGACTATATAGCTAAGAAGATTTTACATGCTGGGTACTATTGGTCGGCCTTGTTCAAGGATGTCACTATGTATTGCAAAACTTGTGAACCATGCCAGTTCTTTGGTAGGAAGGATTTGCGTCCTGGGAACATCATCCAGTGATGTCCATCCATCCGTTTTAGAAGTGGGGAATAGATTTTGTCGAGCCCCTGCCCATGACTGCCTGCAAAAAGAAGTATCTTTTGATAGCCACTCAGTATGTCACTAAGTGGGCTGAAGCCATCGCCCTCCCCATTGCAAATGGTAAGGCAGTTTCAAATTTCATATTTGAACGTATCTGCACAAGGTTTGGGACACCCATGGAAATAGTATTTGACCATGGGAGTCCATTCTTAAATGAAGCAGTGGAGTTGCTCATGGATCGCATGGGTATTGATCATCGCACTTCTAGCATCTATTATCCAGCATCCATGGGACAAATGGAGTGGACCAATGGCCTCCTTTGTAAATCCATGGGAAAAATGGCCATAGGGCATAGGAGCCAGTGGGATGAGCCAGTGGGATCAGAAGGTCACTAAAGCCGTGTGGGATTACAACATCACCCATAAAACGTCTATAGGTCACACTCCTTTTGAGTTGGTGTACAGTACTGAGGCAGTTTTACCACTAGAGATAGAGATTCCGTGAGATTGGCACAAGAATAGAGGATGATAGAAGATGAACATGTAGAGGCCAGGTTGGTACAACTTGCAAAGTTAGATGAAACCCGATGTCTTGCACTACATCAAATAGAGATCCAAAAGAATCGACAAAAGGCCTGTTGGATGCTAAGATTCATAAGGGATGGAAAAGACACTTTGCTAAGGGGGATCTTGTGCTATGCTTTGATAACAGATTGGACCACCAAATGGATAAAAAGTTCCTTTCACTTTGGACCGGTCCATATAAAGTCATCAAGGAACATAGCAATGGGTATGTACAAGTTCATGAGTTGCATGAGACATATGGCAAGAAGGTGATCAATAAGCATTATCTCAAGCCCTTCTTTGTGCGTGATGGTCCCAGGCATGGAAATGTTGTGCATTCCCTGCCTGGGGGGGGGGAGCTATTATGGATAAATTTGACCAAGGTAAAAGGCATAAATATGTGTGTGTGGCAATAGTATAATAAAATATGGTGTGCATAGGGCCCAGCGTTGATGTGGCAAGGCATGACCATGTGCCACCCTTCCACATAAGAGGACCCATAGGTGTGTTGTACATAATCCATGGTAGTAATATTATAAAATGTTAAGGTGGCATGGTTCCTCCATGTGCCACCCCTCCACCTATGTGGTCCCATGCCTGCATGTAGTGAGACATGGCCCAAGGACCATGGGAGAAGTAATATAAAATAGGTGGAGATGGATATTATATTGGATTATTCCCTCCATGTAGGATAGGCCCATTTGGGGGGGTGTAGATAGTCCAAGAATGCAAGTTAAATAATGGGGAAAGTAGGATGAGGTGGAAAGATTCCTTGTGCCAAGCCTCCACTTGTCCTCCTAGATGTTTGAATGTATTATAAAATTGAGAAGAGACCAAGGGAGTATCTTAGAGTTGGGATATGGGGTTTGATTTATGTGGAAAAATGAGGCAAAGGGTTATCTCACACAATTGAGAGTGCGTACCCACCTAACCCACATGGGAGATTCCTCCACACACACCATGCATATGGGAGGATGCATTTATTGGGAGAGACCCCCTCTCTTGGCTATAAAAGGAGGGGGCTATTCCTTGATGTGACACGCACATTCTTGTAAAGCCACCATGCTAGTTTTTTTATTTCCCCCATCCTACTTTCCTTTCAAATAAAGCATGACTCTCTTTCCTTGATGTTTTTATCTCTACATTCCACCTCCCATACATGCTCCTCTTCCCCCTCACCCTTCCCCTTTATGCCATAGTCTTCCTCTTCATTCCCACCCCACTGAGTGGATTTAAGATAATGTTTTACCACATTTTAGCACTTTTGAGCACCTTTGGGCTGTTTTAAATGCTTTTTAGCACTATTTGGCACTATTCGACCACTTTTTAGCACTTTTGTAGCACTATTTGACCCTGATAAATTTTTATCACTTTTATAGCACTATTTGACCCTGATAAGTTTAGTATTTATTGGATAAGCAAATGCCAGAACTGTAACCAACATGGTGGCTTTAAGATTAGCAGTGTAGTTGTTGTACAAGTTAAGTGATTCAAGATTAATTGTAACCAGCGCAGTGATTTTCAAACACAACAACACAAAGCAACTATAGACGTGCTTGATAGACGCACAAAATAGCAGGCGCGTCCATAGGTGTTGCTTGAATAGAGAAATTACGGGCGCGTTTAATAGCATGTCTAACAGCTCGTCTATTTGCACGTGTATTAGCAGGTCTATTTGCGCATCTACACTAAGAAAATACGGTCCCGTCTAACATTGCGTTTATCAGTGCGTCTATTTGCGCGTGTATTAACACGTCTATTAGTGCGTTTATACTAGAAATTAGATGCGTTTATACTGAAAACAAAGAATACAGAAAGTGAGATTTTGGTGTACATCATTGCTTTCCAAACATTGCCCATGATTACCAAACCACATAATTTTAACAAAAACATCAATGCTTTTTTGCAAGCCCACATATACAAGAATTAAGTGAGGTGAGGAGAATGAGACAATATGTAAAATAGTTTTGCCAATATCAATGATTGGGCTACGGTTCAATCTCATCCTCAATGAGATCAACCCTTGCCAAACTATCTACTTCAAAATCCAAACAAGTGTTTAGATCTACAAATACATTCAACCCACTACTACTTGTGCTACTCATGTGCTCATCGAAATCAGCATCACCAATGGTAGGCTCATCCTCATGGGTAATGGCCTCAATATCTGTATCTCCTATCTCATGATCATCCTCCTCTCTCGTATCACGGTCATCATCACGTCCATGGCCATGATCATCGACCTCCATACGTTCCATATTAGTAAATGTACTATGCATCACTTTGGAACGTGGCAGGCCTCAATATCTGTATCTCCTATCTCATGATCATCCTCCTCTCTCGTATCACGGTCATCATCACGTCCATGGCCATGATCATCGACCTCCATACGTTCCATATTAGTAAATGTACTATACATCACTTTGGAACGTGGCATAATAGGTATGACATGCCACCATCTATTATTATCCACCATTGGTTGATAGACAACCTAATTCAAACACAAATATAATCATGTTATTTTCCTTGCATCAAATCTTTAAAAGTGAGTATTTTTATATGTGTGCACAGTACCTGTTCACATTGTTGCGGTAGTACTAGTGTGTCCTTCCTACTTTGCCAAAACTTTGTGGAGTCGATAGTTACAAAGCCACTTGCATGGCGTTTGATTGTTGCATTAGGGCCTCTTTCCACCACGTCCTTAAACCACTTTACATCCAAAACATACACAAAGAAGCGTCGAAAGTCAAGCTTAATAATATGTTGGATTATGCCATAATAATCATCCATGGCTCCATTGGCTCCCTCAAAGCTAGCAATGACGCCGCAATCTTGTGTGTTTCTTTATCATCAATCCGTTGTGTTCGAAAATGCTTGCTCTCACACCATATAGCATTGAACATAGTGCACTACACCAAGAAAAAATCAATTAAATAAGCAATCTAAATTATTGAAAGCTGCTAACTTATGCATAACATTCTATATACCGACCTTGCTCATGCATCCCCTAGCATAATCTCATTCTTCCAATGTGATATGCATCCCCTCCTCTTTCTCTACTTTCTCCATTTCATCAAGTAGCCAATCCACATGAATATCCTTTGGCAGTGCTCTTAGATACTAAGGGTATGGCACACGAGATCCGTGGTGTGTACGAAAGAGGGCCCTTTCTTCTTGTCTTCTTGCCTTTGCATCCTTGTATCTTGTCACCCATCTTTTCATCACATCACTATCAAGCACACAATAGAGGTTGATACTATTATGCAACTCCGTGTCTATTACTTTGTTGCGTCCTTTCCCTTGAGGCACAATAGAGGTCATCTTTAGGTCTTCATCATCTCTCCATAGTCATGGGAGAGAGCTATCCACATCAACAAGAAACTCAAAAATATATACAAGTGACTCTTGTACCAACCAACCCTCGGCCATGCTACCTTCGGGTCTTGCATTTTGTCTCATGAAGCCCTTCAAGGTCTTCATGAAGCACTCGAGGAAGAACAACCATCGTGCATGTATAGTACCGCATATAGCAATCTCATCCACCAAATGCACTATAAGATGTAGTTGGCTTGTGAGAATAGAACGTGGAAACGTCTCCTCCACTAAACAAACCACCTCCACTGACATAACTCGAGCATTCTCAAGCATGGTGGGATCTATTTCCTTTGAGCTCACATACCTAGAAATGAAAAAGTACACCATATTAGCAATATGAACACCTTGCATGGAGCATTGATACGCATCATATTTTGTATCATGTAAAGTACCTCACAAGCTCGCCCATCTTGTAAATACAATCTTTCATGTCCTTCGATGCACTACGTGAAATGCTAGTAGGTAGTATGAACTGAACCCACGAGGAGGTGGTGGATTAGTTGCTTATAATTATTCACTCACAAATTTGAAAGGAAAAAGATATTATGCACATAAAATATTTACTTGGAGCATCTTGTGCCAATCATGAGATTTCAAGCCATATAATTGCTCTACACCTCTTTTCTTGCTCTTTGTAAAGGCTCCCTTCAAACACCTCATGCATCCAGTGGGAGTACGAATTGTAGTAATAGCGTGCTTCACTGCCGCCATCTCTAGCTTTGATAACCTTCACGGTGCATGAGGTAAAAAAACACACCCATTTGGGCTCTCTTATGGCTAAGCTTCACGCATCCTCCCTGTGGTATGTAGATCCTCCCTTATGCCTACAGAATCTCGTGTCCCATTCAAATGCTCCAAAATGGTAGATGCTACATTCTTGAAGATATTCATGGGATCAAGCAAGTGATTGATCTTGAGGTGGGACCAATATGGTAAACGATAAAAGATGGAGTATCTAAACAAAATAAAGTGTGAGCGGGCAATCTTTATTTCTAGCCAATATAGCACACAATAGTTACAAACCCTTACTGGCTCATGCCAAGTGGTGGAGTCGTGGAACCGTCCCAAATTCTCATCCAATCTCCTATGGTGAGTGATTGTGGGAGGACTTCATTCCAAGGGGCAACATATCTAGGATGATCAGGTGGGAGAAATCGATGGTGATTCTCATAGATGACCTTATTCAATGCGTCTGCCCATGAGGCAACTAGCGAAGGACCACAAACAAGACATGCATGGTAACCCGATGTAGTGAGACTTGAACAATAGATGCAATTAAGAGTTGAAGGTGGGTTTAGGGTGTCACATCCTTTGCCTATTCATAATTAGAAGTGCAATGCTTACCTGAACACTCGCCATAGCTTGGGAAGTCATGCATCGTCCACATCAAGATTGCTTTGTAGTTGAAGTCTCGTGACGAGGGAGGCCTACTCACATCATGCACCTCGATACCTCTCCAAAGTATCTCTAGCTCGCCAATCAAAGGCTCCAAATAAACATCAGGATTTTTGACTTTATGTTTCCCTGGAATTAGAAGGGACAGCATAACATGTCCTTTCTTAATAGCCATAGAGGGTGGAAGATTATAACTCACCAATATCACTGGCCATACACTATAAAAGGTGCTTTTGAGACCAAATGGTTTTACAACATCCATACCCAATCCAAGTCTCAAGCTCCTAGGTTCTTCCTTGAAGCTTGGCCATGTGTCTTCAATATGCTTCCACGCAGGAGAGTCTGCAGGAGTTCTCCACTTGCCATCGGTTGATCGATGGGAGGAATGCCATGACATGAGCTCTGCAATGGATTTGCACTTGAACATATGTTGGATGCGAGGGATTATGGGAAAATATCACAGAACCTTACGAGTCACGTCCAAAGTTTTGAGATCTGCTCTATATCTTGCCTCTCCACAAGTAGGGCACTCTCTTGCATCCTTATGTAGTCCACGAAACAAAACACAATCGTTGATGCATGCATGGATGCGCTTGTAATCTAATCGTCCAAGAGAGGTCACATGTTGCCTTACCATATCTCTTGAGGTCGGTAATTTATTCTCCCTTGGAAGCATTTTACATAATAGCCTGCACGTGAAGACCATAAATGAGGAAAAGCATTCGAGTAATTGACCCATTAGCATAATTCACCATGTTTGCAAAATAGACTTTAAAGCTTACTTGAGTAATGCATTCAAACTTGCATTGCTCCATCCATAGATGGTTTGCAAGTTTAGTAACTCAAGGGAGGTACATAGAATAGAGAATGTGCACCCCTCAAACAGTGGAGTCGATGCTGCAGTAAAAAGATCATCCTGCTCCATGCTATCATCCCTCCCTTGATGGACATATAAATCCCACACCATATCATCAAACACGTCCTCCTCCATGGCTTCATGAGGTAATGGCAGAGGGCTACTATCACCATCAGTCCATGCATCCGTAACAGTCCTTCCTGAAGATCCCACCTCATATCGCCGACGCTTCGCCTCCTCACGGCGAGCATAGGGCAACATATGCGAGTGTGGCACTGCTTCCTGTATCAAATTAAAACGGGATCATAACTCAAACATATGAATACCCATAGGTATCTCAATCAACCTTAACTCTTTAACACTTACCATGTTTACAGTCGCATCCCATTCTCCATACTTTGAGATGTGATTAAGTGTAATCCTGCGTGCACGATACATGTTTCCTTGACATCGATCACACATACATTTGATTTTTTGCTCCAACCACATTTCGCGATGGTGGATATGGTGGGATTCATCCTCACTGGAGCTACTTGTTGAAGATGAAGACATCCTACAAACAAACAACCCAAAAAAATATGCTTTTCTTCAAATATTTAATTTTAAACTCTATGGTGCGTCTAAAACCGCATCTATCTGTTCTGTGGTGCGCATCTACAAGCACGTCTAAAACCCTGTCTATCTGTTCTATGGTGCGCGTCTACAAGCACGTCTAAAACCGCATCTGTCTATTCTGTGGTGCACGTCTACAAGCGCATCTAAAACCGCATCTGCTTTGTGTATTTAGATGCATGTATAGACACGCCTATAGACGCGGTTTTTAAATCTGCTTTAAGCGCACTCGCTTTGCTTTTCTTCACATTACTTATACTTTGCGCGGCTTGCTTGCTTTGCTATTAGCAGATCCACAATTTCAACGCTTAAGAGGAAGGCACCCACACTTACTTCCAAGCTTACACTTAAGAGGAAGGCACCCACACTTACTTCCAAGCTTAAAGGAGAAGAGGGTGAACAAGGAAGAGAAGCAACTTTGAAAAAGGAGAAGAAGCTTCCATACCTCTATCCAAGGTAAGTCTTTTTACAGTTGATCTTTTTTGGAAGTTTGCTCTCTTTGGATTTGTACTTTCTCGTATCCAAGAAATGCATGATTTTGGTATCAGTGTTACGTTTTTGTATCGGGCACATGTCCTTTTCTACTTTTTAGAAAAGTCCATCTATCGGAGCGCATCTATAGGCGTGTCTCAGAGCACGTCTAAAACCGCGTCTAGATGGGCATCTAGCCTATTTGCAAACATAGACAGCCGTGTCTATAGATGCACTGTTATATGCAAAAATAGATGTGCTTCTCAGACGCGTCTATAGACGCGCTCCGACAGTAATCTTTTCTTCCTTTCCTCTTTCTTCTCAGCTCATCAGTAATCGTCTTTTTTTCTTTTTTCCAGTTCATCATGTGGCCAGGAAGCTCAACGGGCTCACCTGATTTCTGGGAGTATATTTTTAGGGACTTATATAACCTTTTAGGGCACCCTCCTAGTCCTGCAAAGTTATACGGGTATATGATGGGTACTCTAAACACCCCCCACGAGTCGTCACTATAGACTCCAAACCGCCCCACACCAGTTGAGATTACCCCAGTGGAGTCAGCACAGCCTAGCCGGCTACACAATCGAGGCCCTTCTCCCATGCCGTCTTATGCCCCTTCCCCCATGCCATCTTATGTCCCTTCCACCATGTCGTCTTATGCCCCTTCCCCCATGCGTCAAGAGGTCCTTCTGTCTCGCAGAGCCGTCGGAGTACTCCTGTAAAGTCGAGACTCGGTTCTCTAGCTACGAGTGGTCCACGTAGTCCTGTGCAGTCTCCAGCTACGAGTGGCCAGTGTACTAGCTCGACACGACACAGTAGCAGGCATAGTAGCAGGGAGAGCGGAGGGGGATGCATGGCACAATGCTTTGGGAGGGGTGGTGGTGGGGATGATGATGATTTAGATGATTTAGACGTGCCTCTGGGTGATGGTACGATATTCTATGACATCACTCAGACAGGAGGCATCTTGATGGATGCACGGGGGAAGGACATCATGGCCTTCATGCACTCTGTAATTTCTAACAATTATAGAGACTGCTTTGTCTACTACAAAGACTAGCCAAAGAGGTTGGCTGATGAGACCCTCACTACTGTTCGCTCTAGGTATCCTAACCCCCCCAATCGTCAGTTCACAGATAAATGGGCCAAGTCAAAGATTGCTACGATACTTGGCAATAAAAGATCTTCGCTTAAGAGGCAGGCACAAGCAGAGCTTGCCACGCTCGAGGAAGGTCAACCACCAAGGGACCCGCCCCACACCGCTCACAAGAGTGAGTGGAAGAAAGCAATGAAGTCAGCAAGGGAGGACCCCAGTCTGCAGCATGTGGAGGCATGAAGGAACGAGATGGAGCAATATGGAAGCGTGCATTTTGGAGCAGGGGGTGTTGAATCATGGGAGGCCCAATTTGTAAGTATCGATCTCAAATTATATTACTTATGTAGTTTATTAGGAGGTTGTTTCTTTGTACTAACCCCTCTGCAAATTATGTCATCTTGAAGCTTGATATCGTGGTCAGATACCCTACTCCTGTCGAGACAACCTACCACCACCACCATCGCAGAGGAGATACATGGAAGCACTTCTATCATGACGGGTTGATTACTGAGGAGCATTATATCCAGGCTACTGGAGCAGCCCCCAAGGTATTTGAAAGTAATTAAATAATGTCAATATTATAAGTAAAGATTTGATTTTTCATACATTGATATATGTTGTCCCTTGTTTACAGTCCCTGCACAAGAAGACGAGAAAGAAGACGAGGAAGGAGGTGGAGAAGGGAGCATAAAACGGAGCATGGAAGGGAGCAAGGATGTGGAGAACATAGATTAGTTGTAGAAGTAGCGCTAGCTACTCTTTTTTGTACTTAAAGCCACTGGCTTGGCTTCGTGCCTCTTGTATATACACTCGTCTTATTTTTTGTACTTGAAGCCACATGACGTGGCTTAGCTTTGTGCTATATGTACATACAAGCACTTTTTGAGCTTTCAATTTTATTGTGTTTTGGAGTTGTAATGTTTTATTTGGAATTGTAATTAAAATGCGGTTGGCTGTAAGAATTGAATTACACAATGTGGAAATGAGATTCTTGTAACTATATAGCATACACAACATACACAGCATTATGTAAATTAAACAAAAAATATTATGTAGCGCGTCTATCAGTGTGTTTATAAATGCGTCTATATACACGTCTGTTTGTTCAAGAAGCGTCTATTTGCACGTCTATAAACGCGTCTATACATGCGTTTAACGATGCGTCTATTTGTTTTTTAAAATTTTTAGCAAAGCATCTATTTACGCGTCTAGATGCCCGTCTATATGTGCGTCTGTTTGCTTTATAGATGCGTTGTTAGATGCGGGTCTCTAGATGCAAAAATAGATGCACCCGTAAGCTTTTTTTTTAGTTCAATAAATGCGTCTGTGTGCGCGTCTGTGGGTGCTTTGTCTTGTTGTGAAAGATAAGTGGTTTAGGACTATTTGAGGGGAGAAGCTTGTCACGGTTCAAATAGTCCTAAACCACTTATCTTTGAAAATCAGTGCGCTGGTTAGAATTAATCTTGAATCACTTAACTTGTACAACAACTATGCTGCTAATCTTAAAGCCACCATGTTGGTTACAGTTTTGGCATTTGCTTATCCAATAAATACTAAACTTATCAGGGTCAAACAGTGCTAAAAATTTTTAGGGTCAAATAGTGCTAAAAAGTGCTTAAAAGTGGCCGAATAGTGCCAAATAGTGCTAAAAAGCATTTAAAATAGCCCAAAGGTGCTCAAAAGTGCTAAAATTGGTAAAGCATTATCTTAAATCCATTAGATCCTATAAAACCACCACGCTAATTGCAATTAATCCTCAATCACTTAACTGGTACAACTACTATGTTGCTTTTAGTTATCCTAAACTACTACCGTGTTGCTTGTATAACCACTGTGATGTTGGGACTTGATTTTAAAAAATATCTTATAATTAAAGGAGAATTTTTTTCTCGTTACTTAACATACAAGAACTCTAGGAGAATGGTTCCAATAAAAATTTATCATTTACATCTCAAAAATTATTGTCAAACCATTAGAATGGTCCATGAGCTAATGGGGGGTTGACCTTGGGCTCCCTCCCTTCATCAAGAGGCTCAGCTTGTTCTTCCCTTCATCAAGGGGCTTCTTCTTCTTTTTCCTAAGGGACTGCATCTTTTCTTCATGAAACAAAGCTTTTATTTTTCATGAGGGGTTACATCTTCCCTTCATCAAATGGACTCATATCTTTTTGTAGCCATTGCATATGTAGACTCTACTCTCTCTAGATAGATAGTTGCAATAGGTAGGAATAATGGGTCTCTCCATGACTTAAAATTGGCATATGATAAGTTATTTAGTAGTTATCTATAATTTCCCATAGTATATTGTGCATGTATGATCTTATTTTGGCTATCAATATAAATTCTCACTTTGTACATGAGTAAGTTGTTTTTTTCTTATTTCTTACCTCATCTTGAGAGTGCATACATTCTCCTTCAAGTTCTCTATTAGGTTCTTGGTAATGGTAACAAGTCTATTTGAACATCTTTAAATTCTTTAGCAACTTCACCGTAGGAAACTTGTAAGACCAAAAGAGTACTTTGGGATTTAGAATCATGGAGGAATGCCTCTCAAAATTTTCAAGAGCAACGACATGTTGCTATCATCTAAGTGTAGGTCATTGTGCTTATCTTCCCAATATTAGGCCTTCTCTTTCCAAAATTGCACATTCTCATTCTTGATATGTGATCCACCTTTGCTTCTCTCTACTCAAACTACATCCTTCCTACTCTCTTCTTGAGTTGCATTCTTGGTGGCTTTAAAGCTCTTTTGCAACTCTTGCATTACTGCCATAGTATGTGCATTTCCCCTTCTCACTGAGTGCGTATAAGGCCATCTTTTTCAATGTTCAATGCATTTTTGCATCTTATACAACCACTCATATTTTAAAAAAGTTCTTCTCATTGAGCATCAAATTGTTCTTTAATTTTTGCTAGATTAGCCTCTGTTTGGGTCTCATCCATTCTAGCATCTTCAAGTTGCAAATGCAAGTACTTAACTTGACTCTCTACCTCTTCTATTCTCAGACTTTCCTTCTCATCTTCTTTTCAATCTTTCTTGCTTGGGCCTAGGTGGTCTCATGCCTGTATCCCCTCTATTTCTACCTCCTCTACCATGGCATGTACCAGCTCTACCTTGGCCTTTGCATCCACCTTGAGCATCTTTTATTAGATATGGCTCACTCTCTAATTTTATCTATGTCTGATAGGGACTACCTCCCTTGTGACACGTTAACTTTGGTATATGATGTTTTTTGCTAAATCTGCCCATGGTGCCTTGTAAACCAGGCCTCTTATAAGAATTTTAAGACCAAAAAGATATGACTCGCTCTCTGATTTTGACTATACCAAATAGGGACTGCCTCCATCATAGCACATCGACTTTTTTACATGATTATTTTTGCAAAATGCTCCCACGTTTCCTTGCAGGCTAGTCTTGTTCCAAGAATTCTAAGACCCAAAATAAGGGTATTTTGATGTGAGATGCAAAAAATATGGCTTGCTAACTAATTTTGGCTATACCAAATAGGGACTGCCTCCCTCATGACCCAGTGAAAGTAGTTGAAAATGAAATTATTGCTTCTCTCTTATTTGACATCGGAATCAGGTTTGTGATTGATGAATTTAAGAAAAGGTGCATGTTTTCTCTTCATCAAAATTTCTTTTATGTATTGTTGAATTATTTTCATACCTCTTTAGTGAAAACTTTATGCTTGTCTTAGATTTTGGCAAGAAAGAATTTTACCAAACGCTACTCTTGTTAAGCTCTTACATAACAAGGAAACAATATATTTGACTCTTGCTTTAAGATATCCAACTATTATTTTTGAACTTATTATCTTGCCTTGGGAACCTCACTATAAATAACATACTACTATCAATAGATCTCTCAATATATATTGCATGCTGTGTATATAACATTCTCTATATATAGCCCTCTCTTTATATAGCAAGCTCTATATATAGAGCCTACTTTCTATCCTCAAACATACCAAAAAAATTTGTATTATGTAAGAGTAATCAAAGTAAATGAGGCTATCCAAGCTGATTGTTGATATGACAAGACGAACACATTATCTGTCAATCCAAACAAACTATCACTTCTTATACAAGTTATTATCTCAGCTGAATGCTCCTATTTTTGGTATGGAGTTAGGGATATAAATGGATATCGCTTTTTTTCTTGCATGTATATGTTGCATGTAGATTGATTATGAAGCATCTAGATCTATACTGATTTGGTGTATTCTCTCTCTCTCCACACACACACACACACACACACACACACACACACACATATACTTATATATATATATATATATATATATGCACGTATGTATATATATATATATATATATATATGTATGTATATATATGTGTGTGTGTGTGTGTGTGTGTGTGTGTGTGTTATATGTATGTATATATATGTGTGTGTGTGTGTGTGTGTGTGTGTGTGTGTGTGTGTGTGTGTGTGTGTGTGTGTGTGTGTGTGTGTGTATTGTGTGTGTGTATGTATATATATATACATATATCTATATATATGTATATATGTATATACATATAGATGTGTAGATAAACATGCCCGTAAGTTTTTTTTTTAATTAAGGAAGCACGTTTGTGTGTGCGTCTGTAGGTGCTTTGTCTTGTTGTGACTGTATCATTCAAACTGGCCTATGGCCATCCTTTGTATATATATTTTCACATAGATATATATATACTGGCTTGGTTTTTTCCCTTGTACTTCCCACGGGTTTTTTCATCCATAGCTAGAGGGCTTAGTTTGAGTGGGGGTGTTAGAGCTATATATAGATTGCTCTAACTCAGCCTAGTCCTCAACTATATATATGCTTATGATCTATGAATAGAATCACTTCTTTGGGAGCAACGATTGTGTCCATCTCTCTCCTCTTTCTCTTTCTCTCAACACTTAGTGCAACCATAATTGGTTGTCTTACCACAACTACATCCTTGACTCCTTTTCAAAATATTATGCTTGAATTTTAGCCTCACATCACTTTCTTTCTTTCTCTCTTTTAATAAAAGGGATCTTGCCCAAGATACATAATCTTGTGAGTGCACTATCTTTGTGATAGCATCTTAATTCTCCAATACTAATTAAGAATGCATTCAAAACCTTGTCATAGTAGGACATTTTAGCAATTTGATTTTTGCTTATAAATACTTTGATGCATCATTACGAATATGGGATAGACTCCAGGAAGATTCTAGTCATGCTAGGCATATAAGGGTGTCTATTATCATTGTATGGGAGCCAAGCCCTTTCCTTCATTTCAGAAATGGTTGTATTATAAACCATTGTAGTGACTATTTGTTCAAAATTATGTACAAGTTGATCCCATATAGAGCTTATCACTTGTTTTTCCCAACATATCTAACTTGACCTCACCATTTATATCATGGAATTTGTAAAAGGTTTTCTATTTGGGAGAGACAATCATCACAAAATTTAGCCACCATTTTTATTCTCAACTTCAACATCAAACCTCTATGGATATTGGAGCATAAGTAACATTGTGCAGGGTGTCATACCCAACATTGTTCATGGTCTCTTGGCTAGTTAGGAAGAGCTTGCCAGCACGAAGGTGCCAAGGACAACAACATAATTGAAAAGGGGTAACCAACTAAATTCTTTTTCATTAATAGGGTGCTTCATTCAAGGCACGTCAATTTAGAACCCTTTGACTTGGATATTCAAAGTCAAGATATTCAAAGTCAGAAGTTTTGAAAGGCAATAGAGGATCCTACAAACAAACTTATATCATGAAATGATATTGCGAATGCTTAGTTAAAACAAAAGGTTGAGGACCTCAAAGGTATATCAACGTTGTGTGAGGGAATGAGAACCATTAATTCAAGGAGTAATTGTTTTTTTTTGTGTGTGTGTTTGTGTCCGTGCGTGCGTGCGTCTGTGTGTGTGTGTGTGTGTGAGTGAGAGAGAGAGAAAGAGAGAGAGAGAACCAGATCATGAAGAGTAAGAGGAAGACGACGATGACTCTGTACGTGAAAGCGAGGCACTACTTTTTATTCCATGTCACCAAAATTATAGAAAGGCCCAGAAAACAAAAGTTTCTTATGGGGCGGGCGCGCTCTTGGCAAGAAAAGTTCCAGAGCGCCTCTGTTTCGTTTACAATGGCACTTTGCCTCCCTTACCTATGTCAACAATGAAATAAGGCGATAGAGTACCAGATCTTCCGACCCGCAAACAAGCCTCGGAATATAGCTGTCTCCAACAACTTATCTGTTCGTGGAATGTTTCATCAACAGACGCTTGTGACCCTCTGGGCAATTTAGCATAAGTTCTGGATGCCTAATCAGTGACCGTCGGGGTCACTGCAACTCAGAAAGAAAAATGTGAAGTTAGAAAATTGTCAACACATCACCAGTAAATGGCAACAAATCAAATATCGGATGGGTGAGATACTTATATGATGCACATAATACAAGGCCAAGGGTTTTGGAGGAACTCAATAACGAAAGCCATCTCTAAGCGTCATTGCAGAATTTCCCAAAAGCAGCTAGTCGTGAGATGATAGAACTCACTCGTTTTGAATTGGATTAGGGATGCTGGGAACATTATGTAGAGAGCCTTTGTGCCAGTCGTCTTCATCCGTGTCTGGCGGTGCAGCGTGTTCTGAAGTCCTTCTACTTCCAACGTGGTTCCTGTCCACGAATGCAGGGTGCGGACGTAGCAACCTTCGTGTCCTAGAGGTCGGCTTCAGAGTTTTCAAACTAGCTACTAAAATTTCCCAAGCAGACTTCGACTTCTCGTGATTCAGATCTGTGCTAGTCACATACTTCCTTTCGAAAGCATCTCCAAGTACGATAAAACTGAGGATTAACATGAAGAAAACTGCAGTGGATTCACGAGGTCTCATTTTCGGCAACTTGAGGTGACAAGAATTTCAAAAGCTCAGAAGAGGGAGCGGAGCTAGGGAAGCAGATGATTTTATTGTCCAACTCTCCTACCTGCTCTATCCTCTCTGTGTTTCCTCTCGGACAGTGACATAAGATCAAAAGAGGATCAGAAACCTGCAGAGACAATATCTCTCATGATTTGCAGTGGTTCCTTATATACTTTTTTGATTTGGTCGATCAAGCTCCATCGCTGGTTTTTTAGGTTAGCATCTCAATGCGAATGTCGAGCTTTGTATGCAGCTCAGGGAACAAGCAAGACTGCATGCTCCAATTGACGTGAGGTTTTCAGGCTTGCGCAATAATTTATATGCTCCAATGCGCCCATGTGGTGTGGCCCCAAATAGTGCTTTTGCGAATTTACCAAAGGAAGGCGGGACAGTGAGTGGGAATACTCGATGAACTCCCACGCTGCAGTGCTTTCAAATTACGAAGAGTCGGCACATGGAACCACAAACCGTAAAAGGAAAACCAACAGAGGGTTGACCTATTTTAATAAATAGTGTTCATGCAAGCGTTCGAGCGTTCAAATGCGGAGACGGAGCAGTCTGCAGCACGTGGAGTTGACTGTTAAAACCATTTCTGGTAGGACAGCTAGGTGATGTCGTTGCGATGTATAGAGGCGGCTGATATAACGTAGTGTGAGCTGCTTTCAATTTCGCGATTGAACGGTAAATCGATATTGCCAGCTTACGTTAAGAAACAAACATAGTGAGTGCAGTCACGCATTTGTCGCCCTTATGAGTCATCAGTTAACTTCGATTCCCGGAACTTAGTTATGCTGGCTGCTTATACCAAGCTTGCATCGTGAATCTCGCAAGGACGCGAAATATATATAACTGTATAGTATATATTGCATCTAAAAACCCCAACTTCTAAGCGTCCTAATGTAGCAGTTAGCAGTTCGAAATGAACCATCATTCTCGATAATACTCCAATTTCTGCGCCCACTTCGGAGATTTGTGTGCACAGTGGTCGGCATCACGGCTGCGCAACCTCCACTTTGGCGCCGGAAAGGCCCGGGACGACGTAGTATAAGCCCAAAGTTTCCGTTAGCATATTCCTGTAATTGGAACCGCACGAAGCGCCTGGTCATGGAATGCCAAGATCTCATGCATTTTCTGTTTAAGAACGATGGATAGTGTGACTATATTCCCTGAGAGACGTACCCAGTTCCATTGGGTTAATGCTTACCAGCTGTATTAGATGTGTTGTCACTCTAACTCGAGCACGACGTTGTAGACAATAGGAGGCCGGCATATTGTTTATGTTGGGGGTGATGCAAATGGATTAAGCTAGTTGTAAGGACGACTCCATGCCGGCTTAGTGAAGCACTTTGTATGCGTGCGTGAGCATGTTCATATTCCACTTTGGGAACTCGAACTATTCTTCTGAAGCGGCATATAAGTTAGACCCCCTCCCAACCTATAAGACTTATGAATTGGCAAGGACATGAAGTTTGAGATTTTGTTGCGCTTTGTTCATTCCTTTTATAGCAAGAGGCATTATAAATAGCCACAGCCTTTCGCCCAAGAGCAAAATCTTGACATGAACATCCACCACAAGGCATGTTAAAAGTTGAGAGGAGATGGCATTTCACGTGCACATGAATATGCGAGCATTACCATCCAGCACACCTGCTTTGGCATCTGTCTATGATCTTCAAGAGAAATATTAGGACATTGTTAAAGTCTTTCTCTTGAGAGGAAGAGAAAGAGGAGAGAGACAGATACAAGAGGCGTGTTGACAGGAAGAGAAAGAGGAGAGAAACCAACACAAGAGTTGCTCCCAAGAAAGTGATTCTATTCATAGATCATAGGCATATATATAGTTGAGGACTAGGTTGAGTTAGGGCAAGCTATATATAGCTGTAACACCCCCACTCAAACTAGGCCCTTTAGCTACGGATGAAAAAACCCTTGGGGAGTACAAGGAAAAAACCCGAGCCACTATATATATCTATGTGAAAATATATATACAAAGAATGGCCATATGCCAATTTGAATGATAGAGTGTAATGCTGGATGAGACAGTGCAAATTGCATGTGGATGGTACAAGGGCATAAGACAAGCACTTGTCCATAGTACAGTGCAAAGTAAAGGCACTATGTTTGGTGCATGATACAATGCAAAGTATGTGTGAAAAATAGAAAAATCTTCCTGGAAATCTCAACTTGTTTGACATACTGATGATGCATAATCAGGGCTTGAGATCTTCAAGTTCGATGTTTGAGCTCTTCATCTGAATAGTAAAGCTTGTTGTCTCTAAGTTCAATCTGGTCAAACCTCCTCAAACCTTTATAATCATGCCTTCATGTTTTACACAATTCATCCACATAAAATGACTGATTTCATGCAGTGTATATGAACACAGCAAATATTCAAGTGTCCGTTTCTACTGTACCAAGG
This sequence comes from Dipteris shenzhenensis, assembly GCF_047967505.1. Classification (NCBI taxonomy): domain Eukaryota; kingdom Viridiplantae; phylum Streptophyta; class Polypodiopsida; order Gleicheniales; family Dipteridaceae; genus Dipteris; species Dipteris shenzhenensis. Next base: position 22,373,601 of record NC_141628.1, read on the forward strand.
CAATTGGGCATCCTAGAACTACCGAACAACTAGGTAGCCGGAAGTACCGAACAACCAAAAATACAACGAGAATAAGCCATGCACGTACATGACAAGAGGCAAGCTTGTGTGGATTAGACACAGCTTACATAATCATAGTGGGAATGAAATAACAACCTCTTTGCATCCAAAAGTACCAAACAACCGAGAAGACGAGCATCCGAGATTACAAAGAACATCTAGAAGTAACCAAGAAAATGGGCATCCGGGAACGGTGATCACGTCTAAACAAGTACGCAATAATAATGCATATGTGCCATGTCCAAACGAGTCCTTAATAAATTATCCATATGTGCCATGTCCAAATGAGTACTCAACAAGTAATCCATATGTATTCATCTAAAAGACGTTGAACCTTGCCACGTGCAAATGAGTATGCAATATGACCATGTCCTATAAATGAGTACTCAATAAGTAATCCATATGTGTCCATCGTGAAAGCCAGATAAATATGTGTCACATCCAAACGAGGACTCACTAATAATCCATGTACCACATCCAGACGAGTAAATATGTGTCACATCCAAACGAGGAGTCAGTATAATAATCCATGTACCACGTCCAGACGACTACTCAAGTAGTTAGCCATATGCCATGTCCAAATGAGTACTCAAGCAATTAGCCATATGTGTTCATAAATATTGTCATCTGAAAGACATTAAACCTTGCCACGTTCAAACGAGTATGCAATAAGTAATCCATAGATGCCACGGCCAAATGAGTACTCAATAAGTCATCCATAGGTGTTTATCATGAAAGACATATAAGTATACCTCACCACATAAAGGGTGAAATAAAAGTATGCCTTGCTTGAACCAATAAGTAAATACCTACCATAAGTCATCAATAAGTTAATCGACAAAGAAGGAACAAATCGTTGGTCTAGCAAGACCTTGCATGCACTCATAAATATAAATGAGTATGAAAAACAAAGTAGATGTACTGGAAGGTGAGAAATTGCGGGCCACTACGGTGGCTGGTAATTAACTGCCAGCCCAGTGGGTCTTAACCGCCACCACATACGTGGCTGGGAATATTAGATGCGACCACCTCTGATCACTCATTACCATGCGAGGCAGTACTGCCTTCTTGAATTAATCAAAATTCAAGCCAACCACCACGGTGGCTCTCACCTTAACAATGTAGTTGGGCTACAAACTTAAGCCTCCGCTATTCCATTTCCTTAATTGTTTCGTCTTCTATCCCTCTCGACTGTTTCTTTCTCCCTTGCACTTGGACTACAAACTCAAGCCTCCACTATTCTATTTCCTTCATTGTTTCATCTTCTATCCCTCCCTGCACAGGACCCTGCACAGTCTAGGAGCTCGTCACACAACCCTTCCTCCCCCTTTATAGCACAGTTCTAGAGTCTCTCCTCCCCTAATCTTGAAATTGTGACATATGGGAGCTCCTCTTTCGCTTTTCAAAAGCTCAATTTGGATGCTCTCAAAACTTCACCAGGTTGGTACAGGAGGTGATCGTGAAGGAGGGGCAACTAGTATGTCAAGGTCAAAAGATTACCATCACTGAAAGCATGATTGAAAATGCACTAGGCATTCTAGGAGGCAATTTGCAAGCACAGTTCTTCGAGAAGAAGTGGAAGAGACGAGATACTCTAGATGTATGCCCCAATGCTCAGATTAGTAAAGATGGTGGACTCAAGCTTTCTAGCTTGCCAATAGACCTACAAGATGTGCTAAAGAAGACCATTCACTTCTTTCATGATACAAGAGGAACCATCAAGTTTTGGTAGGTTCAAGAAGCAGTAGAGCAACTGAAAGGACATAATGTATCTTTCTCAAGTGCGATCTCCAAAAGCGTGATATCCAACCTGAAGAATTGTATGGATGGTAAATCCCAATTGTCATCTCAGTTTGGTGGACCTGCAATGCACCTGATGGCATTATTACTAAGTGAAAACTAGGAACCGAGCTTCTAGTTTGGACTGATCCCCAAGTGGGGCGAAAGGTGGGCTGAGCATAGCTCAAAGCAATATTGTCAAGCGTGGGTTCCTTGGTCCAAAAAATTCTTCTAGATCTCAAGTGCATGTATAAGACCTCCAAAAGGGCACACTTAGGCTGAATCTTTAACTCTATATTTTTTCAGACTACCCGAGAGATATCCCGATGGGCATGGGGATAGGATTAAGGCAGCAGTCGTAGGGATGAAGCTAAGGTGAGGGTCGTAGCGATAGAAAGTGACACATAGTGTTGGCGGGATAGGATGCTAGTGGTATCCCCACGGTCATGGGGTTGGAGCTAAGGCTACGGGTGGAGGGATGATAAGGTCGGTGGGATACACAACAATACAAAGCAACTATAGACGCGCTTGATAGACGCGTAAAATAGTGGGCGCATCTAAAGGCGTTGCTTGAATAGAGAAATTACGGGCACGTCTAATAGCGCATCTAATAGCTCGTCTATTTGCACGTGTATTAACACGTCTATTAGTGCGTCTACACTAAGAAAATACGGGCCCATCGAACATTGCGTTTATCAGTGCGTCTAGTTGCATGTGTATTAGCGCATCTATTTGCACGTCTACACTGAGAATTAGACACGTATTTAGACACTAAACAGAGAATATAGAAAGTGAGATTTTGGTGTACATCACTACTTTCCAAACATTGCCCATGATTACCAAAGCACATAATTTTAACAAAAACAACAATGCTTTTTTGCAAGCCCACATATACAAGAATTAAGTGAGGTGAGGAGAATGAGACAATATGTAAAATAGTTTTGCCAATATCAATGATGGCCTACAGTTCAATCTCAACCTCAATGAGATCAACCCTTGCCAAACTATCTACTTCAAAATCCAAACAAGTGTTTAGATCTACAAATACATTCAACCCACTACTACTTGTGCTACTCATGTACTCATCGAAATCAACATCACCAATGGTAGGCTCGTCCTCATGGGTAATGGCCTCAATATCTGTATCTCCTATCTCATAATCATCCTCCTCTCTCGTATCACGGTCATCATCACCTCCATGGCCATGATCATCCTCCATATGCTCCATATTAGTAAATGTACGTCTATACATCACTTTGGAATGTGGCATAATAGGTATGACATGCCACCATCTATTATTATCCACCATTGGTTGATAGACAACCTAATTCAAACACAAATACAATCATGTTATTTTCCTTGCATCGAAGGTATCAAATATTTAAAAGCGAGTATTTTTATATGTGTGCACAGTACCTGTTCACATTGTTACGGTAGTACTAGTGTGTCCTTCCTACTTTGCCAAAACTTTGTGGAGTCAATAGTTACAAAGCCACTTGCATGCCATTTGATTGTTGCATCAGGACCTCTTTCCACCATGTCCTTAAACCACTTTACATCCAAAACATACACAAAGAAGCGTCGAAAGTCAAGCTTAATAATATCTTGGATTATGCCACAATAATCATCTATGGCTCCATTGGCTCCCTCAAAGCTAGCAATGATGCCGCAATCTTGTGTGTTTCTCTTATCATCAATCCGTTGTGTTCAAAAATTCTTGCCCTCACACCATATAGCATTGAACATAGTACACTACACCAAGAAAAAATTAATTAAATAAGCAATCTAAATTATTGACAGCTCCTAACTTATGCATAACATTCTATATACTGACCTTGCTCATGCATCCCCTAGCATACTCCCATTCCTCCATTGTGATATGCATCCCCTCGTCTTTCTCTGCTTTCTCCATTTCATCAAGTAGCCAATCCACATGAATATCCTTTGGGAGTGCTCTTAGATACTGAGGGTATGGCACACGAGATCCGTGGTGTGTATGAAAGAGGGCCCTTTCTTCTTGTCTTCTTGCCTTTGCATCCTCGTATCTTGTCACCCATCTTTTTATCACATCACTATTAAGCACGCAATAGAGGTTGATACTATTATGCAACTCTGTGTCTATTACTTTGTTGCATCCTTTCCCTTGAGGCACAATAGAGGTCATCCTTAGGTCTTCATCATCTCTCCATAGTCGTGGGAGAGAGCTATCCACATCAACAAGAAACTCAAAAATATATACAAGTGACTCTTGTACCAACCAACCCTCGGCCATGCTACCTTTGGGTCTTGCATTTTGTCTCACGAAGCCCTTCAAGGTCTTCATGAAGCGCTCGAGGAAGAACAACCATCGTGCATGTATAGTACCACATACAGCAATCTCATCCACCAAATGCACTATAAGATGTAGTTGGCTTGTGAGAATAGAACGTGGAAATGTCTCCTCCACTAGAACATAACTTGAGCATTCTCAAGCATGGTGGGATCTATTTCCTTTGAGCTCACATACCTAGAAGATGAGAAAGTACACCATATAAGCAATATGAACACCTTGCATGGAGCATTGATACGCATCATATTTTGTATCATGTAAAGTACCTCACAAGCTCGCCCATCTTGTAAATACAATCTTTCACGTCCTTCGATGCACTACGAGAAATGCTAGTAGGTAGTATGAACTGAACCCATGAGGAGGTGGTTGATTAGTGCTTATAATTATTCACTCACAAATTTGAAAGGAAAAAGATATTATGCACATAAAATACTTACTTGGAGCATCTTGTGCCAATCATGAGATTTCAAGCCATATAATTGCTCTACACCTCTTTTCTTGCTCTTTGTAAAGGCTCCCTTCAAACATCTCATGCATCCAGTGGGAGTACGAATTGTAGTAATAGCGCGCTTCACCACCACCATCTCTAGCTTTGATAACCTCCACAGTGCACGAGGTAAAAAAACACGCCCATTTGGTCTCTCTTATGGCCAAGCTTCACGCATCCTCCCTGTGGTACGTAGATCCTCCCTTATGCCTACGGAATCTCATGTCCCATTCAAATGCTCCCAAATGGTAGATGCCACATTCTTGAAGATATGCATGGGATCAAGCAGGTGATTGATCTTGAGGTGATTGATCTTAGAAGGGACAGCATAACATGTCCTTTCTTAATAGCCATAGAGGGTGGAAGATTATAATTCACCAATATCACTGGCCATACACTGTAAGAGGTGCTTTTGAGACCAAATGGGTTCACACCGTCCATACCCCCAATCCAAGTCTCAAGCTCCTAGGTTCTTCCTTTAAGCTTGGCCATGTGTCTTCAATATGCTTCCACGTAGGAGAGCCTGCAGGAGTTCTCCACTCGCCATCAGTTGATTGATGGGAGGAATGCCATGACATGAGCTCTGCAATGGATTTGCACTTGAACATATGTTGGATGCGAGGGATTATGGGAAAATGTCGCAGAACCTTACGAGGCACATCCAAAGTTTTGAGATCTGCTCTATATCTTGCCTCTCCACAAGTAGGGCACTCTCTTGCATCCTTATGTAGTCCACAAAACAAAACGCAATCGTTGACGCATGCATGGATGCACTTGTAATCTAATCCTCCAAGAGAGGTCACATGTTGCCTTGCCATATCTCTTGAGGTCGGTAATTTATTCTCCCTTGGAAGCATTTTACACAATAGCCTGCACGTGAAGACCATAAATGAGGAAAAGCATTCGAGTAATTGACCCACTAGCATAATTCACCATGTTTGCAAAATAGACTTTAAAGCTTACTTGAGTAATGCATTCAAACTTGCATTGCTCCATTCATAGATGGTTTGCAAGTTTAGTAACTCAAGGGAGGCACATAAAACAGAGAATGTGCACCCCTTAAATAGTGGAGTCGTCTTACCCTACCTATTCACTTCTACATCTTCATCTCTTTCATTTTGGGATGAAGGAACATCAAAGTAAGTATTTATCATGTCCTACATTATTTCATCCTCATTGCGAGCATCTTCCTCTCACCACTTCTATTATGTTGCCCTTTCAGCTCTCCATCTTCCCTTAGAGTGTTTCGAGATCATCGAGTCAACATCGACTCATAAGGATTATTATGCAATACGTGTGCTCTCAAACTTGAACATTTCATCTCCTTGCATGAAAATAATTTAATTAATCAACTGACATAAGTCACATATAAGCAAGGAAAGTTTGTACATGAAATGAATTCATGACTTCTACCTCATCGTTTAACTGTATCTTTGGTAAGGGTTAAAAGTGACTTTATATCTTTATGTGTGTTATTGATATGTTGCATCATGCATAATCCTACAAGACTCGTTGATAAATACTTGTTCTACTAGTCTCTTCTTTGAACTCAAATGAGCTTGAAGACATCTACAAAGGTTACACATGATCATTCACAACAACACAAAGCAACTATAGACGCGCTTGGTAGACGCGCAAAATAGCGGGCGTGTCTATAGGCGTTGCTTTAATAGAGAAATTACGGGCGCGTCTAAATGCGCGGCTAAACGCTCATCTATTTGTGCGTAAATCACCGCATCTATTTGCGCATTTGACCTGAGAAAATATGGGCCCGTCTAACATCCCGTTTATTAGCGCATCTATTTGCGCGTGTATTTGAGCGTTTACACTGAGAATCAGATGCGCATTTAGACGCGTAAATAGACACGCTCCAGAGAATACAAAAAGTGAGATTTTGGTGTAGATCATTGCTTTCCAAACATTGCCCATGATTACCAAAGCACATAATTTTTTGCAAGCCCACATATACAAGAATTAAGTGAGATGAGGAGAATGAGACAATATGTAAAATAGTTTTGTCAATATCAATTGTGGGGCTACGGTTCAATCTCATCCTCAATGAGATCAACCCTTGCCAAACTATCTACTTCAAAATCCAAACAAGTGTTTAGATCTACAAATACATTCAACCCACTACTACTTGTGCCACTCATGTGCTCATCGAAATCAGCATCTCCAATGGTAGGCTCGTCCTCACGGGTAATGCCGGCCTCAATATCTATATCTCCTATCTCATGATCATCCTCCTCTCTTGTATCACGGTCATCATCACGTCCATGGCCATGATCATACTCCATACGCTCCATATTAGTAAATGTACTATACATCACTTTGGAACGTGGCATAATAGGTATGACATGCCACCATCTATTATTATCCACCATTGGTTGATAGACAACCTAATTCAAACACAAATACAATCATGTTACTTTTCTTGCATCAAATATTTAAAAGCGAGAATTTTTATGTGTGTGCACAGTACCTGTTCACATTGTTGCAGTAGTACTAGTGTGTCCTTCCTACTTTGCCAAAACTTTGTGGAGTCAATAGTTACAAAGCCACTTGCATGGCGTTTGATTGTTGCATTAGGGCCTCTTTCCACCACGTCCTTAAACCACTTTACATCCAAAACATACACAAAGAAGCGTCGAAAGTCAAGCATAATGATATCTTAGATTATGCCACAATAATCATCCATGGCTCCATTGGCTCCCTCAAAGCTAGCAATGACGCCGCAATCTTGTGTGTTTTTCTTATCATCAATCCGTTGTGTTCGAAAATGCTTGCCCTCACACCATATAGCATTGAACATAGTGCACTACACCAAGAAAAAATCAATTAAATAAGCAATCTAAATTATAAAAAGCTCCTAACTTATGCATAACATTCTATATACCAACCTTGCTCATGCATCCCCTAGCATACTCCCATTCTTCCATTGTGATATGCATCCCCTCATCTTTCTCTGCTTTCTCCATTTCATCAAGTAGCCAATCCACAGAAAATCCTTTGGAAGTGCTCTTAGATGCTGAGGGTATGGCACACGAGATCCGTGGTGTGTACGAAAGAGGGCCCTTTCTTCTTGTCTTCTTGCCTTTGCATCCTCGTATCTTGTCACCCATCTTTTCATCACATCACTATTAAGCACGCAAAAGAGGTTGATACTATTATGCAACTCCGTGTCTATTACTTTGTTGCATCCTTTTCCTTGAGGCACAATAGAGGTCATCCTTAGGTCTACATCATCTCTCCATAGTCATGGGAGAGGGCTATCCACATCAACAAGAAACTCAAAAATATATACAAGTGACTCTTGTACCAACCAACCCTCGGCCATGCTACCTTCGGGTCTTGCATTTTGTCTCATGAAGCCCTTCAAGGTCTTCATGAAGCGCTCAAGGAAGAACAACCATCGTGCATGTATAGTACCGCATATAGCAATCTCATCCACCAAATGTACTATGAGATGTATTTGGCTTGCGAGAATAGAACATGGAAATGTCTCCTCCACTAAACAAACTGCCTCCACTGACATAACTCGAGCATTCTCAAGCGTGGTGGGATCTATTTCCTTTGAGCTCACATATCTCACAAGTTCGCCCATCTTGTAAATACAATCTTTCACGTCCTTTGATGCACTACGTGAAATGCTAGTAGGTAGTATGAACTGAACCCGCGAGGAGGTGGTTGATTAGTTGCTTATATCTCTTGCCATATCTCTTGAGGTCACATGTTGCCTTGCCATATCTCTTGAGGTCGGTAATTTATTCTCCCTTGGAAGCATTTTACACAATAGCCTGCACGTGAAGCTGCACGTGAAGACCATAAATGAGGAAAAGCATTCGAGTAATTGACCCACGCGCATAATTCACCATGTTTGCAAAATCGACTTTAAAGCTTACTTGAGTAATGCATTCAAACTTGCATTGCTCCATCCATAGATGGTTTGCAAGTTTAGTAACTCAAGGGAGGCACGTAGAACAGAGAATGTGCACCCCTCAAACAGTGGAGTCGATGCTGCGGTAAAAAGATCATCCTGCTCCATGCTATTATCCCTCCCTTGATGGACATATAAATCCCGCACCATATCATCAAACACCTCCTCCTCCACGGCTTCATGAGGTAATGGCGGAGGGCTACGATCACCATCACTCCATGCATCTGTAACGGTCCCTCCTGAAGATCCCACCTCATATCGCCGACGCTTCGCCTCCTCACGACGGGCATAGGGTAACATGTGCGGGTGTGGCACTGCATCCTGTATCAAATTAAAACGGGATCATAACTCAAACATATGAACACCCATAGGTATCTCAATCAACCTTAACTTACAAACCCTTACCCTGTTTACGGTCACATCCCATTCTCCATACTTTGAGATATGATTGAGTGTAATCCTACATGCACGATACATGTTTCCTCGACATCGATCACACAGACATTTTTTTTTTGCTCCAACCACATTTTGCGATGGTGGATACGGAGGGATTCATCCTCACTGGAGCTACTTGTTGAAGATGGAGACATCCTACAAACAAACAACCCACCAAATTTGCTCTTCTTCAAATGCTTAATTTAAACTCTGTGTTGCGTCTATCGCCGCGTCTATAGTCGCGTCTAACATCGCGTCTAACGGTGCATCTAAATGCACGTCTACTCTATGTATTTAGACGTGCCTATAGATGCGCTAATAGACGCGACTATAGACGCAGCTTTTAAACCTGCTTTTCGGCGCGCCGCTCACTTTGCTTTTCTTTTCATTACTTAAACTTTGCGAGCGGCTTCTTTCCTTCTTTATTAGTAGTTCCATAGATTCGAAGCTTAAGAGAGAGCCTCCCATACACAATTTCAAGCTTTCACTCAAGAGAAAGGGACCGTACCTACACTTACTTCCAAGCCTAAAGGAGAGGAGGAGTACGAACAAGGAGAAGAAACAAGTTTGGAAAAGAAAGAACCTTCCATACCTTTATCCAAGTAAGTCCTTTTGAAGTTGTTCTTGTTTGCTCTTTCCAGTTTTGTACTTTCTCGCATCTAGGAAACGCAGGATCTAGGTATGAGCGTCACGTTCTTTTGTGAAGCGCAACGTCCTTTTCGACTTTTTAGTAATCTCGCCTGTCGGAGCGCGTCTATAGGCACGTCTCAAGGCGCATCTAAAAGCGCGTCTACAGGCGCGTCTAAAAGCGCGTCTATAGGCGCGTCTATCCGCACGTCTGGCTTGTTGCAGACACACACAGACGCGTCTGTAGACGCTCACACAGACGCCCTGTTAGACGCACTTTTAAATGCACTATTAGACGTGCTTTTAAACGCACTGTTAGACGCACTGTTAAACGCACTATTAGACGCACTATTAAACGCACTGTTAAACGCTCTGTTAGACGCGTCTATAGATGCGCAAATCAAACGGGTCTATAGACGCGCTCTGACAGAGTCTCTTTTTTCTTCCCCTTTCTTCTCAGCTCATCAATAATAGATTTGTTTCCTTTTTTCCAGTTCAACATGTGGCCAGGAAGTGCTTCTAGCTACCTGATCCGCGGGAATCTATTTGGAAGGACTTATATAATCTTTTAGGGCACCCTCCTAGTCCTGCGGAGTTATACGGGTATATGATGGGTACCCTTAACACTCCCCAAGAGTCGGCACTACAGACTCCGAGCCACCCCACACCGCCTGAGATCACCCCAGTGGAGTCATCACAGCCGTCTTATGCCCCTTCTTATGCCCCTTCCCCCGTACCGTCTTATGCCCCTTCCCCCATGCCGTCTTATGTCCCTTCTGCCATCCCATCTTATGCCCCTTCCCCCATGCCGTCAGGAGGTCCTTCTATCTCGGCGAGCCTTCGACGTACTCCCCAGCCATCGAGACTCGGTTCTCCAGCTACGAGTGGTCAGCGTAGTCCCGTGCAGTCCCCAGCTACGAGTGGCCAGCGTACGAGATCGACATGACAGGGTAGCAGGCGTAGTAGCAGGGAGAGCGGTGGCGGATGCATGGCACAGTGCTTTGGGCCATGTGGCGGTGAGGAGGAGGATGATTCAGATGATTTAGACGTGCCTCTGGGTGATGGTACGATTTATTATGACATCACTCAAACAGGAGGCATCTTGATGGATGCGCGGGGGAAGGACATCATGGCCTTCATGCGCTCTGTAATTGCTAACAATTACAGAGATTGCTTTATCCACTATAAAGACCACCCAAAGAGGTTGGCTGATGAGACCCTCGCTACTGTTTGCCCTAGGTATCCTAACCCCCCCAATCGCCAGTTCACAGATAAATGGGGAAAGTCAAAGATTGTTACGATACTTAGCAATAAAAGATCTTCGCTTAAGAGACAAGCACTAGCGGAGCTTGCCAGGCTTGAGGCAGGTCAACCTCCAAGGGGCCCGCCCCACACCGCTCACAAGCGTGAGTGGAAGAAGGCAATGAAGTCAGCGAGGGAGGACCCCAGTCTGCAGCACATGGAGGCACGGAGGATCCAGATGGAGGAATATGGAAGCGCACATTTTGGAGCAGGGGGTGTTGAATCATGGGAGGCCCAATTTGTAAGTATCGATCTCAAATTATATTGCTTATGTAGTTTATTAGGAGGTTGGTTGTTTCTTTGTACTAATCCCTCCACAAAGTGTGTCGCGGTCATGCAGCTTGAGATCGTGGACAGATACCCTACTCCAGTGGAACATTGAAACACCATAATCCATACATGAGAACAAAACATGCCAAAAAGTGAACCCATATTGTTTAATCATTGACCATGCTATGTTCCATCGATAGTTCCATCAAAAATAATTTTAGGAAATTTACCATACTCGATGTTAACGTCAAAAAAAGCGTTGAAAATGTTCTTTACAAATGGGACATTGAGCACTAGATTTTATAATCTTTTAAAAAAAAAATCTACCAAATGGAGCTAATGGGGGAGCCATAACATGTACTCACATAGTTTGATGCATAAAGCATAGAGTTACGGCAGTGCATTAGGATTATTTATGAACCAGAAGAGGTGATGCATGGGCAAAAGCATGGAAATGTTCATTCTTGGCCAAGCAAATGGGATTTGATGGCCATGATATTATATATGGGCCTCCATATAGGTTCATTTAAGTCCCTTTCAAAGTATCATGGTCATCGTATCCCATTTGTATGACTAGAATCGACGAAAGGATGCATGGGCAAAAACATGAAAATGCTCATTCTTGACCATGCAAATGGGATCAAATGGCCATAATTATTTTCATGGGCCTCAACATAGGTGATTTTTAGTCCCTTGCAAAGTATTGTGGCCATCAGATCCCATTTGCATGACTAGAATACCACCGAGGCATTAGAAGAGGGGATGCATGGGCAAAAACATGGACATGCTCGTTCTTGACCATGAAAATGGCATCTGATGACCATGTTATTTTGTGTGGGCCTCAATATTGGCTTATTTAACCCATTTCATGCTATCATCTTATCAACTTTTTGAAGACCCGAAATCAAGATTTGCATTTAAATTTTGACAGTAAATTAGAAACCCCTAGAAAATGATGTAAAGTCATTTAGCAATGGTAATATCTAGTACGCTGTGGAACTAAAACCCAATCCTGAATCATGTCGTTTTGATTCTTTTCTCCCATCCTTTGCTGATCCTCTACAGCTTGTTGGGACCTCCACATCTTGGAAACACCTCTTTACAACTAGGGGTGACCACCACACCTTGCAAGCATTCATTTGTACCAGGTATGCTCATTTTCTTTGGTCTTCTCAAGTTTTTCTTTCCTTTCCCCTTGGGCCTTTCCCTTTCCTTCACTTTAGCTTTCCAGACCTTTCCCTTTCCCTTTCCCTTTCGCTTTCCCTTCCCTTCCCTTCCCTTCCCTTTCCCTTTCCCTTTCCCTTTCCTTTCCTTTTCCTTTTCTTCTATTTTCTCGCTTTCTCTCTTCTATTTTCTCCTTCTTCTATTGTTTCCTTTTCTCATTTTCTCTCTTCTCTTTTGTCCCTTTCCTTCTTCCCTTTCTCCCTTCTCTTTTCTCTTTCTTCTCTTTTCTTCTTTTTCTCCCTTTCCTTTTTCCCTTTCCACTTTTCTCCTGTTTCTCCCTTTCCCTTTTCTCTTTTTCTCTTTTCTCTTTTCTCCTTTTTCTCCCTTTGTTTCAAAATTTAAGTATTTTTAATTAATTTAATTTACAATGAGTGTTAGGCTTGATGAATGTATGTTTTTTACAAATAGGCTTGCAACATATGCTTTCCCTTTCTTTCAAAACAAATGTGTGTTTAATAAGTTGAATTTGCAAGGCCTATAGGTTCGAAGCATATGCTTTAAATCTTTAAGCTTTATGCATAAAGCTTTAAGCATATTCTTCAAAGCTTCAAGCATATGCATAAGTATTTCCTTCAAAGATTGAAGCTTTATGCATATGCTTCAAGCCTGTGTGCTTCCCGAGGCTTTATGCATTATATGCTTTAAAGCTTTAAAGGTTTAAGCATATGCAGAAGCATATCGTTCAAAGCTTTAAGCTTAATGAAGAAGCATATCCTTCAAAGCTTCAAGCTTTAAGATTGCAAAATGAATGTGTGTTTAATTAGTTGGACTTGCAAAGCCTATAGGCTTGAAACATATGTGCCATATGCATATGCTTAAAGCTTAAAAGATTTATGCTTGGCTTGAAGCATATGCATATGCTTATGCTTATGCTTAAAGCTTTATGCATATGCATATGTTTAAAGCTTTATGCATATGCATAAATCTTGAAAAGCTTTAAGCATATGCATAGGCATATGCTTCAAGCCTATATGCTTCCCCTTCCCTTCCTTTTCTTTCAAAATGAATGTATGCATTTATTCAGGGGTGATTATTCCCAAGAACACACTACTGAAGTGGATGGAGACTTCACCACGGTTGTGCTCTTGAGAGTCTCACCCTCCCTGAAAACATGCTTGTTTAAATAGAATGCATTCTAAATTGTAAATAAAATCTCTTTAAAATTTTAAATAAACTCTACCATTTCATTTCGTGAAGGATGCCGAGGAAAGGATCAAGTGGTAAGGGTAAAAGAGGACCCTTCTTTGACAGTACTATCTTGGGTAGCGGTACGGAGAAGGCTCATGAAGCTACATCCCAATACTAGGGAAAGACTCCTACACAAGTGGGAGGAGGATAGATAGCGAGCATCAGGTCCGCTAGCCTCCGTAGAGATCTCCCAAGGCACCACTAAAGGTGAACCTAGGGGGAGAGGGAGCCATTGTTGACATAGATGATCGGGCTCTAGTACAGGCAATGCCGTTGGAGGGAGTCAAGCCGACTCCCAAACTTCCATCACCCTCCCCTATGAGGTTAATAGGGAGTTTGAAATAATAATGGATTCTAGAGGTACCCGGGTTATTAACCAAATGCATGCATCAGCTTGTATTCACTGAATTCAAGAGGGTGAGGGTGGTTGCAAGTAGCCACAAAAGAAAAAAGATTATATTCTTGATGCATTAAAGGTGGAGTTCCCTATGCCATCTGAGGAGCTTGAGTTTGATAACCTCTAGATGCTAAATAAAATGGGCCAAGTGTTAAAGTTGTGAAAGTATCAAATCTGCAGGAAGGCCACTGGGCTCCCACAACCACCTAGTTTGCATGATGGGCTGACCATCTGATCCACCGCGACTATAGCTAGCAAATTCTACAATGCACTTCAAAGGGGGTTCGGGGTTCTTCCCTTTTCCCCCTTTGAAACAAAGTGCGACGTTGGAAAAAATTTCTTGTAGTGCCCCTTAGTAGGTAGCCAGTTCCTTGTCGACTGCAATTTGATCAAAATAGCTAATTGCTTGTTTTGAAATGGCTTGGCGTTAAGTGCCGTGCATCCTTGCTCGAGGGGTTCACCTCCAAAAATTTTAGCCACATGCATTCCAAAGGAGGGGTATTTTAATCCCACTTTTGAGAAAAATTTAACAAGATTACAAAACAGGAGGGGTTTTTTAATTTAACTTTAGGAAAAAATCCGTTAGTTTATATATAAAGAAGGGTGGTTTTATTAGGAAAAATTTTTAGCTAAGGGGTTTTTTAAATACCCCTTGAACACACGTGATACCTAGGATTTCTTAAAAGTGCACCCCCGAAGAGCCTTGCTGACTTCACATTGCTCCAAAGGAGCTTAAAATTTGGGCCATTTATCTTAGTATGCTGATCTCCACTTGCAAATGCGCTTGCATCCTAGCCCTCCAAACAAGCGCTTCTATATTAACCATTAGTCTTCTATTTGAATCAAGGGTCCACATTGAAAGGTGCCTTCTCCCTCTTAAGGAGGCCTCCCCAAAGTCAAATTTTGCCACTTGGAGCCCATGAAAGTCCATCCACCATCCACCAAAGACATCCTAGACCTCCATTCAAAGGCCAAGGTTTCCTCATTTGAAAATAAAGGTACCATTGAGTTAATGCTAGGGGGCCCTTAGCCCTTGGGTTACCATAGTAGGTTCACTTCCAATCAACTTAATTCATTCCTTACCAAACCCTTTTGAGATCCACTTTCTGTTTCTCTGTCGATAGGGTGGAGGCTAAAAATCTTTTACATGAGACCCCAAAGTTGAGCTAGTCTCACAAAGGCTTAAAGCTTTGATATGTTTCTTAGCAAACTTTACTTGTTGTCGGATCTATTCTCACACTGTCAAGGCCCGTGGTCGCTCAGAAGACAATATCCACCGTTGGATTTCAGCGTCTTCCTTCGTGGAAGTCACCATCCGCACACTTGAACGTCCCCATCAGTCTCGCGTCACTGTCAACCTTAGAATATGACCCGGAATCCCAAAAAGTTGAGTTGTCGATTGGAAGATTACCCTGCCATCGCTTTCTTCAAGCTCCCGCGGGGCCCTCAACGTCCATGAATGTACCACGGTCATCCATTCATGAAAAAGAAGATGGCTCGCGGCAACCGCCCCTGCCGCTCGCCATCTTCTTTTTCATGAATGGGCTCCGCTGCTCCCCATCTTCTTTTTCATGAATGGGCTCCCTTGGTCCATTCACTAAGGACATCTATTCTGAGTAGTTTCAATCTGGTTTAGAAGTCTTAAAGCCCTTAGCAAACTTTACGAGGATCAGTTCGATGTGGTTTAGAAAGCAGAGATGAACTGAGGTTGACATTGTGCATCATGCTGAGTCGCGTTTACGTGGAAAGCCCTTATCTGCTTAGAGATTACACTTTTGAGCATGCTCGTTGCTGTACATATTTGTCTCTGTTGCGTGTGTTGTCTCCACCCAATGGGATTGCAATTTACGATGCAAACTCGGAAGAGGTGCATGATCGACTCCGCCAGGCCCCTGATTTTTGGAATCTGGATTCTGGATGCTCCTTAAAACTCAAGAACGTATATCTATACAGATAACTACCGCTTTCAACGAAACTTTCCATGCCTATCGAACTCATCATTATTCAGGATTAATCGGATGACTCTACTGAAGGAGTTCGTTAATAAACAGAAGCAACGTCGGGACGATAGACCAATCTATTACCTTCAATACAGACATATCTGTAGCGAGTCGTTCTATTTTGAGAGCCCGCTCGATTTTCGGAAGCCCAAGAACTAAGGGCACGGGGCCAAACCGTCGTCGACTCACCTTGGTGCCGGCAACCCGCAGTTCAAAGTCTAAACTTCGCACGAAAGCTTAAAGTGCTGTCCACAGTGGCAAATAGATTTTTTTCTGAAAATGCAACAGAAGTCAATCTGCCGGGTTGTTTGTCTGGCTCCTGGTGCTGCTCCTTCGAGGTGCCAATCTTCGTAACTTGAAAGCACGGTACTGTCGGCCCGCCTTAAGTCCCATGATACACAACTAGACTCTAGAGCAAATGCCGAATTGCTGCTTCAGCCATCTATGTGTCATCCGCCCGTATAACAGTATACCGTTGAACCAGAAATTAAAAATTACAGCATGCCTGTTTCGGTCCCCTGCAGCTCTCAACATCTCGACAGTCGTATCGTGGGTGTAATTTTAAAACGTGACCCATTTTCAACGTGAAAGCACTTTTTAAGAAGCTCTAGCAGCTCATCTTCTATCATACAGCATCAGGAGAACTGCGAACACGTGATACGCAATAAATCTAGGCAAAGAAAATGAGACCTGTTACTTCTGCTGCTGTTTTCTTCTCGCTGTGTCTGACTGTCCTTGTAGGCGGAGATGCTTTCGGCAAGAAGATTTTAATCGCCGATCTTGACTGGAGGACTAGCTGGGCTGCCTGGGATACGTCCTTTGGGGAAACCCTTAAGCCCACTTCAACTCTACGAAGGCTACTCCTTCCCCGGCCTCAGAAATCGGAAAGCAATCCGAATCAAGGTAAAGTTAAGTCAAAGCACCTTGCAGCTCCACAAAAGGATGCAGAAAAGCACTGGCATGAAGGCTCTCTGCACAATGTTCCCAGCGCTCCTGATCCTATTCAAAACGAGTAAGTTATATCTTAGTGGTAGCCTCGCGGTAGCTCTTGTAAAGAATCATCTCATCTTCCGTTAGTCCATTCAGAACCACTTCGTCTACCAATATCTTGATCACATAATCTCTCAGCAATACTCGCACTTAATTTGCTCATGAGCTCAATGATAGAGCTCATGTCTCAGCTGGGATGAAGTCTCAGCTGAGTTCTTAGCTATCGACATTAAACGTCAAGTTTTGGCGATTTTCTTACGTCGTCGCATGTTTCTTTTTGGATTTCAGGTATCCCAATCGTCACTGAACGATGTCATGATTGGACGCGCATCCCGGAGTTATGTACTGATCACGGAGTTTTATTGGTCACGGACTCACGGAGTCGTTAACAGGCATTCACAGGTTAACTGTGGAGAGGACAACCTAGAGCCGATTTTCGTGAGCTGATCAGGGTCTGTTGTTGACAATCTACAACACGTGTAGAGAGCCGGTAGAACGCGGTGATAGACAATTAGGTAGGTAACTGAGCGTTAAGCAGCGGTGCCCACAATGTAAAGGCAACCTTGCTACAGCCAGTGCAGCAAGGACTTTTCTAATGCCTAGTTTTGCAATTTTGGTGGCATCTATAAGCTGATAAATTGGTAGAATCGGATAAATCAATCTCTCTCTCTCTCTCTCTCTCTCTCTCTCTCTCTCTCTCACACACACACACACACACACTCACTCACACTCAAGTGGATTTTGGCGGTTGAGGCTTTGGTGTGTGTGTGTGTTCGATTCCTAGGAATCTTTTTGGATGAGTCAATTTGGCTTCTTGGCATTGTTGATACGAAGTAACTAGGGTTGCAGTAGGTAGCCTTTTCCATCGGGCAATTGAACTTGAATCCTAATATATTATCAAATTTTTAAAGAAACAAAATAAATGAGTATAAATATGGGCATGAGACACGACAGAAGGTCCATTAGGACCCTATCCTCCTTGCAAATGTTAGGGGTGGTGATTTATTTTACTGACTTGATGATGTCCATATTATTTGTGCCTTTTGGGAGTTAAATCCCAACAAATACATGAGTAAGGCCACAAGAGCGCGTAATTAATACTTATTGCAGCCTATATATTGTGACATGGACTACAACCATATGAATAAAGGTGTTGAAATCCTTCAATCTTGCATCTAGCTTGGCTTTCCTTGCTCCCTCACAATGAGAACATGCATCCAAAGAGAGAAATTAAGGTTGTAAGAATTTAGATTGAAAAAGAAGCAATTTTATATGGATTTAAGATATTTGTATGATAATATATAATATAATATTTGTTATATGATAATATATAATATAATTATTATAACCACACATATGTGAGTAGGGAGACAGGGAATGGGACCTTCCCCGTGGATCAATAATATAATGGCTAATGGAAGTCAAAGGAACAGGTAAGATTGCCTCATCAACTTCTAGAGAGACAACACTACCTAGGGTTTCTCCAAACAAGATGGATGTTTGCAAAAAAGTAACATTGTGATGTAAGAAACTGATACATTACCTAAGTGACAACTCCTCCTCCTCCACTGTTGTTACTTCTTTGGCCTCTGTTGCAATTTTCCTCTTTGTGTTCTTCCTCTTTTGCACCCTAGGATGAAGACAACATTGATTTTTTGAGATGTTGATCTTACTAACGACATGTTGTAACTTACCGATATGATTGACATCCTTTAGCCCCATAATAACAAACTTTTCCTCTCTTTGTCCTTTCTCCTACCCGCCCTACGCATGAAACAACATTTACACTAGTTTCATGCTCCATACAAGATTCCATTTCTCACTTTCTAGATGGACTCATAGATATACTTTGTACCCTACATTAGCATGCAATTGTTAAGTCAAGATTTGCACTGAGTAATTGTTGTGTCTATGTCAATGAATTGTATATTTTCCTTTAGGTCCTTCCAAATATGAAGTTTAGATCCTCTCAAATAGGAACCTTTCCTTAGCCACCTATCCTTTGGAGGCTCAACCATGTCAAAGTCCCAAAGGAGAACAAAATTGTCGCCTAAGTTATTGAGAGATTCCCAAGTTTTCCTTCTTGCTTGAGCAAGGGCATATACTAACACCACAGTAAAAGCAACATTTTTTATTTTTCATTTAATTGAAATCCATCAGTTATTTCTATCCTCTTGAAAACTGGTGACTCCATTCTTGTATTATGACAAAACACATAGAGTTGATGCACCTCTTCCCTCCTCATGCGAAGTATATAACCACATTTTTCTCTTATCAATTGATTTAAGTCTTTGCTCAACTGTGACACTCGTTACCTTTACTTCTTGTAGGGGTAAAAAAGTTGGAGAGAGAACATTGGTTCTAAGCCAATTAGATAATTCCTGATCTCTCATTTGGTCAATAAGGCCACACACATTGAATGTGAGGAAAGAAATAGGCTTACTTACCATTTTTGTCCTTTCCCATTTTAGCATTGTGGGTAGGGCCTTTAGGGGGGATACTTTGATTCTTCATTTATGAGAGCCTTGAGTATAGTGGCTTTTATTGAGTACATTTTTGACTATATGGAAAGAGAGACCATAAAAAGTAGGAATTGGGTAGGTTCTTGTAAACTAGAGGTTGTTCTTTGTAGGTTCCTCCATTCTTGTTAACATTCACTAATGTGGGTAGGTTATTGTAAACTAGAGGTTGTTCTTGTAGGTTCTTGTAAACTAGAGGTTGTTCTTTATAGATTCCTCCATTCTTGTTAACAACCACTAATGTGTCTCAAAACCCTTCAGCAACATCTGGTTTAACACAAACCCAAGATTACCTCTGGGGTTGACAAATTTCTCTTTCTCTATACCTACTACCTCCCCTAGCGTTGTACATAGATTTATAGCCTAATTCACAAGGGAGAAAGGAAGATCATGGATTTCTACCTACCCAAGAATAGTAGTTGATCTGGGACTATTTGGGTTAAAATCATGAGACCAACAGCCAAATTCACAAGGAGGAAAGGAAGATTAGGGAGTTCTACCTACATAAGAATAGTGGTGATCTGGGTCTGTTTGTATTAAAATCATGAGATCAATCCTCCAAATTGGTTTCTAGTGGTCCATAATTCTTGATGGAGAGCTAGTGAAGGCCATGTTTTCCCTTTCAATAGTTAAAATATCAAACTCGTTTGGAGGAATCTAATAGTAGTATCCACCAGTCCTTTCCTCGCCCAATTTGAACTCACCTAATTTTCAAGGAACGCACCAAGCCTAATGTGGACGATGGAGAAAAAACCAATCAAGGCATGAGAGGAGAGTTGATCTATAGGTTCCTCATTCAAGTCCTCATCTAGAAAAGTAGTCACTTTACCTTTAGAATATGGTTTCTCCTTAGATTTACATTCACTGCCCTCTTGAGGTATTTGTCTCGGAAGCTCTTGTGGTCTAGTTCCACATACTCGGCCATGTCCATGTTGAAGTTCATTGTCTCCTATGTGATGGGTTTTTCTTTTGTAATTTCTAGGAGGATTGGAGGAGCCCTATCTGACATCCTCTTCTACTTGCCTTTAGCACTCTTTGTGGCTTCATCAGACTTCATGGGATGTTGTCCTTCTCTCTGATGTTGTCTATTGCTTCGCTAAATCCCTCTTCTGTGCTTCTAAGGGACCTTAGACATTGAGGTTCTCTTGGGTTGATGGGTAGTTTTCTAGATTCTCCTAGGATTTTTATGCTATCTCCTAGTAAAGAGGATTGAAAAAAGATTCCTCCTAAGTCTCCATGAGGTCTCCTCCACTACTCTTCTTCTATTGGACTAAGAGGGTGAGGATAACACCATGCAAAAAGGGAGGGGGAGAATAACCCTCCCTTTGCATGATCCATAACTTATGCATTGCTCAACAGAATTCGAAAAACTTTGTCTTCAAGTTGTACTACACATTCCAAACATGAACATGAGAGTAAAAAATTATGGAATAAGGATTTGGAATGATACTGTTAAAGCATTACAAGTGCTATGTTGCATGTGAGGCATGCATCTTGAAGACTATAGGACATAGCAATTTATTCAAAACATCAAAATTTTATTCTATACATATATGCGTCCAAGTAATCATTCAAAAGTACACTACATTAGCTTCTCCTCAACTCTAGATTTTATTTACAATTTAGAACATCATGGTCTATCATACTCCCATCATAGATGACTGCATGATCCGATGGCATGTGTGTGCTACCACCCTGTGCACATTTTTTGCTTTGGGGTGTTTATGCATGCAAGATCTAGCTCTAGAGAATTCCATTTGCCATTGCCCAGATCAAATGTGCATGCCTGCTATAGCTATCTACGACGAGAAAGTAGATTCTGCAACTCAATTTTCCATTTAGGCAAAAAATGAAAAAGACAAGGAGCTCAAATTGAAGAAGGCCAAGACCGAGCCTAACTGCAAGGAAAAGGAGCCTGAAGAAGGGAAGAACCAGCCCCCTTTAGGAAAGCAGCAAGAAGGGCCGAGCTTGCAACCAGGAATCCCAAATCAAGGAAAGATGAAGTGACATGAAGGGAGGGGTCGGGCCCTTGAAGGAAGGAGCTAGCCCCATTCTGGAAAGGAGAAAGAAGGTCCAAGCCTACAATCAAGGAGCTCAAAAAGGCGACTTTCTCAAAGAAATGTGGAACCAGCCCCCTGAAGGAAAGGAGTCCTTGAGATATAATCTAATGGAAAGGAGTCTTTGAGATGTAATCTATGTAATCTATGTATAATCTATTTAATTGTTAATCTTCTCCAGAGTTTACTTGGGCAATGTTTTCTTAGCTATGTGACTAGATAGTGTCTTTTGACATGCTAAGGACCATAACTTGAGACGAAAGATTTTGAATAGACAACTAATGTGAGACGAAATACTTCGATTAGACAACTAATGTGAGAGTGAAAGATTTCGATTAGTCAACTAATGTCAGACGAAAGATTTTGATTAGACAACTAATGTGAGATGAAAGATTTTAATTAGACAACTAATGTTAGACTGAAGAATGAGAAGATCAGGATGAACTCTCTCCCTATTTAACTGCAGTGCAGATACAACTAAGAGCCCATTATGAAATCTATCCCCAAAACTATGTACACCGATCCACCTACTACGAATCTATGGCATACCCAAAAGACTTTGGAATGCATTTGTTCAATCTAAAAATGATGTTGGATGACCTCCTCATAGAACCATACCCGGAGAAGGAGAAAAATACCTACAAGGAGGACATGCTTTGGTGGTGGGTGTATTACTTGGAGTCAGAAAAGATGGTGAATATTAATTTTCCTGCTATTGTTTTTCCTGCTCCTTTAAGGTACTTGTCAAGCTCATGATGTAGGTTTCTTTTGGTAGGACATTATGGAGGCACAAAGTTGTATAGAACGCAAATATAAGGATGAAGAGGACCCCAAGCAAAATGAGGAGTTACTATGGACGTACAAGTCGGCAAAGACAAGCAAGCCATGTGTGATCCACGTGTGTGAAGAGGTCTATGATAATGCATCAGACTGGCCTAAAGAGCTAGGAGATGGTTGCTATAGAGAGGTTGATAATATAGTTGGGAGTTTGGAATTTCCTTGAGCCACAAAATGTCATATTTTGAAAAAGTAAAAATCTTGCAACAGACATTTCTTGGACTTGTGGACTTTCTCGGCCTGCCATCATCCATGATCTATGGTGCTCGTAATACCTAGTTTTGTGTCGACTTGCTTCCATGTTAGTACTTAAATGTTTTAAGTAGCCCGATGGTTGAAATCTGATGGTTAAAGATAACCAGTCTAAAGGGGATTGTTTTAGTATAGCACTGTGCAATAAATTTTAGGATAGCATGATAGTAGTGCACGGTAGTAATGTAAGAAAAGTGATCGCCAGTATCGGGTTTGATGCTATGTATTATGAAATGCAATGACCTTTGGCATGCTTTATGAGCCATATAGCAAACAAGTGCATGAAAAAATAAACAATTCAAAATTGTAAATAGACCAACAACTATAAATGTTTTAAGACCACTGTGACATGAAGTTGGGGGTTATAAACTTCACGCACCTCTTCACTTCCTACTACTTTCGAACTGAGTGATAGAGATATTCATCACTGGGAAGGGGACATTAAAAGAAGCTTTTATACCGAGAGACCACACCATACTATCCTCCCTTAGATGAGAATGAAGATGGTAACATCCCAAGTGATGTTGTACTTAAGCATAGGGAGAAGGAAAGGATCAACGGAGGCCATAATCTCAGCAAGCCAGTCTGTGCCAAAGAGAAGAGCGATACATTATTGAAAGAAGATCTTGCGGCTCAACATGACATGAACTGATATATATCGAGGAGTTTGAAGGGGATGATTGGGTCGGATGGGTAGGTTCCGAGGAAACATTGCACCTCCTTCATAGATACCTTTACAATTACCTCAAAACACTCTCCAAAATATCATAAGACACAGAGACCCATAACTTTTAACAAAGACATGATATTAAATATTCAAACACATATTCAGATGCATCTTGAAATGGGCTTCGTTTGATATAAGTTTCATAAGAAATATAGAAGTGGTCGGAAAGATATGGGCAGTTTACTGGACGGGGGTAAAAACTATCTGAAAAAGAAACAGTCACACACAAAGAGTCATAGATTTTTGGTTTGATATCTAATATAATAATTGAAGACATAGGATGATGCTCCTTGAAGAGATCTTCATGTTGATATAAGTTTCATCCAAATTGGACCACCAAGCAAAAAGTTATGAGCAAAATACTAACAGGGGTCAAACTGTCATGAAAAACACCTACTCCTCCTATTGGTGCCGACTTAGGAGAATACTACCTCCATGCTTAGACTTCATCAACGATCCAAGTCCCATAGATGTCACCTAGGAGGGAAGGAAGAGCCCCCTTTGTGGCTTGGGAAATAGATAAACCATGTATGCACAATGAGCGGCCGAATAGACAACACTTTTGAGCACTTTGGAAGAGAAAACGATGGAAAAAGGGAAGAGACACTCAAGAGAGAGAACCTAAAGTGACCTTCATCACCAATAGAGTGAGACTCTACTCCAATTCAACTCAAAATACTACAAACATAAGGGAGAAGAAGAGGTTTCATATGTACAAGAGGGAGCGGAAGCTCCAAGACTACTCATAAAGAGAGAATGAACTAGAGAGAGATGGACTCAAGAGTCTACATGAGAGAATATCTACAAGAGCGAGAGAAGGCTCATGGAAGACGCTTGAGGAGACTAGAGCTACAGCAACATGAGGCCTAATGGTGGAAGAGATGATGAACAACGGAGAGGAGGGCTCCTTTTATAGAGATTTTATCACCCTCCTTCACCCATTTACAATTGATGCCTGTAGATTCCTTTCCCCATCAATCACATAAGCCCGTATGTCACCATCCATGTCCTTTTTGGCTACTCTTGCCATGTGTCCCATCAAAAGATGCTCAAGACTCTTAAAATATTGAGAAAGTCAAGAGTCTCCCCACATGGAGCCCATAGGTTCCCTCTCTTTTCCATATGTCCACATCCTCCTTATTCCACATAGGAATTCTAGAAGGATTCCTCTTGACTCCACACTCCTCCACATGCCTTCCACATGCTTGGCATGTTATCTCTCTTATATTATTGGAAGACATGGGCATGAGCCCTCCCTCTTCTTTCCTTCTTTCCTTTCCCTCTTCTCTCTTTCCCCTCTTCTAATCTCTTTTTCTTTCCCTCTTCTTCCCCCATACCAAGGTATTTATCATTCATACACATGGTATTTACAATGATCCATTCCACTCATCCTCTCAATCCCATACAATATCTTAGAAAATAGAAATAAGTGAGAGCCACTAGGCTATCACTTGATACTCAAACTCTTATCAAACATAGAAGAAAACAATACCAATGCTAAATAAAAAATATCAATTTTTGGCGTCACACCACCATGTAGTAGTCCCACTTGTTTGGATTCCAAATTTTCACTCCATTTTGGTTTTCAACAAATTTAAAAAAATTTATGGAGCATGCCCTCAAATGGGTATGCATCACTTTAGCATAGCATTGGAGGCCCATTAACCCATGCCTAATGTTCTGATTTAGATGCGTCCTTTTAGATTTTATTTACAATTTAGAATGCATTATATTTAAACAAGCACGTTTTCAGGGAGGGCGAGACTCCCGGGAGCACAACGGTGAAGTCTCCATCCACTTCAGAAGTGTGTTCTCAAGAATACTCACCCCTAAATAAATGCATACATTCATTTCGAAAGAAAAGGGAAGGGGAAGCATATAGGCTTGAAGCATATGCCTATGCATATGCTTAAAGCTTTTAAGGATTTATGCATATGCATAAAGCTTTAAACATTGCATAAAGCTTTAAGCATATGCATATGCATATGCTTCAAGCTGAGCATAAATCTTTTAACCTTTAAGCATATGCATATGCATATGTTTCAAGCCTATAGGCTTTGCAAGTCCAACTAATTAAACACACATTCATTTTGCAATCTTAAAGCTTGAAGCTTTGAAGGATATGCTTCTTCATTAAGCTTAAAGCTTTGAAGGATATGCTTCTACATATGCTTAAACCTTTAAAGCGTTAAAGCATATAATGCATAAAGCCTCGGGAAGCACATAGGCTTGAAGCATATGCATAAAGCTCAAATCTTTGAAGGAAATACTTATGCATATGCTTAGAGCTTTGAAGAATATGCTTAAATCTTTATGCATAAAGCTTAAAGATTTAAAGCATATGCTTATGCATATGCTTCGAACCTATAGGCCTTGCAAAATTCAACTTATTAAACACACATTCGTTTCGAAAGAAAGGGAAAGCATATGTTGCAAGCCTATTTCTAAAAAACATACATTCATCAAGCTTAACACTCATTGTAAATTAAATTAATTTAAAATACATACATTTTGAAACACAGGGAGAAAAAGTAGAAAAGAGAAAAGAAAAAAAAAAAGAAAAGGGAAAGGGAGAAACAGGAGAAAAGTGGAAAGGGAAAAAGGAAAGGGAGAAAAAGAAGAAAAGAGAAGAAAGAGAAAAGAGAAGGGAGAAAGGGAAGAAGGAAAGGGACAAAAGAGAAGAGAGAAAATGAGAAAAGGAAACAATAGAAGAAGGAGAAAATAAAAGAGAGAAAGGGGGAAAATAGAAGAAAAGGAAAAGGAAAGGAAAGGGAAAGGGAAGGAAGGGAAAGGAAAAGGAAAGGGAAAGGGAAAGGGAAAGGTCTGGAAAGGTAAAGTGAAGGAAAGGGAAAGGCCCAATGGGAAAGGAAAGAAAAACTTGAGAAGACCAAAGAAAATGAACATACCTGGTACAAATGAATGCTTGCAAGGTGTGGTGGTCACCCCTAGTTATGAAGAGGTGTTTCCAAGATGTGGAGGTCCCAACAAGTTGTAGAGGATCACCAAAGGATGGGAGAGAAGAATCAAAATGACATGATTTAGGATTGGGTTTTAGTTCCCACAGCGTAGATATTACCATTGCTAAATGACTTTACATCATTTTCTAGGGGTTTCTAATTTACTGTCAAAATTTAAATGAAAATCTTTTCATGTTTTTTCCCATGCATCCTTTCGTCGATTCTAGTCATACAAATGGGATACGATGACCATGATACTTTGAAAGGGACTTAAATGAACCTATATGGAGGCCCATATATAATATCATGGCCATCAAATCCCATTTGCATGGCCAAGAATGAACATTTCCATGCTTTTGCCCATGCATCACCTCTTCTGGTTCATAAATAATCCTAATGCACTGTTGTAACTCTATGCTTTACGCATCAAACTATGTGAGTACATGTTATGGATCCCCCCATTAGCTCCATTTGGTAGATTTTTTTTTTTAATTATAAAATCTAGTGCTCAATGTCCTATCTATAAAGAACATTTTCAACGCTTTTTTTGATGTTAACATCGACTATGGTAAATTTCCTAAAATTATTTTTGATGGAAATATCGATGGAACATAGCATGGCCAATGATTAAACAATATGCGTTCACTTTTTGGCATGTTTTGTTCTCATGTATGGATTATGGTGTTTCAATGTTCATGTGTAAACCTTGTAGATGTCTTCAAGCTCATCCGAGTTCAAAGAAGAGACCAGTAGAGCAAGTCTTTATCAACGAGTCTTGTAGGATTATGCATGATGCAAAGGATAAATAAATAGATTACGCAACATATCAATAACACACATAAAGATATATGGTCACTTTTAACCCTTACCAAAGATACAGTTAAACGATGAGGTAGAAGTCATGTTTTAGCTTCTTTATGAGCGAATTCATTTCATGTACGAACTTTCCTTGCTTATATGTGACTTATGTCAGTTGAATAATTAAATTATTTTCATGCAAGGAGATGAAATGTTCAAGTTTGAGAGCACACGTATTGCATAATAATCCTTATGAGTCGATGTTGACCCGATCTCGAAACACTCTAAGGGAAGATCTGGAGAACTGAAAGGGCAACATAATAGAAGTAGTGAGAGGAAGATGCTCGAAATGAGGATGAAATAATGTAGGACATGATAAATACTTACTTTGATGCTCCTTCATCCCAAAATGAAAGAGATGAAGATATAGAAGTGAATAGGTAGGGTAACATGAGTCCTTGGAAGAAGAGAGCTTGTGATGTGAAGCAAGCACCATGTTGTATGAAGGGGCGAGCCATTGCCTCCATTCTTCTGATCTTGAAAGTTGAATTTACAAGCAACTTATGGATGGTGAGACACTAGCATTACATCCCTCCTTTGGTAAGAGTTTTGATGTAGTCTAAACCATAGTTTCATGCATCTACTTCCAAATTGTTGCTTCAAATTCATTGAATGGGTCAATGTCCCAGGTTACTACTTCAAACACTACTTCCAAAAGGAAATACAATTCTTGACTCAAGAAAGGATGCAAAGAAGATGCTAGCATCATTAGGAATGGATTACAACTCAATTCATGCATGTGCCAATGATTGCATCCTTTACACAGGAGCATATGAGCACTCTACAAGCTATCCACAATGTGGTGCATCTCGATACCGGCAAGACACACAAGGGACAAGATTATGGAAAATGTATTATGATACATGCCAATCCTAACATGCATCGCGCACTTATTTCATTATGGATCATTAGCTAGACTTAAGGATTGGAAGTCTTGCAACCACTCGACGGATGTGGGAGGGATCTGGAATATTGAGGATCCCTACAGCTGGAAAGGCTTGGAGATACATAGAGAAGAGGTGGCCAAAGTTTGGGATGGAGCCTTGGATGATGTTAATCCCTTTGGACATCAGCACATGGTGGTCCATGTGGCCAGTAGTAGTAACAATATACAATATTTCTCCTTGGATGACCATAAAGAAGTGGCATTTGATGTTGGCACTCATTGTGCCGAGCAAGCACAAGCTGAAAAACATGGATGTGAATCTAGCCCTTTGGTGGACAAGTTGCAAATTTTATGGAATGGTATGCAAGTTTATGACATTTCAAAGCCTTTGGGTCAACATCATTTTTGAGTGAAAGGCATACTCATGTGAACCATGCATGATTATCCTGGGTTGCATGATTGCTCAAGTACCAAATTTCTATTCCTCTTAATTCTCTTCTACCTATTCAAATGGCAAGATGTAATTTCTATTGATGCTCTTTGCCTCAGTGGTCTTTCACTTCTACAAGATGTAACTTGTCTCCTTGCATTTTAATTGGTATCCACTGTGTCCAAATACTTTGCATGTCCAAATTGTGGAGACGCTTTGTGTAGTTCACACTCAAAAGATCTAAACAAGGTGGTATATGAGAAGCACAGGCGGTTCGTTCCTATGGACCATCCGTATCTTTTGGGGTGCTAGAATTAGCTCCAATTCCTCCAATCATGAGGTTCAGGGATTGAAGTGAATTTGGCATGAGCTAGAAGTCCAAACACCTCCACTTGGCATGCAACATCTCTCCATGTTTTATACTCTTCCTTACGGGAGACAACATAAACTCACATATCTGTTGAACTCAATGCATATATTCAAAAATATGTCTAAAGGTTTGTGGAAACATATGATTGGGGATAGAGACACCCCAAAGGCACGAGTTGACTTGAAAGTGATGAAAAATTAAAAGAGCCTTTTGGCCAAGAGAAAACCATGCCAACAAGGTGATTTTACCAAAGGCACCCTGGGTTTTGACAAAAGCATAGGAGACCTAGGTGAAGAGCATTATCGTGGGTATGAAATTTCTAACCGGGTATATCCATAGCTTAAAGGGTGCCTTTACTTCCTTTAGAAAACTAAATGTTCTAACGTTGCATGACTAACATTGCTTTCGCTTTAGTGAACGATCCATGTTTTACCTCTTGTTTGAATTTGACTGAGACAACGTTGTTTTCATAGTATGTACGTACAATTGCTTTACAGGGATGTAGTACTAAAGATGCATGAAGCCCATCAATAAGCTCAGTGTATTCGTAAGGAATGTTGTACAAATGCATGCCTGATTTAGATGCTGTACAAATGCATTCAGTGTATTCGTAAGGTATGTTAGATGCTATACAAATGCATGCCTAATTTTTTTCGCTCATTGCAAAAGCAAGCTCCATTGCTTACTGACATGTAAATGCAAATACAAGTGGATATCATCAAAAGAGATCAAGAAATCATCCATTCTACAAATGATACTTCTTGTAGTCAAAGTCGTATGTTTATTGAAAAGGCATTTTCAATGAGTGTCATGGACATCCAATTGCATTTGCTCATGAACTTGGATTCTTGGAATGTTTATGAAGGTGTTGAAAGGGTATGTAAGAAAAAGAGCTAGACCAGAGGGAAGCGAGAGGGAAGCATGGCAAAAGGCTGGCTGGTGTAAGAGTCAATGTTTTATATTATAGAGTTTCTCAAGTACAACTCATGCCAAACATGCCTTGACTTTGGGATGATAGCGATGACCCACGTCTTGTAGGAGATATCGGACAAGGAAAGGGAAAGTTGAAGAAAATGAGTATCACCTTGCAACAAAAGTTTCACACCTTTTTTCTTTACAATTGTGGAGAAATCGAGAAATGGCTGAAACAATATGAGGAAGAAAGAGCTAAAAGAGAGCAGGATAGAAAAGCTTTGTAAAGGTCCAATAGAGGTAAGAAGTATCCCCCAGAGTTATCAAACATGCTAGATAAATTCACCATTGATTGGTTGGAAGATGCTCTTGAAATTGCTATTTGAAGAGGGGACATTGTGACAGACAGAGAGGAGGAATTTACACGAGGTTGTGATCTAAAGGCATGTAATCATTTTGCTTTTATTTACATTCGTCTACAATTTTTTTGTATAAGATAGCGAGAATCCATTACCTTTGTAGTACCGTTTGTTCAATGCAATGTGGGCATATGGTAATCATTATCGAGTAGAGAAAGTTAATGTAAGGCACAACACATTTGATCAAGGAGTCATGACCAATTTTTGCAAGAGAGTAGAGCTAATGCGAGGGATACTGTAATCTCATCACAGGTGAAATAGATTTTGTTGGAACCATATAAGATATTTTGCTAGTGA
The DNA here is from genome assembly GCF_047967505.1 of Dipteris shenzhenensis. Lineage (NCBI taxonomy): Eukaryota > Viridiplantae > Streptophyta > Polypodiopsida > Gleicheniales > Dipteridaceae > Dipteris > Dipteris shenzhenensis. The sequence continues at coordinate 22,404,147 of NC_141628.1, forward strand.
ACTTTAGGGTATTCTGAGTATCTTTTTTTAATGTGAAATGGCCCAAAGTCGTCAGTAAAGATGGTTACGAAGGATCAAGGTGGATTTTTTTCCATTTACTCAACAAAAATCTAGGATGACCTAAGTGACACATTTGTGCTACCCATGCCTACGAGCAAGTAATTTCTTGTATGGATATCATTTTCCATTCAATTTCATCAAAGATTGAATTTGTTTTAGGTGGTCTATCAACCTGATCGAGTGGATAAGCAGTGGTGGTTTGTGATTCAAGTTGCACCTAAAAATTGACATGTATTTCAAGATGTGGAACTAGAGAATGAAATGGAAGAGCAAGAAATAGATGGGTTGGAAGATAGTACTTCCAGTGCCACTTCTGACTATAGGTTTGGAAAGTGAAGATGGTCTAAGATCGGTCTGAGATCCTCATAGGGTTTCTCAGTTGGGAGACCTTGATCTACATGTTGAAGATGTGTGAGATTAGCCAACGGATGATCAAGAGGATGAGCATCAATCTCACAATGAAAATTCTAATGACACTTCAATTGATTAAGAAATGGATAACAACAATATGTTGCCATGTGAAAATATTCCAATTTGATTTGGACTTGGCAAGGTTTAGAAAGGGTGAATATCAACATTTTTTTCGACGTGTGTTTTTCCCATAGGCTTTTTTGACTGAAATATCGGCACTATATTGGCATTACCTTTAGCAAACAATGCTAATATAGATGTTATGACTTTTTGGCTATAATAGCGAATGGAAAGCTTCTTGGCCAAAAAACCAAGTAATATGCATCGAAAAAAAGTGTCAAAAAAGTAGCTAGTAGTAGTGGATGGGGAAGGGGGACTGTCCCCCCCCTCTCCAATTTTTTGTGTACACAATAGGTTAGGGAGGGGAGAAAACAAGAGAGAGAGAGGGGGGGGGGGGAGGAGAGCAATAATGTAAAGTTGGCAAAATGAGGAATGTAACCCATGATCTCTTTCTTGGCAAAATTCTTCTTTACCACTAGGCTATGAAACATTACTTGTAATTAAAAGGAAAACATTGATTTTAGGGGCAACACAACAGGTTGTGGTGGGAGGGGGGAGCACCTGTTGCACAAATCAAGAAAATTTGATGATTTGTGCAACAAGCTATGTGCACCCATAACATGTGGCATGTGCAATAGGTTGGGGGTGCACACAACCTATTGTACAAATCATCAAATTTTTGTGATCAATGCAACAACGAGTTATATGCAGCCCCAACCTAATATTGCACATGCAACATGTTGGGGGTGCACACAACCTATAATTGCACAAATCAATATATTTTAAATAATTGTTTACAACTTTTTTAACCTAGGGTTTAGGGTCTATGGTCTAAGGTTTAGGGTCTAGGGTTTAGGTTTTAGGGTCTAAGATCTACATTTTAGGATCTTTCAGTGTCCTCATATGAGCCTTCAACAAGGATTGAACCAAAAGAAGTATTGCAATAGTTCCAGAGTCACCGAGGCTTGCCTAAAGCTCATTTGACTATGATGCGAGATATGGATGCATAGCTATCGCCTATGATAACTCGAGTATTAGTTGTTCCTTCACCTTCACAAGCTAAACAAAGTGCATCTACCCCTCCAAAGAACCTAAGAAAAATAGAAGTGGCAGCCCTTTATGCATTTTTTCTCGTCTTGAGGGATTGCTCCAAAAACCTGCCTTGCCTTATCAAGGACCACCTCTCTGAGGGTTTCCCATGTAGGTGTGATTGCTAGTGCATTCAGCTTTGCATCCACTGTGATGGCATATTCTTTTTGCTTGTCTTGGTCTATTCGGAAGCCTCTTGAATTGGCTGCAAATTTTTGCAGTTCTGTTTTAGTGTGGATACCAAGAGTCATCCATATTGGGATCATCGATTGATGGTCCTAAGAGGGTGACAATTGCCGATTCAAGCGCTTCTCCAATTGGGGGGTAGCTAGACGCCGAGGAAAGGCTTTACGCTTTACTAGATACCCCTTTTCGGCTTATAGCCATCTTGACCTCCCCTTTCTGCACGAGCTAGTTTGTTTGTTTATGCAAGAAGGTTATGGTATGAATATTTCTCTCCTATCTTGAAAGTTTCTATGACATGCAGAGCATTGACATGTGCTAGGGCATAGTCTAGGACACAATGTCCCCTGCTAGTGGAGAAACATGTCATCCTGTCAGTTCATGAAAAGAGTTGCATCCCATTCAAAAAGTCTGGCATGTGCAGTTCATGGAAAGAGTTGCATCCCATTTAGAACTGGCATTGATGGTATCATCTTCTAAAGTCCTATTCCATAAGGCATCTATCTCAATTGCATCTTCTTTGTCCAGTTCATCATGCATGATAGGTTGAAATTGCAATTGTCCAATTCTAGCATTGAGGTCTCCCATGATTATTACCTTGCCTAGTTCTTTCAATTCTGCAATGTCTAGGCATAGTGATTCAAATGCCTCACTTGAATCTATTCCATTCCGGGCATGGAAAGGGGATTCATGGTGAGGTATATAGGGCATTCACCAAATTCTAGTTTCAACCACATAAACCTCTTATATTTATCAGCTCTGTACATGCTGATTTTTCATGCTAAGTGTTCTTGGATCATGTATGCTACTCCTCCTTGGCCTCTCTTTCCGATTTGTTTTTGGTACACTGTGTGTACAACATATCTTGGTATTTTTGGGATTCGACATATCTCGCTTTCCCATGTTTCTCCCAAAAAAACTATGTCTGCTCCCTGTATGAAAGCATTAATGCTGACTCCCTTATTCCAAGGGAAACCTCTACAGTTCCAGAACATTACTAGCAAAGAGAGAGAGAGAGAGAGAGAGAGAGAGAGAGAGAGAGAGAGAGAGAGGGAGGGAGAGAGATAAGGGCAACAAGAGAGAGACAAAGAGAGAGAGAGAGAGAGAGAGAGAGAGAGAGAGAGAGAGAGACTTTCCAAAGTAAGAATAATAAATATAAAAACATTGTAATTAAGAGCATTTTTAAGAGTAATGCCCATTTTATAAAGTACATTTCTAAGGTCATTTTCAAATTTTTTAGTTTCCCACTTTTGAGTAACCTTGCATTCCACAGCCTCCTCTTTTTTCTTCCCGAGCATCTTCCTACACTCATGGCTTCCCCTAGAGAGGTTTTGGACTAGTAGATTTCATCCATTGATTCCCATGCCTCTGCAGATCAGGTTTATCCTATCGTCTGCAAGGCATTCCATCTTGAGTCTCACTTGAGAGCTCTCCTTCCTGTTGATAAGCCCTCTCTTCAGTTTTTTGATAGACTTATCCATGGGCAATCTATCGCGATTGCTAACTTGCCTCACCAATGGGTTTCATTGGATATTTTGAGCTCTTTTGACCAGAGTGCTGACTTCAAGAAGACACTAGGTAGGGCCATGGATAATGTCCCTATCTTTCTCTCTATATATAGTGCCATGCTTTTTCTTTGGCATTTCCTCATTTTAGTTGTGCATGATCTTCAACATGCCTATCTCAGTCTCAAGCTATGTTCTAAGCTCCTCGAAATCATTTCAAAATGCAAGCTTCATCAGCCCTCATGAACCTTTAGTCTCCTCATACAACCTAGAATGCCATTGTAAGAGTGTGTCTGTCTCCTCATTTGAATATGTTGGTGAGCAAATGAATCTGGGATTTAGGGGCAAGATTATAGGGTCATGAGTCGAGGATTTAGGGTTTAGAGCCTAGAGTTTAGGATTTATGGCTTTTAGGTTAGTGTATAAGGTTAAGAGTTTAGAGTCTAGAATCCAGGGTCTAGGGTCTAAGATCCAGGGTTTATGATTTAGGGTTTAGGTCTTCTAGGTTATGTATAAGGTTAAGATTTTAGAGTCTAAAATCTAGGGTTTAGGATCTAGGTTTTAGGGTCTATGGTCTAGGGTCTAAGATTTACATTTTAGGGTCTAGGATGTAGGGGCAAGCATCTAAGATCAATAGCCTCTAAGGTTTTAGGGTTTAGAGTCTAGGGTTTGTGAATTAGGGCTTATAGGTTGGTGTATAAGTCTAAGATTTTAGAGTCTAGGTTCTAGCATGTAGGTTCTAGAGTCTACGGTTTACGATCTAGGGTTTAGGGATTATAATTAGTGTATAAGGTAAGATTTTAGAGTCTAGAATCTAGGGTTTAGGTTCCAAATTCTAGGGTTTAAATCTAGGCTAAGGTCTAGGGTCTATGGTTTAGGGTTTAGAGTTTAGGGTCTAGGGTCTAAGATTTAGGGTTTAGGGTGTAGGGCTTATAGGTTAGTGTGTAAGGTTAAGAGTTTAGGGTCTAGAATCTAAGGATTATGGTTTAGGGTCTAGGGTTTACGATCTAAGGTCTAGGGTCTAGGGTTTGGGTCTTATAGGTTAGTGTATAGGATTAAGAGTTTAGAGTCTAGCGTCTAGGGTCTAGGGTCTAGGATTTAGGGTTTAGGATTTAGGGCCTAGGTTTTAGGGCTTAGGGTTTAGGGTTTAGTAAAAAATACGTAAAATGCATTCCAAACTATGCAATTAATATCCGATGGGTATGATAATTTTCACAGGTCTTAAACTAAGTAATTTTAAGGCCTGTTCAAAGTATCAAACCTATTAGAGACAAGTACATAGGCCAAAAGCACACCAACCCATATTTTTCAACACTCATGCATGATGCATGATAAGAAACAAGGAAATATACATTTCAAACCATGCAAATGATATCTGATTAGTATGATACTTTACAAAGGCCTTAAATTAAGTGAGCTTAAAGCTTGTGCAAAGTATTATACCCATCAGAGCCAAGCATATATAACACTATTGCATATAAAATCAGTAACATTGCGCACAAATGAGAACTAAATGAAATATTCATTTTTCAAAAGAAAAATTTGATACTTTTTTAATCATAATTAAAAATAGTATCACCATGGAAAAGAAAATATGCAAAGAAATGTCCCAAATTTAAGCGTATTTTTCTTAGCAATTTTTAAATGTGCCAAAATTTACATAATTTTAAAAAACATAATGCATAGTCCTTATGGTTTGTTAACTTTATCAAAGGAATAGAAAAGTCGGGCAATTTCTTGATACAATGATACTCAAAAAAAGAAGAATATTAGGAGATTCCCACATAACCAAAAACCATCTCTCTCTACAAGTGCATCCTCATCTGTATCAACACCTACAGCTTCATCATCATCAAGTTCATTGTCATGATTTGATGATGATCTAGAAGTCCATCCTCCTCCACACTATTAGCAAGAACATTCTCTTCATCCTTGTGAAGATCTTAAGCCTTTTCCATTTGCAACCGTGTGTGTCTAGAGGAGGAGGATCCAACAAGATGTGTTGCATAGGATGGAACTTTCTCAAAGAGGATATCTATTGTCTTCTTCCTTAGACGTCCATCATTTGTAAATTGAAAATCGTAAACAAGTATGTCTACTTCTCCATGATCAAGAACATCCAATTGTGGTTAGTTTTTGGTACCCCTTCTTGCCCTTTTCTTTTTTGGACATGCAACTATTTCTGGAGCATATTTGCCTTTCAATGGATAGCATGTGTAGTCCTAAACCATTCCACAACAATGGACGTTATCGTCCCTTACATAGACTTTTGAATTTATATCACTTTTGCAATCCACTCTTGATCAAGAATTGTACTCATGTATCCAACCTTCAAATCTTGTACGGAACCTTCCCACATTTTATTGAGCCCTTCTTGTCTTTGGTGATATCTTTGTGCACCAAGAGATATATCTCTCGTGTAGGTACGTTGATTAAAGCTTCAACCTCAAGTGATAGACTTTGAGGTTGTACAACTTTTTCTAAAGGAGGACAAGGTGTTAGCCATACAAAATCATAGCACAAAGTAGTAGTGTTACTCCTGAGGGCTTGTTCTTTAAAGAAACTATTCCATCAGTGCACTCCACTATCCGCACTTCTAGAGTACATTTTTGCCTTCTCTATCAAACCTCTCTTCTCAGACATGCACCTTTCATAGTCAACAACCCTTCCTTGAGCTTGTGCCTCCTTTACCTCACTCTCAATCACTAGAGGTCCTTGCACTAAAGAATGAATTTCATGGACTAAAATGAAAGATAGAAATTCCAAGCCATCCATGGGTACCCACCCTGGGGAAGAGGCATATTGCTTATCATATAGATATGCTCTTTGATTAGCTTTTTTCTTTATGAGAAATTGATGCTAAAAGCTTTAGTCATTCAATATCTTGATGTAACATTCCTCACCTAGTCCACCTTGAATAAATCTTCTAAAATTGTAAGTCTCTTTCAAGTACAAACTTGAGGCTGTGGAGTATAAGATAATTTTACAAGAATCCATCATCTCTTCCAAAGTGAATGCATTTCTTCTTCCAAGCTTCTTGGAGAATGTACTAAACATTTGATCTATTTGATCGTGAGTATGACCAACCAAGAGAAATACAACTTTGATCTTATCAACAACTCCCTTATCCACAAGCATGCACATGTATGCAAGAAATGTTTGGTTTTTGTTTTCTCTTGATGCATTGTCAAGCTAGATATATAGGGTTCTTGGAAGGGGACCTTCCCATGATGTGAGAATGCAATGAGCTATTGTGATTGATAGATTTTCATTATTATATTAATATTTAGATAGTTGAAAAACACCTTATCTTGGAGCCTTTTGTGATACACAAAACATCCCACGAGATGCATTTGCACAAATGTCGCATCCTTCACATCTTTTGGAACTCTCATAAAGTGAGGCGAATAGGTCTTATTTTGATCCATATCATCCATAAAGAGACCAATATACTTTTCAAGATTCTTCAGGCACTTTCTTCTATGCTTTGCCAACTTTGATCATTCTTGGGCTTGTTGCTCTCTATGGTGCTTAAGAGCACTATTGATTTGATCTGCATGTCAAAACACTCAAATATTATTAATAACAGACACCCTAAATGTTGTAGAAAATCAAACTATACATATAAAATACCGTGATACCTTGTTCACTTGAGGTCATTGCCCTTTGTCATCAACTCTTGAGGTTTGCAATATAGGACATACCCCCATTCTCGCTTTTTGGGAATCTTCACATTATTGAAGGAGTTCTTCTACAATCTACTGAAATGATTATAGCTAGCAAACTATTCATTGCTCTCCTGATATCTCCTGTTTAGAGTGTGAAAACCTCAAATCTTGTATAATTATCCATCAAGTGCAGTTTGCCTATTGTGGGCTACACGTCTACATTTGAAGCAAAATATCTTTCCATCCATGATAAGGCCATATGTTCAATAGGCCCAGTCAAATGTGGATTCCTAAAACGCTTTGTTCTCTTTTGTACACGTGCAAGCCTTGCATTCCCCAAGCTATGAATGTTTTTAAAGGTTGATCTACAACTTTGCATACTCCCTAAATGATACTCCACCTCCTCATCCTTCAGGGGGGTGATTGCTACATTCAAGTAATAATCTTGTTCCTCACGATTCAAACCAAAGTATTGTGCCCTAATAGCTTTCAACTTTCTCATACCTAATCTCCCCAAACAAATTTGAACACAACACATACTAGTGCATGTATCCTTTAGCTGAGCCTCAGATGGCAGGAATCGCATTCTTCTCCTACCATAACTCGTGAATCTTTTGTCAATGTGCAATCGAATACATCAACACCTTTAAATATTTAGGCATCAACATACCAGCCGACCACAGATGGTGGCAATGTGCACAAAGAAGGTTGGATACAGCTTGGGGAAAATACTATCAATTTGAAAATGATTGCAGGCACACTGACACGTGGAACTGGAAGTTGTTTGACACATATGTGGTCCAAACAGTGCTCTATGGAGTAGAAGTATGGGGAGGCATCATCCCTCCATCTACATGGAATGAGATTGAAAAAATGCAGAAAGCATTCTTACGACAACATCTAGGAGTCAAGGTTACTACCCCATACTCTGTGCTCCTTTTGGAAACAGGCAAGAGGCCAATTGAGTTTCATGCATTGATCAGAGTGATGCAATATCTAGTGGATGTGCAACAAATGCCAACAGACATATTACCACATAGAGCATGGAGAGCAAGTATGAAACTTCAAAAGAACCATAAAAGCAAGATCATATGTATAGGATGGGGGACAGACATAAGGAAATGGTGTAGCAAATTGAAAGTGGAACCATACTTGGCTATGCCACCTAAAAAGGTTAATCTACAGGAATTCCAATTGTCCTTACTATGCACCCTACAGGCTCAATGTGGCTGACAACAGAAAGGAAGACCAAGTTAGAATACTACAAAGATCAAATAAATTCTCATTCATGAAATCAGATGCCTCTACTCAGCCATACATCGACACGCCCATCCCTCTTCTCTATCGCAGAAATATTGCATTCCGTGCACACGGTCATGTACCTTAGCCATACAGAAAGGAGCTTGGCTAAATTTGCCACGACATGCTAGAGTTTGCAAATTTTGTGATTCACAAAAAGTCGAGATAGAGGCGCATGTAGCCCTACATTGCCCCAGATATGCACATATCAGGGATGATTACCAGTAGATACTGGCAGACACCACACAGCTCTCATCAGTTCTCTCTACTACCTCTTCGACAGTGTTGGGGTCTTTTGTCACTCGTCTTTTTTTGTACCATCAAGAACTTGAAAACTCTTGACCCTTCCACATCAGAGGAGATTTTTTGTACTGAGGATTAGGTCCCATGGGTCATTTTTGGCCCCCCGAGACCGATTATAAATTCTACTTCTCCTTCTCTCTCTCTCTCTCTCTCTCTCTCTCTCTCTCTCTCTCTCTCTCTCTCTCTGTCTCTCTATCTCTCTCTCTCTCTCTCTCTTCTCTCTCTCTCTCTCTCTCTCTCTCTCTCTCTCTCTCTCTCTCTCTCTTGCACACTCTAATTGCTATCTATCTCTCTCATGCACTCTCTCTCTTGCACAATACAGATATACAAATATCCACATAGATTTAAAATAACAAATATTTATCGCTTTATCATTCATAGATCATAGAGAGCCATCAATCTAGATGTGAAAACTTAATAAATAAAATCTTAACAATAATAAATTAAACAACACTTTGTATTATTTATGATTTCTATTCATACATGTAACAATGCCTCATTGCCAAGTGCATTGCTTAAAGCACTAAGGATCCAAGAAATTGGATATTATGAAATACTTGCCATCATGTCTCTACTATCTCTAGAGTATGGGGGGGGCAACAATTCTTACAAAGGATACTTGTCTCATCCCTATATCGAACTTTGCGATTATCAAGTCTAAAATAATAGTCTTGGGGAGAGCTTGATGTTGCCAACTGCAATTCTTCCCTGATAAATTGCATGGTCCACTCCTCTTCCAATTCCAACATTAGATCAGGATGTCCTTGCCAATAAATTGTTACCTCGACAATAGGACTATGAGTCCCATTGCGAGATCATCATCCATTGCTTCCCATTGCAGGTTCTTCCATCTAAACCTTCTATTTGTGAAAGTCATGCAAAGATTTTGCCTTCCAATAAAATACCTGCAAAATTTGGGATCTATTAATACATACTATCTTAATCGTTTTTATACAAACAAGAATTGTAAGATGTGCTCACCAAAATGTCACATCTAAAGTGTTTAATCGACATTGTACTAAATCTTCAGCAGGACATGTTCTTGTTGTCCATCCATTATCAAATAGCTCAGACAACCAGTCTAATTCTAAGCTCTTACAAGTGTAAGTAATCTTTGTTTTCATACAACTTGCAAAGAAATCAACAAACCATGGAAATGGAAGAAACCAGCTCAACCTAGCATTTCTTCCACCAGTAGTTGGCTTCATAGCATTTCCCACATCATTAAACATTCTATTTCTATATGCTTCACTTATCTCCATGCTTGGAAGTGGCCATTTTCAACTATCAAAAGAAGGCAAGGAAAGAGATTCTAATCTACCATACTATCCTTCTTCATCTGACACAATGAACATTGAGTCATAGAAGAAGATCCTGTCCTTTTTTAATTCTGATGGTGTGCGACCTTTATACTAAAGACTCCCAATCTCAGCATGGAGGACATGCAACATCCTAGTCACGCATGTTGTAGGCTCCCACTCTTTGTATAAATAGATGGATATAAATCTATAAAACAAATACAAGGCATAAGACACTTGTGTCAACGTCCCCAAATAAATGCAAATGAGGTACTAGTTCACTTTGAAAAACTTAGAATTGGGCCTACGATATGGAAGTCCTACATTCGGATGCATGTATATGTTTGCATGGGTAAAGACATGCTGAATATATACCTGTGTCACTGTGTTACTGCCAGGAGAAATTTCAAAATCTAAGATCCTTTCCTTCCAATGTTTGGAGATGTCCATTGCATCCTTCCGACCCACTTTGTAGCACCCACGATTTGTGGGTTGCATTGTCATCCAAGAATATTTCCTGTAGAGCTGAGGAATCCATTCCCCATTCTCATCCTTAACATTCTTCAATACAACAGACTATAAACTACTTCTATATCTATCATTTTCTGCTTCCATAGTTTTTGCCCCTGTCATTAGAAAAAAAGGGAGCTCATTTTGGGGCCTTTTATGGTTTGGAAAAATAAGCTCTCAACCAATCAATAGAGGGCCAACGTAACATTGAAAATTCACGAAAATAAGAGAAAATAGAAAAAAGAAACAATACTTTATGTAGGTACAAGCGTGCTACATTAATGTGGAGATTGGTTTTTTATTCTCACAAGATCTTTGGACAGGAAGATAGAATCTAAACTGACATTTTATCTGACAAGGGCCTTCCCGCTTCCACCTTCCTTTGAACTTTGAAATGTTGTGCCGCCTTTCGTGCAAAAGGTCTACCATTCTACACCATTGCCTCATTGTGCAGCAGCCTTTCTTTTCCAAAACTGCTCCCTTGATCCTGTTTGGCGTAGAGTAAGATGTTTCTCGTCAACTGTCTGTCTGCCCACTTTCTCTTTCTTGAAACTTCAAATTGTTATCTTAGTTACATTACTTTGCTATTGTTACAGATTCAGAAAATCTCCATGGTGAATCAAAACCACAGCCATTCTTGTGGAAGACGCTCTGTGGATGATAATGCTACGAAGGCAGAATTATACCAAACATCCTTACCCCGTCGACCTGCTTCTTCTATTTCGTCGGTAGAGAATTCAAGTACAGTCAAAACGGAAGGAACTTGGGAAAGGTTTAGTGTTTCGAAAGGAGCATGGGTGCTCATGCAACCTAGCAAAAGAAAAAGACCCCAGACAAAAAACATTTTCTTGGCATCGTGGAAGGGAAGAGTACGAGATTTTAAAATCACCAAAGGGAAGATATCCGTGAAAGAAGTTTTGATTCAGCACGTGTACATGCATAAAGAACTTGTCTTGCGAGACTATCCAAAAAATCTTCCGCAACACAGGCCTAATTGTATATTTTTCTATTGTGGTTTTTTTCTTTACGAGGTGTATGGATTTTTAAGATGAAGCTTTCTCTCTTAGCTTATTGACATTCTTGTGTTGTTTTATTTCATATTTATATCCTTCATCGTATGAGACATGGCAAAACATCGATTGTATTCTGGGATTTATAGATGTTCTGCATGGATCGATAGGAGAACAACAATACCAAGGTCGATGTGCAACAGAGCTAGCTCAATCGGGCATATTTTTTACTGATCATTTTTATCAGTTGCTGGACAAAGCTAACACACATGGTGTATTAATAAAACAAGACCTTTCGGCATGGAATTCAGTGGATTGGCCTCACCCACATTCTAGTGTTATAGAGGCATATAGGGCGAAGCTTTTTACAGAAGTACAGAAAGCTCTGAGGCCCAATATTGCCACTAGGATAGTAAAAATTTCTTTATGCATGCCTCTCACAGTTTTTGTGGACTTGTTTAATACCTTTCCAGTGAAGGTTTCAAAAACAATGTTCACAGTTAAAGCAACAAATTCGGCATGCATGCCACAATTTTTGGATAAAGGTTGGGATAAGAAGACATGTAGTTCAGTGTTTTGTGAGGTTGTCCAACCTTCTATGCAACTGAAGTACATGGTTGCATCACAAAATTTTATTTTCTCTTTTTATTACAAGCGCAGTCGAATGCTAGGCACAAAACTAGTCCCAATGGATCAAGATGAAGATTCTTTTGGTGCAGAAAATAAACTTATTGATATTGATGTTGTTGAGAATGGTGATGTGCTAGTCAATATCTCATTAAGAGAATGTTGCTCCCTAGCTCAATTGCGCAGTGACATTCTGTTTGAGACAGAAGGTTCTATCTCAAACGACTTTTCATTTATCTACAACAACAAAAAGGTACACCATCTGATTTATCCTAGTCTCATTAAGCATTGCTATTAGTTTAATTTACCACTCTGATTCATATTGCTTTTTTGCAGTTGCTCAAAAGAAGAGAGAGCTCAATAAAATGCAAAGACATCGAAAATTTAAAAATTGAGATAACACAGACTCCATAAACAAAGGTTTTGTATTCAATCAAGTAAGATTTTGTACAGAACTGTTTAGTTAAATATGTAGAACATATTTCTGACATCCATTTTCTATTTATGTACAGCTTGATCCAGAGGCTGCTCTACATTTTTTGGAGGATCTTTTTTCTGCTGCTCCATCCTGTCCTGTGCAGTATGTTGGTGTTGCTCCATTGTCTCCTCCACTGCCCCAGGAGCATCTCTTTGCTGCTGCTCCACCTTCTCCTCAACAACATCAGTAGCAGGTCTTTGCTCCTATGTCTTCTCCTCCTCGACACTATGTGATTGCTCATGTGGCTTCTGGTCCTTAGCATTAGGTGCTTCATCTGTGGCATCAACATTAGGAAAAAAGGGAGCTCATTTTGGGGCCTTTTACGGTTTGGAAAAATAAGCTCTCAACCAATCAATAGAAGGCCAACGTAACGTTGAAAATTCACGAAAATAAGAGAAAATAGAAAAAAGAAACAATACTTTATGTAAGTACAAGCATGCTACATTAATGAGGAGATTGGTTTTTTATTCGTAGAAGATCTTTGGACAAGAAGATAGAATCTAAACTGACATTTTATCTGACAAGATCCTTCCCGCTTCCACCTTCCTTTGAATTTTCAAATATTGTGCCGCCTTTCGTGCGAAAGGTCTACCATTCTACACCATTGCCTCATTGTGCAACAGCCTTCCTTTTCCAAAACTGCTCCCTTGATCCTGTTTGTTGTAGAGTAAGATGTTTCTCGTCAACTGTCTGTTTGCCCACTTTCTCTTTCTTGAAACTTCAAATTGTTATCTTAGTTACATTACTTTGCTATTGTTACAGATTCAGAAAATCTCCATGGTGAACCAAAACCACGGCCGTTCTTGTGCAAGACGCTCTGTGGATGATAATGCTACGAAGGCAGAATTATACCAAACATCCTTACCCCGTCGACCTGCTTCTTCTATTTCATCGGTAGAGAATTCAAGTACAGTCAAAACAGAAGGAACTTGGGAAAGGTTTAGTGTTTCGAAAGGAGCATGGGTGCTCATGCAACCTAGCAAAAGAAAAAGACCCCAGACAAAAAACATTTTCTTGGCATCGTGGAAGGGAAGAGTACGAGATTTTAAAATCACCAAAGGGAAGATATCCGTGAAAGAAGTTTTGATTCAGCACGTGTACATGCATAAAGAACTTGTCTTGCGAGACTATCCAAAAAATCTTTTGCAACACAGGCCTAATTGTATATTTTTCTATTGTGGTTTTTTCCTTCATGAGGTGTATGGATTTTTAAGATGAAGCTTTCTCTCTTAACTTATTGACATTCTTGTGTTGCTTTATTTCAGATTTATATCCTTCATCGTATGAGACATGGCAAAACATCGATTGTATTCTGGGATTTATAGATGTTCTGCATGGATCGATAGGAGAACAACAATACCAAGGTCGATGTGCAACAGAGCTAGCTCAATCGGGTATATTTTTTACTGATCATTTTTATCAGTTGCTGGACAAAGCTAACACACATGGTGTATTAATAAAACAAGACCTTCCGGCGTGGAATTCGGTGGATTGGCCTCACCCACATTCTAGTGTTACAGAGGCATATAGGGCGAAGCTTTTTACAGAAGTACAGAAAGCTCTGAGGCCCAATATTGCCACTAGGATAGTAAAAATTTCTTTGTGCATGCCTCTCACAGTTTTTGTAGACTTGTTTAATACCTTTCCAGTAAAGGTTTCAAAAACAATGTTCACAGTTAAAGCAACAAATTCGGCATGCATGCCACAATTTTTGGATAAAGGTTGGGATAAGAAGACATGTAGTTCAGTGTTTTGTGAGGTGGTCCAACCTTCTATGCAACTGAAGTACATGGTTGCATCACAAAATTTTATTTTCTCTTTTTATTACAAGCGCAGTCGAATGCTAGGCTCAAAGCTTGTCCCAATGGACCAAGATGAAGAGTCGTTTGGTGCACAAAATAAACTTATTGATATTGATGTTCTTGAGAATGGTGATGTGGTAGCCAATATCTCGTTAAGAGAATGTTGCTCCCTAGCTCAATTACGCAGTGACATTCTGTTTGAGACTGAAGATTCTATCTCAAACGACTTTTTATTTATCTACAAGAACAGAAAGGTACACCATCTGATTTATCCTAGTCTCTATAAGCATTGCTATTAGTTTAATTTACCACTCTAATTCATATTGCTTTTTTGCAGTTACTCAGAAGAAGAGAGAGCTCAGTTAAATGCAAAGACATAGAAAATTTTAAAATTGAGATCACACATACTCCATAAAGAAAGGTTTTGTATTCAATCAAGTAAGATTTTGTACAGAATTGTTTAGCTGAATCTGTAGAACATATTTCTAACATCCATTTTCTATTTATGTACAGTTTCATCCAGAGGCTGCTCTACATTTTCTGGAGGATCTTCTCTCTGCTACTCCATCCTGTCCGTGCTCCATCCTGTCTCCTCCACTGCCCCAGAAGCCTCTCTTTGTTGCTTCTCCACCTTCTCCTCAACATCAGCAGCAGGTCTTTGCTCCTGTGTCTGCTCCTCCTCAGCACTCTGTGATTGCTCCTGTGGCTTCTGGTCCTCAACATTAGGTGCTTCATATGTGGGATCAAGGTGTATGACACCTTCTTGTACTTTAGAGCTTTCACCCAGCTCCACAGTAGCTGCTACAATAGGTTTGGGGGAGGCATAGCTCAAAAACCTCAAAATTGTATGAGCTCTAAAATTATGTACATAGTTGGGGCTGAAGCTATCCTCTTTCATCTGCAATGGCAAAGGATAATTTAGAACACTTTGTATCATTATGAATTATCTTCAAGCTAAATGAAAAGTATTTTTCCTTACCAGATCTGGCTGTTCCTTTTCAAAGTAGCTTGAAAGTATATATTTTGCATTGATCAGCACCCTCCATCCACAACTACTTGAATCATTTTGTTGTGGTGTCTGTACAGTTAGAAAAAAATGTTAGAAACTGTGAGCATCAGCACAAAACAAAATTATTCAATAAGTTCAAAGACATAGCATTTAATAGACTTTTTACCTCTAGACTTAATGGCTCTATTGAATCCAACAGAGAGACATTTGGAGGATAATGATCCAATGCATCTAATAGCCTTCTAATACAACTGCAATATGTATAATTTAGTTAGTATGGTATCAAAATAATGAAGTTTTGAGTTCAAAAAGCACACACAGTACTTACAATTTCAGCTCTCTGTGTGTGTTTTTTAGAGAGTTGAATAGAAAGCATTGCTTCTGCTGGATGTCAATAGACACAAAACTCCAGTGGTCACTGCATAAGGAAAAAAGCATAAGCAAATGAAAGGCTACAAGAGTTCCCAATATTAAAGAAGAATCTTAAAAGAAGTAGTCACCCACATACCTGCTATGATATGGAAGTAGCAAAATGTCAATTACTTCAAAATTGCAGTGTTTGAACCAGCTGGAAATACTCATGGGAGTCTCCTTTGCATCTCTTAATCTAGAAGAAATGGCTGGATCAACAATATGGACTGTATGTTGTACAGAGGGATGAAGCCAGCTTCTCATCATGCTGCATAGGATCAGAACATAATTAGGGTAGGTTATAAAAGAGTTACAAGGAGGATTGATTTGCAAAAAATGTAAAATTTAAAGACACTTACTAGAGCATTGCAAGAATGATAGTATCTGAGCAATACTCATTCTTGTTAGCCAATGCTGCTAAGCATTGTTTTGTCAAATCAAAATCATTGACTGAAACTTCATCCTCAATATGTACAACTACATCAGGGCCCAGCTCCTTCAACCTTCTATGTATGTGTAGCTCCTTCTTTCCAATCTCCACATCTATAACAGATTTTGTTTCTTTTACTTGCTGCTTCAGTGAGTCCTCATAAGCAGCCTTCCCTCTGGTGTTCTTTGAGTGTGTTACCTCAACAACCTTTACCTCATCAACCTTGACCTTCCTTGTAGGTGGAATTAGCAATATATCTCTCATTTTGATGTCCTGCCATTCCACAAGATGAACCAGCTTGTCATATCTCCATCTCACTCTGGACAAAGTGTTGAAATCTTTGGCCATCAAAGTCACCCTGTGAGCATGGGCTGCTACAAGCATTGCATCCTCAAAATATTTCTCCAGGTAATCCTCTGCCATTTCCTGCAAGGAAAGAATGGCAGTTCTATTCCACCTGAACCCAAGGTTCCAACTGTCACAAATTTCTCTCACCAGTCTTTGAAAGGGTGCTTTGGGTATTGCAAAACCTATGGCTTTCTGTTGCCTCCTTATTTCCCTAAGCACACCTGCACCCTTATTCAATCTTTTGGCCTTTTGCTTGAGCAAGCTCATTGGCTTACCCTTCCTGCCATGTGAAGCTCTTCCCTTTGGAGGCACACTAAACTTCTTGGAACCTGTCCCAGCTGCTGTTGCTGCAAGACCTGGTCCTTTGCCAACTTGCCTTGCAGTTGATTTGGTTCTTGCCATCACTCTGAAAAACTGCATACAAAGGATTGGAAAGAGATCACAGACATGAAGAACATGTTCTAACAAAGAAAAGGCAATCACAGGGGTGGTAGAAGCCAAATAGAGAAATTTGCAATAAAATGCGATATGAGCAGTTTGGAATTTCAAACAGGTCCACATCGCATTTTGCTGCAAATTTTTTAAATGAAATGCTGGTGCACTCCTACAGTGATTTCTATGTTTCTCCAACCAAATACAGTATGAATGGAGGTCATGCAAGAAGATCACATGCAAATATCACACTTGAAGATCTGCATTCCTTCAGTGATTTCTCTATCTTGGTTTGAGCCTATGCATTTCCATACAGGATGTAATTTTTCTATTTTAGGCAAGAAGATTGCAGAGACTAAGGGGAGTCACAAAACCAGACATGTTCTCACAAAGAAAAGGCAATCACAGAGGTGGAAGAAGCCAAATAGAGAAATTTGCAATAAAATGCGATATGAGCAGTTTGGAATTTCAAACAGGTCCACATCGCATTTTGCTGCAAATTTTTTAAATGAAATGCTGGTGCACTCCTACAGTGATTTCTATGTTTCTCCAACCAAATACAGTATGAATGGAGGTCATGCAAGAAGATCACATGCAAATATCACACTTGAAGATCTGCATTCCTTCAGTGATTTCTCTGTCTTGGTTTGAGCCTATGCATTTCCATACAGGATGTAATTTTTCTATTTTAGGCAAGAAGATTGCAGAGACTAAGGGGAGTCACAAAACCAGACATGTTCTCACAAAGAAAAGGCAATCACAGAGGTGGAAGAAGCCAAATAGAGAAATTTGCAATAAAATGCGATATGAGCAGTTTGGAATTTCAAACACGTCCACATCGCATTTTGCTGCAAATTTCTGAAATGACATGCTGGTGAACTTCCACAGTGATTTCTTTGTCTCTCCAGCCAAATACAGTATGAATGGAGTTTATGCAAGAAGACTACAGCTATGGAAGTCAAAAAACCAGAACATGTTCTCACAAAGAGAAGGCAATCACAGGGGTGGAAGAAGCCAAATAGAGAAATTTGCAATAAAATGCGATATGAGCAGTTTGGAATTTCAAACAGGTCCACATCGCATTTTGCTGCAAATTTTTTAAATGACATGCTGGTGCACTCCTACAGTGATTTCTATGTTTCTCCAACCAAATACAGTATGAATGGAGGTTATGCAAGAAGATCACATGCAAATATCACACTTGAAGATCTGCTTTCCTACAGTGATTTCTCTGTCTTGGTTTGAGTCTATGCATTTCCATACAGTATGTATTTTTTCTATTTTAGGCAAAAAGATTGCAGAGACTAAGGGGAGAACCCATTGTTACTGACCTGGAGTCTATCTGTGGATGTGCTGTGCTGCTGAGGAGTAATCTGTGCTGAGGATGATTCTGTGCTGCTGGACAAGATGCTGATGCTGCAGAGTATGGAGGTAGGGAGGCAAGAGAGCAGAGACTGGAGGGCAAGATTTCTAAAACAGGATACCACAAAGAAGTGTAAATAGAATTAAAGAATCACTAAATCCCACACGTGTGGAATCTAGTCGTTTTTCACACGTGTGGATGGGACCCAGATCTCTTGGAGTTTGAAATCTGGCACGTGTGAAAGTACACTTTATTCCTTGGAACTTGTGCCATTCATTATTTCATCATGAATACCACAACCACTTTTCCCTCCCCTGGATTCCAATCTCTCATCCCTGCCACGACTCTCTCCTGATCCTTTCTCTCTGATCCTTTCCTACCTAGCACACTCCATCCAGACTGCAACCTGCCTGAAGACAGTACTGCCAGATCTCCAGGTTACCTAGAGTGCAAGGTTCAAGCTAGAGAAAGTGCAGGAGATTTACCAGTGCAACTCAATCAGCATGGAAAAGGAAAAAAAAGGTCAGAGTTCTAGTTTGGTTTCAATGTTTTTCAACATTTATTTCTTCCATCCATTGGATTTTTGATGTCCCAATCTCTTCACTCAGCTCCATCCTTCTTCCACAATGTGGTAAATCACCCAGAAATTAGATTGTAGGTTGATATGAATAGAAACAAGAAATTTGCAACAAAATGCGAGGAGAGTGGTTTAGAATTCTCTAAACAGCCCATATCGCATTCTGCTGCAAATTCCTGTTGTGGACTCCTTGCTCATGAAAAGTTTCACTCATTCCATTTTTTCTCTTGCATATGAGATCATAGTGTCCAGGAATCACTGAAATGAACCAAGTGCTTGATTTGACATGCACATGAACAGAACTTGAGAATTTGCAACAAAATGCGAGGAGAGTGGTTTATAGTTCTCTAAACAGCCCATATCACATTTTGCTGCAAATTCCTGTTGTTGACACATTCCTCATGAATAGTTTCACTCATTCCATTATTTCTCTTGCATATGAGATCATAGTGTCCAGGAATCACTGAGATGAACCAAGTTCTTGATTTGACATGCACATGAACAGAATTTGAGAATTTGCAACAAAATGCGAGGAGAGTGGTTTACAATTCTCTAAACAGCCCATATCGCATTTTGCTGCAAATTCCTGTGTATTATTTGTTTCTCACTTCTACCTCATTAATTTGCTATCTTTAGCCCTGTGGAAATCTTCCTTGATGATGAGAAATGTTTTTGTTTTGGAACAGCTGGCTCCCAGGCCCCACCTTTCAAGAGAAAGCTGGACTTTTCTGCTGCTATAATTAGACCACAGCAATCACCAGGTGAGTGATGAGATGTCATGAAGGAATTATCTGGTGATATACATTGCATTCACTGATTGCATATGTCAGCATATAGAATTCATAGTATATAAGTTTTTGAACAGGCAAAAAGAAGAGGCTGGAGCAGAGTGCTGATTCTTCCATCAAAAAACAAATGGAACCAGAAGAGGACAGTTCTCCAGATTTGCTCCTATTTGAGTTTCTTCACAAATGCAAGGCTCAGAGTAACTTCCATTTATACCACAGTATTTTCAACATGGAGTTCTCAATGAGCTCTATACTGGAGCAACACAAAGATTTTCTTTCAGACTATTGGGATGCCTTCAAAGAACTGACAGAGGCAGAAAGAATTGTGGGAGGTGAAAAGGTTTTTGTGCACCTTAATCATATTGTCTCCAATGACAGGCTGAGGTACCATGTGAGCAGAAGATTTGACAGCCTGCCTGATCACTATAAATTCAACTGTACTTTGCACACCAGAAAGTGCAGAGTGCTGGAGGAGAGCATGGCATTTCTTATGTACATTGTCTTTAGTCAGGAGTCTTTGGATGAACAAGGGCACGAAACAGAAGAAGAAGACACATCTGAAGCTTCTGAAAAGGAGGATGTTTCTTTGGGCTCTGAAATGGCAGAGCAAGAAGAAGATATCAACCTTCAGGATGAGGGGCTGCAAGTGGCTGCTCTTGACCTTGTTCAACTGAGGAAAAAAACTCTGAGGGGAGCAGAGCCAGTTGAAGATTTTGATGTTCAGAGCAGCAACTATGCAGTGCCCATGCTTCCAGGTGTGTTGATTGGTGGAAAGGATTATGTTTTCCTCCATGGTATAGAGTGTATGTTTGATTTGAGGGAGGACTATGCCATTTCCCTTATTGCCCAGGCTTCAAGGCTTGACAAGGAGGTTGGCATAGAGGATGACCATTCACTTCTGGCTTTGGAAACAATGTTTGATCCTGTAGAGGCCCTTTCATTTTGTTTCAAAGAGGCTGAAAAGTTCCAAGAGCCAGATGAAGCTGCCTTCCAGCTCACACAGGAAGCTATGAATCTCTCAGCTCTATACACAGAAAAGACTAGAGAAGAGGCTGTACAAGAAGGGAGAGGGATAAATCTTTGGAAAGATGAACTGCTTGTTGCTGATGAAAATGAGAAGGTACTTCAAATCATATACTTTGACTTCTGCTTAACTTTAGTTTTGTAGGTTGTGTATTGTCTCACTCCAATCCTTTGATATGTTGCAGCTACAAATTGAGGATGACACATTCCTCCAGAGATCAAGTGGAAGCAGGCAGGTTGGGTTTCGCAAAACGTCAGGCCTAGCTCATTATATTCATGATCTAGGCAGTGCCAAGATCTTGATTTACCATAGGCAGTTGAGCAACAATGGAGAAGCCATTGTTTACTTCCTAAAATGTTTGTCCAGGGCTTTAGGTGGACATGCTCTTTCATGGCAAAAGGAAAAGATCATTTTGATAGAGAGGTTGTCTGCCATAGATATATTTGGAGATTATGTGAATAAGCAGGCCTCTAGGGCCGCTTACTTTTTGTCTTACACTTCTTATGCATTAGCATGTGGTGTTAAGGACCCCAAATATCTAGAGGGCTATGGAAAACACCAGCTCGTAAGGTTTCGAGAGCCACCCATGATTGCATCAGGCCACACAGTCCAAGAAGAGGAACAGGTGGAGAGAGCTGAAGAAAAGGATAAAGAGACAGTCGACATCAAGCCAATAAAGAAGAAAAAGACTCCAATCAAGATCAAAAAGAGAGTTCCGATGAACAGGCCCTGGGAGAAATAGGATTTAGTCATCGAATATAGCACAAACATTATATTAAATTTGAACTGATTTGTATAAAGTCTTTGATATCTGGTATGATCTTGTATAAATGATTAATAAGTTGATAATGAAATGATTTGTACATTTACATAGAGTGGTGTCGTTAAATATTAAATGAACAATATATTGAAATTGTAAACAAATTGTATTAAGTTCAGATCATATGTTTCACATTGAAATTTTTTTCATGCATAACACCAAGAGTCACTTGTTCCACTAAAAAAATTTCTATTGAATGAGTTTGAAAACATGTGGACATAACACCAATAAGTTACAAATAAGTCCTATTCATGTTTACTTGTCCATTTATGGTTTCTAAATATCTTCGATTCCCTCCATTGTCTATGTCTCTCTGCTGCAATTGAATTGTCTAGAGCTTGTCTTCGTCTTTGCTTTTGGGCTAGAAGAAAAGCAAGCTTGATTTTGCAGCTAGCAACTTTTCTTTTAGCATGCAGCCTCTGTAGTATGCCTCGGTAAAACCATTGGAAGACTTCCTTCAGACTATTTGCCTTCTGACTCCCTCCATAGTGTTGTGTGTGTCTGAAAAATGCATTACGTGCCATGTAGTGAGACTTCTCCATGCCTTGGGTAGACCAAATTGCTGGGCATCCATACTTTTTGACAAAATAGGGAAGGTGGTTGTATATGATATGCTGTAAGACATAAGAATGCATAGTAAGTAATAAAAAAAAGAGGATCACACTTAAGTAAAAGAAAAAGACAGAACCTTACCATGTAGTGAGTTATATTGCAGGCTGTCCACGCGTCTTTCATTGACTTCCCAAAATGTTTAATTGCCTCCTCAAAGTTCTTGTAATCACTCTTTGTCCATGTTACTTTGTCACAGAACATGAAGAGTTGATCAAGAGACCTCCACACCTCTGCCTTCCTATTTCGTGCTTCCCCATCTGCCTCATGATCTTTCACAGCATTATGGATTTGCTTCCACAATCCATAATTAATCTTTGAAACTGTTCTACCTTGCCTTACTTGCTTACTATGTTTGGGTCGAGACAAGAATCTTCTTGCCTTAACACCACCAATAGAGGGCTTGATTGGTACCTCCTTGCCATTGGTAGACTTTTTAAAACCCTTTGTGATTTGAACATCTCCTCCATGCAGACCTATATCGGATAACACTTTTTCCAATGCTTGAAGAGCATCCTTTCTATTTTTTTCGGGACGGAGTTTCCAAGCAAATCCAATATATAAAAATACCAATTTCTCAATAATTCCACATAGACCATGCAATGTGCAGATGTGAACATTACATAGTGGAATGTCCAGAATGGCCTTGAAGTCAGGGTCAACTTTATCTCTATTAGGTGCTCTCTTCCACCATTTTGAATCCATTACTTGAGCTGATTCTTTGCAGTAAAGACAAGGAGACTTTGAGTTGCCTCCTTTACTAATGTTATACATGCACTTAAGTGTTTTAAGATCCCCGGCCATGTGCCACTCTACTTGAAAATCACCTTTTCCTGCAACATGGAGATTCTCGCCTTGCACTTGTCTTTTGATTATTGTTGGTATTTCCGTGTGATGAAACACCCAATCTAGTGTTTCATGGTCTTCGGTCTTCACCTGTGAGATTATAGAAAACAAAAGTATTACTATATCAGATTTGAAAACAATGACCAAAATCAAGTATAAAACAACCCATGATCATACCTGGAACGAGCCTAACCACCATATGTGTTTCTCTGACTGCACACTAAAATACTTCGAACTCGCTTCAGTCAATGATGTATCAATCGCTCCATTCATCAATGTAATAGTAACTCTTTCCATTTTCTTTTCCTTTACAACCTCACACTCATCCAGTTTGATAACAAATTTCAAAATGCCTTTGCACTCCTCAAATGTTATTCCATAAAACTCGACCATTCTTTTTTGAAGTTGTTGCAGATCTAAAAATATATTGTTCCAAGGATCATACACAGTGGTTCCTTTAACACCATGAAATATTTCTTCAATATGGATATATTGCCCAATAAATTCATCTATACTTTCATTCAAATGACCTCTTATCCTCCACACGGTTGCTGGATTTGGCAGTAAAACTCGTTTAATCCTTTGATCTTTCAAAGTTGAGGATATCGCATGGAAAATCAGACTATATCCCTTCCTGCTAACTCCACTAAGATCAAGAGCCTCTTGGATTATAGTGCCATCAACTTGATTATTGGATACAAAGTCCTCTACAACATTGCGTTTGACTGTTTTGTATTTTTTTTCCTCAATCAAACCTTTTGCTACACCGCAAGAAAGCAATCCTTTCATTTGTTTAACAGGAAGAAGGTTCGGGTCCATATTTTCTTTTGCAGGCTCCAATAATTTCCTGTAATAACAACACAATATGACTATATTATTCAGCACCTCCATTCTTATTTTGCGACAATCAACGAAATAGATATAGTCTGGAAGAGAGCCTTTTTGAGTATACAAAATGATAAATTTCAATCTAACCGTGCTTCCTGAATTCATCGCTTGCATCCACCAGTCCCAGCCTTCAAATTTGCAATGTTTTTAATCTTCCTGCTACGTTGTCTGTCTCTAAGCACGGTTCTCTTCTTTCTTGCTCTTGTCAATTCTTTTTTACTCTTTGAATGCTCCTCGATTTCATTCTGCAACTGCTGCTCCAATTTTGCAGGAATGGCTATCTCCTCCATCTTGGCCCCCTTTTCTTGTAGGTACATCATTTTATACGTTTCCGCAAATGTAGACTGCGCTGAAATATAACCAAGAAGTCCATTTTGTCCATCGCCGGCAAACCTCAGTAATGTGGTGGGATTGACAAATGGAGGTGTAGAGTTTTTTACTTGACATTTTGGATATATGCTTCCATCGCACCATAAGTCAATATGTTGAAGCCCTTCTCTTCTCATATTTTCCCGCTGTTGAGCATTCAGCACCGTATCCTTTCGTCTTTTTTGTGCTGGAGCATATTGTTCTTCCAAGTCGATGTGAAGATGGTGTAATCGCTTCTTCTCAGATAGTCACTCACTAGTATCGGCCATTTTTTGTGCTCCTCAGGTTGCGAAGTTTGTTTTTCAATCTCATAGTCGTTTTGTAACATGAATCGTGGAAGTGTGGCGGTATCCATGTGAATATTTTGAAAACTTGCAATCACTAAGTTCAGTGATGGACTCTTAATGAAAGACCTGCACACGTCGGCCAAAGAGATGCGGAATCTTTGGTAAACAAAAAAAAATCTAAGAGGATATTTAATACAAAATCATGTTAGTCAGACAAAAGATTATCTTATTCCTTTTTGAATTGACAGTTCTGTAGTCCTTACTGACAAATCTGAGCCACGTTTCCGTATTTTACTATTTTTGAGGTCTTTTAGGAGAGAAATAAATCAAAAAATAGTGAATTTCTTACAGGGCCCCAAAATGAGTTCCCTTTTTCCCTAATGGGTGTATGACACCTTCTTGTACTTTAGAGCTCTCACCCAGCTCCACAGTATCTGGTACAATAGGTTTGGGGGAGGCATAGCTCAAAAACCTCCAAATTGTATGAGCTCTAAAATTATGTACATAGTTTGAGCTAAAGCTATCCTCTTTCATCTGTAATGGCAGACGATAATTTAGAACACTTTGTATCATTATGAATTATCTTCAAGCTAAATGAAAATTATTTTTTCTTACAAGGTCTGGCTGTTCCTTCTCAAAGTAGCTTGAAAGTAGATATTTTGCATTGATCAGCACTCTCCATCCGCAGCTACTTGAATCATCTTGTTGTGGTGTCTGTACAGTTGGAAAGATATGTTAGAAACTGTTAGCATCTGCACAAAACAAAATTATTCAATAAGTTCAAAGACATAGCATTTAATAGACATCAGTAGAGGGAACGACTTTTTACCTCTAGACTTATTGGCTCTATTGAATCCAAAAGAGAGACATTGGGAGGACAGTGATCCAATGCATCTAACAACCTTCTAATACAACTGCAATATGTATAATTTAGTTAGTATGATATCAAAATAATGAAGTTTTAAGTTCAAAAAGCACACACAGCACTTACAATTTCAGCTCTCTGTGTGTGTTTTTAAGAGAGTTGAATAGAAGGCATTGCTTTTGCTCGATGTCAATAGAAACAAAACTCCAGTGGTCACTGCATAAGGAAAAAAGCATAAGGAAATCAAAGGCTACAAGAGTTCCCAATCTTAAAGAAGAATCTTAAAAGAAGTAGTCACCCACATACCTGCTATGGTATGGAAGTAGCAAAACATCAATTACTTCAAAATTGCAGTATTTGAACCAGCTGGAAATACTAATGGGAGTCTCCTTTGCATCTCTTAATTTAGAAGAAATGGCAGGATCAATAATATGGACTGTATGCTGTATAGAGGGGTGAAGCCAGCTTCTCATCATGCTGCATAGGACCAAAAAATAATTAGGGTAGGTTATAAAGGAGGTACAAGGAGGATTGATTTGCAAAAAATGTAAAATAATAGACACTTACTAGAGCATTGCAAGAATGATAGTATCTGAGCAATACTCATTCTTATGAGCCAATGCTGCTAAGCAAGGTTTGTTAAGTCAAAATCATTCACTGAAACTTCATCCTCAATATGGACAACTACATTAGGGCCCAGCTCCTGCAACCTTCTATGTATCTGCAGCTCCTTCTTTCCAGTCTCCACATCTATAACAGATTTTGTTTCTTTTATTTGCTGCTTCAGTGACTCCACATAAGCAGCCTTCCCTCTGGTGTTCTTTGAGTGCGTTACATCAACAACCTTTACCTCATCTACCTTCAACTTCCTTGTAGGTGGAATTAGCAATATGTCTCTCATCTTTATGTCCTGCCATTCCACAGGATGAACAAACTTGTCATACCTCCATCTCACTCTGGACAAAGTATTGAAGTCTTTGGCCATCAAAGTCACCCTGTGAGCATGGGCTGCTACCAGCATTGCATCTTCAAAATATTTTTCCAAGTAATCCTCTGCCATTTCCTGTAAGGAAAGAATGGCAGTTCTATTCCACCTGAACCCAAGGTCCCAACTATCACAAATTTCTCTCACCAGTCTTTGAAAAGGTGCCTTGGGTATTGCAAAGCCTATAGCTTTCTGTTGCCTCCTGATCTCCCTTAGCACACCTGCACCATGATTCAATCTTTTGGCCTTTTTCTTGAGCAGGCTCATTGGCTTACCCTTCCTGCCATGTGCAACTCTTCCCTTTGGAGGCACACTAAATTTCTTGGTACCTACCCCAGCTGCTGTTGCTGCAAGCCCTGGCCCTTTGCCAACTTTCCTTGCAATTGACTTGGTTCTTGCCATCACTCTGAAAAACTGCATACAAAGGATTGGAAAGAGATTACAGACATGGAGAACATGTTTTGACAAAAAAAAGGCAATCACAGGGGTGGATGAAGCAATATAGAGAAATTTGCAATAAAATGCGATACGAGGAGTTTGAAATTCCAAACAGGTCCAAATCGCGTTTTCCTGCAAATTCCTGAAATGACATGCTGGTGCATTCCTACAGTGATTTCTCTGCCTCTACAACTAAATACAGTATGAATGGAGTTTATGCAAGAAGATTACAGCCATGGATAGCTATGGAAGTCACAAAACCAGAATGACAGGGGTTGATGAAGCAATATTTCAATATTTGCAACAAAATGCGATTTCAGCTGTTTGAAATTCCTAAGGCCTTCTCCTCACGTTTTCCTGCAAATTCATGAGGCAGCATGCTGGAATATGCCTTCAGTCATTTGAAGGTGTTTGCATAACCATGCAGGATGGATTGAGTCTATGGAAGGCAAGAAGTGTGCACAGACTGAAGGAAGAACCCATAAGTACAGTTTTACCCTCACATGCAAATATCACACTTGAAGATCTGCATTCCTACAGTGATTTCTCTGTCTTGACTTGAGTCTATGCATTTCCATGCAGGATGGATTGTTTCTATTGTAGGCTAGAAGATTGCAGAGACTAAGGGGAGAACCCATTGTTACTGACCTGAAATCTATCTGTGGATGTGCTGTGCTGCTGATGAGTAACTTGTGCTGAGGATGAACCTGTGCTGCTGGACAGGATGCTGATGTTGCAGAGTATGGAGGTAGGGAGGCAAGAGAACAGAGACTGGAGGGCAAGAGGTCTGAAACAGGATACCACAAATAAGGCATCTTCTAAATCCCACACGTGTGGAATGTAGTCGTTTTTCACACGTGTGGATGGGACCCAGATCTCTTGGAGTTTGAAATTTGGCACGTGTGAAAGGTACACTTTATGCCTTGGAGCTTGTGCCATTCATGATTTCATAATCAATTCCACAACCACTCTTCCCTCCCCTGCCTCCCAATCTTTCATCCCTGCCACGACCCTCGCATCTTCCATTTCCTTCTCTCTGATCCTTTCCTACCCAGCACACTCCATCCAGACTGCAACCTGCCTGAAGACTACTACTACTGCCAGATCTCCAGGTTACCTAGAGTGCAGAGTTCAAGCTAGTGAAAGAGCAGGAGATTTACCACCAGTGCAACTCCAACAGCATGGAAAAGGAAAAAAAAGGTCAGAATTCTAGATTGGTTTCAATGTTTTTTAACATATATTTCTTCCATCCATTGGATTTTTTATGTCCAAATGTCTTCACTCAGCTCCACCCTTCTTGTTACATTTTCAATTTATACTGTCCAAGAATGTGGTAAATCACCCAGGAATTTGATTGGAGATGGATATGAATAGAAACTAGAAATTTGCAACAAAATGCAAGGAGAGTGGTTTATAAATCTCTAAATAGCCCATATCGCATTTTGCTGCAAATTCCTGTTGTTGACACATTCCTCATAAAAAGTTTCACTCAGCTCCATTATTTCTCTTGCATATGAGATCATAGTGTTCAGGAATCACTGAGATGAACCTAGTGATTGATTTGACATGCACATGAACAGAACTGGAGAATTTGCAACAAAATGCGAGGAGAGTGGTTTATAAATCTCTAAATAGCCCATATCGCATTTTGCTGCAAATTCCTGTTGTTGACACATTCCTCATGAAAAGTTTCACTCAGCTCCAGCATTTCTCTTGCATATGAGATCATAGTGTCCAGGAATCACTGAGATGAACCTAGTGTTTGATTTGACATGCACATGAACAGAACTGGAGAATTTGCAACAAAATGTGAGGAGAGTGGTTTATAAATCTCTAAATAGCCCATATCGCATTTTGCTGCAAATTCCTGTTGTTGACACATTCCTCATGAAAATTTTCACTTAGCTCCAGCATTTCTCTTGCATATGAGATCATAGTGTCCAGGAATCACTGAGATGAACCTAGTGTTTGATTTGACATGCACATGAACAGAACTAGAGAATTTGCAACAAAATGCGAGGAGAGTGCTTTATATTTTCCAAATGGTCTCCCATCGCGTTTTGCTGCAAATTCCTGTGTCTGATTTGGTTCTCACTTCTACCTCATTAATTTGTTATCTTTAGCCATGTGGAAATCTTCCTTGATGATGAGAAATGTTTTTGCTTTGGAACAGCTGGCTCCCAGGCCCCACCTTTCAAGAGGAAGCTGGACTTTTCTGCTGCTATAATTAGACCACAGCAATCACCAGGTGAGTGATGAGATGTCATGAAGGAATTATCTGGTGATATACAATGCATTCACTGATTGCATATGTCAGCATATAGAATTCATAGTATATAAGTTTTTGAACAGGCAAAAAGAAGAGGCTGGAGCAGAGTGCTGATTCTTCCATCAAAAAACAAATGGAACCAGAAGAGGAAAGTTCTCCAGATTTGCTCCTATTTGAGTTTCTTCACAAATGCAAGGCTCAGAGTAACTTCCATTTATACCACAGTATTTTCAACATGGAGTTCACAATGAGCTCTGTACTGGAGCATCACAAAGATTTTCTTTCAGACTATTGGGATACCTTCAAAGAACTGACAGAGGCAGGAAGAATTGTGGAAGGAGAAAAGGTTTTTGTGCATATAAATCATATTGTCTCCAATGACAGGCTGAGGTACCATGTGAACAGAAGATTCGTCTAATAGTGCATTTAAAAGTGCATCTAACAGGGCGTCTGCGTGAGCGTCTACAGACGCGTCTGTGTGTGTCTGCAACAAGCCAGATGCGTGGATAGACGCGCCTGTAGACGCGCTTTTAGACGCGCCCTGAGACGCACCTCCTATAGACGCGCTCCGACAGGCGAGATTACTAAAAAGTCGAAAAGGACGTTACGCCTGACAAAAGAACGTGACGCTCATACCTAGATCTTGCGTTTCCTGGATGCGAGAAAGTACAAAACTGGAAAGAGCAAACAAGAACAACTTCAAAAGGACTTACTTGGATAAAGGTATGGAAGGTTCTTTCTTTTCCAAACTTGTTTCTTCTCCTCGTTTGTACTCCTCCTCTCCTTTAGGCTTGGAAGTAAGTGTAGGTACGGTCCCTTTCTCTTGAGTGAAAGCTTGAAATTGTGTATGGGAGGCTCTCTCTTAAGCTTCGAATCTATGGAACTGCTAATAAAGAAGGAAAGAAGCCGCTCGCGAAGTTTAAGTAATGAAAAGAAAAGCAAAGTGAGCGGCACGCCGAAAAGCAGGTTTAAAAGCTGCGTCTAAGAAGACACATCTGAAGCAGAGGAAAAGGAGAATGTTTCTTTGGTCACAGAAATGGCAGAGCAAGAAGAAGATATCAACCTTGAGGATGAGGGGCTGCAAGTGGCTGCTCTTGACCTTGTTCAACTAAGGACAAAAACTCTGAGGGGAGCAGAGCCAGTTGAAGATTTTGATGTTCAGAGCAGCAACTATGCAGTGCCCATGCTTCCAGGTGTCTTGATTGGTGGAAAAGATTATGTTTTCCTCCATGATATAGAGTGTATGTTCAATTTGAGGGAGGACTATGCCATTTCCCTTATTGCCCAGGCTTCAAGGCTTGACAAGGAGGTTGGCATAGAGGATGACCATTCACTACTGGCTTTGGAAACAATTTTTGATCCTGTAGAGGCCCTTACATTTTGTTTCAAAGAGGCTGAAAAGTTCCAAGAGCCAGATGAAGCTGCCTTCCAACTCACACAGGAAGCTATGAATCTCTCAGCACTATACACAGAAAAGCCTAAAGAAGAGGCTGGACAAGAGGGGAGAGGGATATATCTTTGGAAAGATGAACTGCTTGTTGCTGATGAAAATGAGAAGGTACTTCAAATCAAATACTTTGACTTCTGCTTAACTTTGTTTTTGTAGGTTGTGTATTGTCTCACTCCAATCTTTTGATATGTGGCAGCTACAAATTGAGGATGACACATTCCTCCAGAGATCAAGTGGAAGCAGGCCGGTTGGGTTTCGCAAAATGTCAGGCCTAGCTCATTATATTCATGATCTAGGCAGTGCCAAGATCTTGATTTACCATAGGCAGTTGAGCAACAATGGAGAAGCCATTGTTTACTTCTTAAAATGTTTGTCCAGGGCTTTAGGTGGACATGTTCTTTCATGGCAAAAGGAAAAGATCATTTTGATAGAGAGGTTGTCTGCCATAGATATATTTGGAGATTATGTGAATAAGCAGGCCTCTAGGGCCGCTTACTTTTTGTCTTACACTTCTTATGCATTAGCATGTGGTGTTAAGGAGCCCAAATGTCTGGAGGGCTATGGAAAACACCAGCTCATAAGGTTTCGAGAGCCACCCATGATTGCATCAGGCCACACAGTCCAAGAAAAGGAACAGGTGGAGACAGTTGAAGAAAAGGATACCCCTCCCAGACAAGCAACAGAGGCAAGCATTGATAAACAGACAGTCGACATCAAGCCAATAAAGAAGAAAAATACTCCAATCAAGATCAAAAAGAGAGTTCCGATCGGCAGGCCCTGGGAGAAATAGGATTTAGTCATCAAATATAGCATAAACATTATATTAAATTTGAACTGATTTGTACAAAGTCTTTGATATCTGGTCTGATCTTGTATAAATGAACAATAAGTTAAAGATGAAATGATTTGTACATTTACATAGAGTGGTGTCGTTAAATATTAAACAAACAATATATTGAAATTGTGAACAAATTGTATTAAGTTTAGATCATATGTTTCACAAAAGAAATACTTTTCATGCATAACACCAAGAGTCACTTGTTCCAGAAAAAAAATTTCTATTGAATGAGTTTGAAAACATGTGGACATAACACCAATAAGTTACAAATGAGTCCTATTCATGTTTACTTGTCCATTTATGGTTTCTAAATATCTTCGATTCCCTCCATTGTCTATGTCTCTCTGCTACAATTGAATTGTCTAGAGCTTGTCTTCGTCTTTGCTTTTGGGCTAGAAGAAAAGCAAGCTTGATTTTGGAGCTAGCAACTTTTCTTTTAGCATGCAGCCTCTGTAGTATGCCTCGGTAAAACCATTGGAAGACTTCCTTTAGACTATTTGCCTTCTGACTCCCTCCATAGTGTTGTGTGTGTCTGAAAAATGCATTACGTGCCATGTAGTGAGACTTCTCCATGCCTTGGGTAGACCAAATTGCTGGGCATCCATACTTTTTGACAAAATAGGGAAGGTGGTTGTATATGATATGCTGTAAGACATAAGAATGCATAGTAAGTAATAAAAAAAAGAGGATCACACTTAAGTAAAAGAAAAAGATAGAACCTTACCATGTAGTGAGTTATATTGCAGGCTGTCCACGCGTCTTTCATTGACTTCCCAAAATGTTTAATTGCCTCCTCAAAGTTCTTGTAATCACTCTTTGTCCATGTTACTTTGTCACAGAACATGAAGAGTTGATCAAGAGACCTCCACACCTCTGCCTTCCTATTTCGTGCTTCCCCATCTACCTCATGATCTTTCACAGCATTATGGATTTGCTTCCACAATCCATAATTAATCTTTGAAACTGTTCTACCTTGCCTTACTTGCTTACTGTGTTTGGGTCGAGACAAGAATCTTCTTGCCTTAACACCACCAATAGAGGGCTTGATTGGTACCTCCTTGCCATTGGTAGACTTTTTAAAACCCTTTGTGATTTGAACATCTCCTCCATGCAGACCTATATCGGATAACACTTTTTCCAATGCTTGAAGAGCATCCTTTCTATTTTTTTCGGGACGGAGTTTCCAAGCAAATCCAATATATAAAAATACCAATTTCTCAATAATTCCACATAGACCATGCAATGTGCAGATGTGAACATTACATAGTGGAATGTCCAGAATGGCCTTGAAGTCAGGGTCAACTTTATCTCTATTAGGTGCTCTCTTCCACCATTTTGAATCCATTACTTGAGCTGATTCTTTGCAGTAAAGACAAGGAGACTTTGAGTTGCCTCCTTTACTAATGTTATACATGCACTTAAGTGTTTTAAGATCCCCGGCCATGTGCCACTCTACTTGAAAATCACCTTTTCCTGCAACATGGAGATTCTCACCTTGCACTTGTCTTTTGATTATTCTTGGTATTTCCGTGTGGTGAAACACCCAATCTAGTGTTTCATGGTCTTCGGTCTTCACTTGCCAGATTATAGAAAACAAAAGTATTACTATAATAGATTTAAAAACAATGACCAAAATCAAGTATAAAACAAAAAATGATCATACCTGGAACGAGCCTAACCACCATATGTGTTTCTCTAACTGCACACTAAAATACTTCGAACTCGCTTCAGTCAATGATGTATCAATTGCTCCATTCATCAATGTAATAGTAACTCTTTCCATTTTCTTTTCCTTTACAACCTCACACTCATCTAGTTTAATAACAAATTTCAAAATGCCTTTGCACTCCTCAAATGTTATTCCATAAAACTCAACCATTCTTTTTTGAAGTTGTTGTAGATCTACAAATATATTGTTCCAAGGATCATACACAGTGGTTCCTTTAACACCATGAAATATTTCTTCAATGTGGATATATTGCCCAATAAATTCATCTATACTTTCATTCAAATGACCTCTTATCCTCCACACAGTTGCTGGATTTGGCAGTAAAACTCGTTTAATCCTTTGATCTTTCAAAGTTGAGGATATCGCATGGAAAATTGAACTATATCCCTTCCTGCTAACTCCACTAACATCAAGAGCCTCTTGGATTATAGTGCCATCAACTTGATTATTGGATACAAAGTCCTCTACAACATTGCATTTGACTGTTTTGTATTTTTTTTCCTCAATCAAACCTTTTGCTACACCGCAAGAAAGCAATCCTTTCATTTGTTTAACAGGAAGAAGGTTCGGGTTCATATTTTCTTTTGCAGGCTCCAATAATTTCCTGTAGTAACAACACAATATGCCTATATCATTCAGCACCTCCATTCTTGTTTTGTGACAATCGACGAAATAGATATAGTCTGGAAGAGAGCCTTTTTGAGTATACAAAATGATAAATTTCAATCTAACCTTGCTTCCTGAATTCGTCGCTTGCATCCACCAGTCCCAGCCTTCAAATTTGCAATGTTTTTAATCTTCCTGCTACGTAGTCTGTCTCCAAGCACGGTTCTCTTCTTTCTTGCTCTTGTCAACTCTTTTTTACTCTTTGAATGCTCCTCAATTTCATTCTGCAACTGCTGCTCCAATTTTGCACGAATGGCTATCTCCTGCATCTTGGCCCCCTTTTCTTGTAGGTACATCATTTTATACGTTTCTGCAAATGCAGACTGCGCTGAAATATAACCAAGAAGTCCATTTTGTCCATCGCCGGCAAACCTCAGTAATGTGGTGGGATTGACAAATGGAGGTGTAGAGTTTTTTACTTGACATTTTGGATATATGCTTCCATCGCACCATAAGTCAATATGTTGAAGCCCTTCTCTTCTCATATTTTCCCGCTGTTGAGCATTCAGCACCGTATCCTTTCGTCTTTTTTGTGCTGGAGCATATTGTTCTTCTAAGTCGATGTGAAGATGGTGGAATCGCTTCTTCTGAGATAGTGACTCACTAGTATCGGCCATTTTTTGTGCTTCTGAGGTTGCGAAGTTTGTTTTTCAATCTCATAGTCGTTTTGTAACATGAATCGTGGAAGTGTGGTGGTATCCATGTGAATATTTTGAAAACTTGCAATCACCAAGTTCAGTGATGGATTCTTTATGAAAGGCGTGCACACGTCGGCAAAAGAGATGCGGAATCTTTGGTAAACAAAAAAAAATCTAAGGAGATATTTAATGCAAAATCGTGTTAGTCAGACAAAAGATTATCTTATTCCTTTTTGAATTGACAGTTCTATAGTCCTTACTGACAGTTCTGAGCCACGTTTCCGTATTTTACTATTTTTGAGGTCTTTTAGGAGAGAAATAAATCAAAAAATAGTGAATTTCTTACAGGGCCCCAAAATGAGTTCCCTTTTTCCCTAATGACCACATGATTAAAATTAGCTCTTTCTACCTCTTTCTACTTCCTCAAAATTTTTGTCTTCTCTCTCTCTCTCTCTCTCTCTCTCTCTCTCTCCTTTAGCTAAACCTCTCACAAAAACAATTAAAATATTATTTTAAAAAACATAGAATACTTCTCTCTCTCAATGTGTCTTCCAAGGTACACCTCACACAAACAAACATCAAATTATTTTGAAATACTTAGTTTAAGATATGCTCTCTTCCTGCTCTGTTTCTCCACAAACAAAGAAAACATTATCAATATCATATCACTCTCTCTCTCCCTCCCAAAGCTCTTTGATTAGGATCTCTTTTTCTTCCTTCTTTCTCAAATACTTCTAAAACCTAGCAGTTTGAAATACAATCTCTGTCTCTCTCCCTCAATCATCCCCTCAATAGAAGAAAACATAGCAATTCGAAATATAATCTCTCTCTCTCTTTTCCCTTCCTCTATCTACCCCTCCTATACTAGCAAAGAAACAAATGACTATTTTATGTCTCTCTCCCTCACTCATCCCCTCAAATAGATAAAAAAACCATAGCAGTTTCAAATGTAATCTCTCTCTCTCTCTCTCTCTCTCTCTCTCTCTCTCTCTCCCCCTTCTATACTAATGAAGAAACAAACAACTATTTATGTCTCTTTCCCTCACTCATCCCCTCAAATATTTAAAAAAAAAATTGCAGTTCAAAATAATCTCTCTCTCTGTCTCTCTCTCTCTCTCTCTCTCTCTCTCTCTCTCTCTCTCTCTCTCTCTCTCTCTCTCTCTCTCTCTATCTATCTATCTATCTATCTATCTATCCCTCCTATACCAATGAAGAAAAAAATGTCAAAAATCATCTACCTCAATCTATCCCTCTTCCCTGTCTTTTGTAACAAGCATATAGACAAAATGTGATACAAAAATGTATCTACTTAATATAGACAAAACTTTCAAGGAAAAATCACTTCATTACCTAGAAAGTATGTGTTCCTTCTTCTTCCATAGGCCTCTGTGCTAATTCACCCTAACATCCTACTGTCCTTAAGATATCGCGAGTCTCTGCAAGCTACCTTCTCTAATTGGCAATGGGATGCATCATTTGTTCCCTTGCATGAATATTAATGGCATTAATGATTTCATGAGCAGGCATCATACGATCATCCTCAAGGTAATCCCTAGCATCTTCCAAAAAATTAATCATTTCGAGAATGATCCATCCGAGTGCATATGTATCCAAATGGCGTGTATATATGCCTCTTAATGCTACCTCCTGTACCTCAAGTGCAAGCCATTTTTTTCGCCCATGCTCTTTCTCTTTCCTACAAACTTGTTTGGCAAAGCTGGCATCTATCTCCAAAGACTGCTTCTTCACATGCTTCGACTACCCAAGAAATCCATGGTCATCCCCCAGTCTATGATGCCTACTCGGCATCAAGACTTTCCAACAAAACCTAACAAGATATTGCTTGGGTGTAGGTCTGTGTGCATCCAATTTCCTTTGTGCAACCTTGCTAAACCGTCCACCAATGCATGAATGATATGGAGGAGAATCTCACAAATGACATTGGCTCGAGCAATCTCTTCCTTTCCTAATGCACCTTAGAGCCTCCCAGTTGTTGTGGTGATCAAATATGTTCCTCCCCTCAAAACATGATGGAAGTAGCGTGTGAACCTACCCCAATCCAATGGCAAAATCTATAACAAGCTGCCGTCCCATTGAAGTACAGCATGATGGTCCACAATGGCTCCCCAGAAAGCACTGGATGTAGAATTTGCATGAGCGGTTCTCTCCTTGCCTCTCATGCGCAAGTCCCAATATCCCTCTTGTACCTCTTCTCAACATATTCTACAAAGTACACTTTATATACGGTGCAATAGGTGCCTGAGCTGATTTTCTTGCCTCTCTCTCTCTCTCTCTCTCTCTCTCTCTCTCTCTCTCTCTCTCTCTCTCTCTCTCTCTCTCTCTCCACGGGACATGATAAGTGTCGTGATGCCTTTGCGACTTGCCACGTGTTGCACCCTTTGAACCTCATCGCCTCTCAATGGCTGAGAGGATCTAGAGGTTGCTTGCTCTTCACCTACGGCCAGGGATGTAGCTCACACATAAGCAACTATAGCCTTCTTTTCTAGAGGATCTAGAGGTTGCCTGCTCTTTACCTACGACCAGGGACGTAGCTCAACCATAAGCAGCTGTAGCCTTCTTGTCCCAACTCCTAGCCACTGTGGCCCACCAATCTAATGCATGCACCTTACTCTTGTACTTGGCCCACAGACCAGTCCATTACGTTAACTTTAAGATATCAAACTCTTGTGCAAGAGTAGGCTCTACATTACATGCTTCATGGAAGTGGGACTTCGCATTTTCGTGATGTACATCTCACTCTCCTCTATTGAACACCCTCACAAAAAAGGCATCGTGAATGCTTTTCATGACTCTTGTGTGCTAGCTCTTACTCAGTTCTGGTCTTACTTTTCACTTAGTCACGGCTATTGAGGTCATTCTTGTGAGCAGAGCTTGCAAAAAGCCTAAAACACTGGGGTAACGCATTGTGTAGGCGAACTGAATGAAGACAGGTGCTTACATAATTGAACAGAGAAAATGGAATGCCAATGTAATAAAAAACCAATGTTTGAATTACTGGGAGATAGAATTGCTTAAAACAACTTATAGCTACACGCACATAGGACAGACTGCACACATGCTCACCTTCACTCACCTCGATTGAGGCCTAAAGATGGGAATGGGCCATTCCCCCTCTGATAGGAGTCCCCAACCGATAGTTGGGTCTCCCCCTCGAAAGGATCCGACCACCTCATTAATCCTGCGAGTGAGGAAAGTCCGCTTCTTTCGTCATGTCATCCGACGTGAGATGCAATGCGCCTCAGACAAGGTCAAGTGACCCAAGGTCTGCTCGCGTGTGAGGTGAGTTCTCATCTCTTCACATTTATCATCGTACCATGGGTTCTGAGGCATATTCCCAATCGGGGCATGTGTGGGTCAAGTCATAGGGAAAGGTATGATGTCAGCCTTATGTACCACTGAAGCCAAAATGGCTGAAACTTGAGCAAGATCTACCTCCACTTCATGTAGGCTAGCAAGTTTTTCTCTAGACTCGCTAGGACCTAATCACTCACAGCTCACTACTCAACCAAGTAAGATTGAATTTTTTTATACCTAACATATCTGTTACTATATAGGTGAACTCACCTGCTAAGCTAGGACAATGGAGCTTGCCACCTTCTGATTTTATTCTCTCCCTAACTGGCTGATCCACACTCCATGATTCGGCCTTGTCAGCTTTCCTCCTCGTGTTTCACCATGACTTGTGCATTGTCTCCTACACGATCTCGACCTGAGCTTCTCTACGTCAAATTATTACTCAAGCTGAGTTGCCTGTTAAACTAAGGTTAATGCTCCCTACCATTGGGACATAGTCTTAGCTTATTGCTTGAATTTCAACACAGGCTTGGTTTCTCGTTCTCAATTCATGGCATGTAGAAGCCTACAAGTTCTTCAATTTTATGATGTTGCAATATTATGTTGCAATGCCGATTTCCAAATTTTTAGCACATAGATCTACCTAGTAGTACTCATCCTGTAGTTTCTACCTTCCTAGACCAAACTTGAGAATGCATACTTGTGTGCTTCAAATTCAAGCAACCAATCCTTGTAATAGGCCAGAGAGTCTCATTGGATTCAAGCCATAGTTTCTTCTGCATTTCAAGTCATTGGCCTCATTGGTTTCAAATCATCATTCCTAGCAAACGTCTACAGTATCTTATTCAATTTCATGACATAGTACTCCTTATCCAAGGTGACCGATGCCTTGCTTGCTTTTAAGCCATTATGCCTTCCTAGATTGATAATAGACCGAAGAGTAGATTATCTGTCTGCCTTCACAACAGCATACATTCACAACGTAATTTTGCTTAATCTCGTGCAATAGAAAGGCCATAACTTCCTTCAACGTATGTATGCCTTCATGCTCAGACATTTGGCAAAGAAATAGGTCCATAATTCACATCAAGTGACTTCATCTTCTTTTTAAGAAGGATTGCTTCATACATGCAAGTTGGACTATTGTGTAAATGCATAATGTACAAATAAATTTTGTTTTGAGGGGGCAAATTATATATGCTATCCAATAGCTCTAGCACCAGGAATTGGGACAACAGTAGGCGTGCGCACATAAGCCTGCACTTATTTCAAGAACAAATCAGCTTCCACAATATTCAAAAATACCCACTACTTAGTCCTTAGCTACAAATGCCTAGTCTATGAAACTATTACCTGAGCGAGGCAGTCATTTGGTGCATTCATTCCATATTCGTCTTGTCTTCCTTCCATAGTGAAATAATTTCCCCATCATTCAATGGGTAAAGCCTTTCCACATAGATCACATAGATCGGTTAAGTCTACAATATCCAACATGGAGCAATTCATACTCTGATTTCAATCATGATACTCTAGTTATGACTCCTCAGATTTGCAAGTAATACCTCAACATGAGGCCCTTCCATCCCCAGTATATTGAGATTCGTCAAAGTGAGCATTTGAATTCCAAGATGATGCATCCATCAGTAATGCTTCCAACAATATATTTTGGTATTGGATTCACTGACCAATAACAATTCAAATTAACAAATAAACCCACAACATGAAGACATCTCGTGCATCAATTCAATCCTACCATGATGTGGTTATCAATTTTAATTTTCGACAAAGCACACAGTGGAGCATCAATGTTCCAACTTCCATACATGATCAATGTAAATTTTGGGTAACACCCAGCCCTAACTTGAGGCAATTTGTTGATGCCATCCAAACATTATATATCATTATATTGTTTCAGCAAGTGTACATATTGCAAATTAGATGAAATTCTGTGGGTCTCAGAACCCTAACTTGGGGCAATTTTTAAGTGCAATTCAAAATTACAAGTTTATCAAAACATCATATCATTATATTGTTTCAGCATTCTTACATGCTTCTTGGATAGTTTATGCACTCTTCTGACGTAGAAATCACTATTCACAAACTCATCTTCTGCATTCAAGGCTATGAGCTTATGATGGTTTTGCTACATCTAATGCTGATATACGTTTGGCCACTTTTGCTCATCCCTAGTATTTGTAATCACCACACTCTCTTCTTTGATTTACTGTCTATGTAGTATATATTTCAGTTCTACTTCACACTTATGTCTATTTAGTATATATTTCCACAAATATGTTTTAAGACCGTCCACATGTGCTCCTAGCTCCATTCGGGAAGGTGCTTACACCTAGCTCCATTCTGGAAGGTGCTTACACCTAGCTCCGCTTTGAAATACATGCACAAGCAACAATGCTTGCGATAATCGCCTACTGTTGTTAGCAATTCAGAACTTTTTATGTTGACCTTCACCAATGCCATCTACCCATTCAAAAAGTTTGTTCTAGAGCGCAAGTTAAGGAAAACTAGGGTTTTCAAAGGAAAAAGATCATCCAACCTCATAAAGCATACCTTAGTCCACAAACCCGGACACCATGATACACATTTAGTAGTCCATTGTAGATCCCAAAATCAATTGTTAAGCCAATTGGGGACCTAAACTATGAGAAAGAGAGCACAAAATAATGCCACCATAAAATAGTATATGATGGTCATAGTTTTCTTGACAGTGAAGCCTATGTAAAGCATCAAAGTATATACAGGTCTACAGAATCATGAAGAGTGGCGCAACAAAAGATTCGAGCAGACTGCTACAACAAAAGATTGCCCACTTGAATACTGATCCACTTTTCATTTTGCAACCTCTAAAATTACTAGTTCTCAATTCAGTATACCTGGAATCAAAACATTTACATCTACAGTCTCTCTAGCAAAGACCCCACATCCTAGCCACTCAGTCAGCGTTAGGTGTAGGACCTTTCAAATCTCTAACCAATACCTTGTCCGAAAAGTCCGCACACTTGGGATCAGCTCTCATCACATGTTCCAAATTGGCCCAAAGAGTAGTTATACACGGTATGGAAAGCTGCACTTTAGTAATTCACCACACAAGTTGCAGCCCTGTGTCCCTCAGGCCTTCGCCCTCCCTTCACATGAGTGCTTTCCCAACTGCAAAACATATGAAAGCTCATGTATTGGATCTGGTGCTCCTACACTTGCATAAGATTGTGCACACATACTGCTTCCTTGGAAATATAGAGGCTCAAAGGATGCATCTAGATAGGAAGACATTCCAACTGTTGCAGCAGATCACAGGGAAGGCGGTTCACTGGAGCAGACACCATTGGTCTTCTATTGAGCATAAACAGCAGCTTCCACACAGTCTACACGGGAAGCAACCACTGAAGGCAGAACAAAAGCTGACAGCCAGTAGCCTTGATACGGGGCAGGTTACCTGTCACCCGGTCATTAAAATCAGATTCTAGAATTGAGTTCTTCTAGAGCCTAGATGATCCATGACCAATCAGCACTTAAGATTGGTCAACTTCAAAGTATGATAGAATAATAGCTCCAAATTCCATTGAGTGGCCAGTCTGGTCTCTGGCAAGTGAATCACAGAGTCCCAAAGACCCGGGACTATCACAAGTAAAGATTGTCTCAAATAATCCCGCATACCAAGACCAGAAAAGCCATTTCAAAAGACAAGCCCAACACCCATGATGTATGATGCTTAAACTAGTACAGTAAGTCGTCTAGAAAACCCATAACACTTAAGCAGTCTGACTTCACTTACTGATTCACAACCCCACAAAAAGTAAATATTAGTTCCCCAAATATCCATTGTCAAAACTTCACAAATGTTTCTGCTTTTCTCTAAATCACTTGCTTTTCAAAGCTTGAGAATACAATACATGGCTGCTTTCTAATAATTAACAAAAACAAACAATTGCAATTTCTAGCCAGAAAGGATCGTTACCAACCCCATCAAATACGGAACAAGAAAGTATTAATCCACCATGCTGATCACTCAAAAAAATCCTTACAGAACCGTCCCGCTTCACTGAACCTATACCCAGCTGCTAGTTACTCATCAAAAAGAAATAGTAACGCATTTGAAAAAGTCAATAGCACTGATTACGCTAATATCTTGGTGTGGAAAAAAATTTCAGCAGTAAAGCATACTACAAATTTAAAGAGGGCCACCACCCGCCTCCTTCCACACCAAGAGCTCAATAAAAGAAACCCAACACTTTCCCACCAACATTTTTCCTTCGCGCTTCATCGTGATCCATGATACCAGCAGATGTAGTCAAGACAATGTGACCAAACTGCACATAACACCAGAAACGTAGAACATTAACAGAAGAGCTAGCTAGCTTAGGGTTCAAGGCAATGAGACCAAACTGAACATAACACCAGAAACCTAAATAGGTTCAAGGCGGTTGCAAAGCACTCTGGAACTTAAATGTAAGCTCAGAAGAAGTTGAAACAATTACTAGTCACCTGTCTGGAAGGTAGAAGACGAGCAGTCCAGGCTTCCAGCTCATCAACACCAACATCATAACGAGGACTGATGACTCCACATTTGTTCAATCTTCCATTCAATTCAACAACGATCTTTCCAGCCCTGTGATCGTCGACCAACTCAAATTCCCCAATGTAACCTAGAGGAGAACAAAATTAACAACCTTAGTCACACGATAGGTGAATGTGTCACAAAGCAGGTCTTCACAGACAGTTACTGTAATGTTTAGCTCAAAATGCCTAAAATCAGGCATCCTTATTCGAAAGGGTCCACGTATCAAAATGCTTAATATTGATCTATGGATCTTGAAGAACGCCTTAAAATAATGCGGGAAGCAACTCAGAAGGAAAATTACCGTATTTTTGCATGACCGTGAGAAACTTGATAATCACTTTCGACGAAGGCTTAATCAGCACTTGTCTCTTTCCCCTCTTCTCAGCATTGTACATGTTTTTTAGAGCATCGTTCAGCACGCTGATTCTCACCATTCTGAACGGCCTGAATCTAAACCAACCAGTTACCATCCAAATGTTGGCGCAAAGCGGTAAAAAGCATGTGGTCGCAGACACTTAGAAAAGGAGAGCAGAAGAACTGACAGACCAGGAAGCGAAAATCTTATTAAAAATCAAACGCTACCGCAGAATACAGACTGACTAAGTAAAGAAGCGAAGGAAAAAGAGGAGTCTTCGAAAGGCAGGCGGGCAAGGAGACAACAAACCGTGGGAAGGAAATCGGACCAAAGCGGCGAGCCAAAACGTGGAGAGGTCCAGGGCAGGGCAGAGAAGAAGCAGCCTCAAGAAAAAAGGACTCAAACAAACAGAACCAGGAGGTAGATCACAATCGGAGGAGAAATTACAACATAAACAGATTGAATGAAAGGAGGAGATAGGGCAAGGGCAAAATCCAAACCTGGGGAAGACGAGGCCAACAGGGATGAGCAAGCTTTGGAGGTGAGCCGCGTTAGGGTTGGTGATGACCAAAATGACAGAGACGACCCAAAGCCAATCCTGCTCCCCTTTGTACACTTAACCTTAAGCCCTTTTACACTAGCTCCCAACTTTAAGCACATTCACACCCATCTCTCTCTCTCTCTCTCTCTCTCTCTCTCTCTCTCTCGTTCTCTCTCTTAACTCAAGAAGTTCTCTCTCTCTCTCTCTCTCTCTCTCTCTCTCTCTCTCTCTCTCTCTTTCGTTCTCTCTCTTAACTCAAGAAGTTCTCTCTCTCTCTCTCTCTCTCTCTCTCTCTCTCTCTCTCTCTCACTCTCTCACACCC
This sequence comes from Dipteris shenzhenensis, assembly GCF_047967505.1. Taxonomy (NCBI): domain Eukaryota; kingdom Viridiplantae; phylum Streptophyta; class Polypodiopsida; order Gleicheniales; family Dipteridaceae; genus Dipteris; species Dipteris shenzhenensis. Next base: position 22,447,638 of record NC_141628.1, read on the forward strand.
CTTCACTCAAGCAGTTGCCATTCACCCACCTGAGCTAGTCGCATCCCTTGCGATTCCCCTTGCTACCTATTAGCGTAGCCCACAGGCCCTTGCTACAGACATACCCCTGTTTTGTTTCACTAGGCTCGAATATAGAGCTCGTCATCTAAATGAAAGGTTTGGCAATGTATCTCGCATGCTTATCAATCTTAAGGCTTGTCCTCCCCACCTAGCTCTAGCATCATGCACAAGGAGGAGTGTAGCCTACTACAAAGGATGGGAGAGGTTGCTTCCAAGGTCTTGCATAATGTGGGTTGTATAGCTTGGTAGAGAAGCAATAAACATGGTAGATAAGCTTGGGCTATGAGATACATCTCTAGTGACACAAACAAGGAAACTTGGACTATGTATCTCTTGCACGTGTCAGTCTTACGGCTTGTCTTGCTTCTTCCTACCTAAGAGGACGACCTCCCCACCTCGCTTTAGCACCACTGGCAGGGAGGTTAGTGAGGTTGTTTCTAAGGTCTTGCCTAATGTGCGCTTTGTAGCTTGGTAGAAAAGCAATACACATGGCAGATAAGCTCTGCATCAATGAGGAAGCTTGGGTTGTGAAATACATACTCAGATGCCTCTAGTTGCACCAATGAGGAAGCTTGGACTATGCTACATGAACTCTACACCAATGAGGAAGCTTGGACCTGCTTGGATGCCTCTAGTTGCACTCCAACCAAGGCTTTGAGTATAGCCCAACTAAAATTTAGGAGCAAGCATTGGGATAGGAGAACTATCCAACCCACCCAAAAATTTATTGCTAGGGTTGTAAAGGCTACATTAGGAATATATCTAAGCTTGTTGTAAAAGAGCCACCAACGAAGGAGCTCCCTACTATCAAGGCTAGCATCAACCTTTTCGGTGATGCTAACACTAATCGTATGATAGGGACTTAAGGTTTGTCAAATCATCTCAATGCATTAGAGGGGTTCTCATTGTTCGAAAGAATACATAGCACCTTGGCTATGTGTGCAATACATAGTTGTTGTTAGTGCTTCAATACTTTTTTTAAATTGAAAAGATAACAATCACAAGCAGGTCCAACTTGAGATAGGTGTTCGCATTCCAATTGTTAGTGTATGTTTTGTATTGAATTCATCTCCAATTGAAGGTAGGGGAAGCATTGTTCCCTATAATAATTTCTAGGGTCCCTTTCTTTATTGTACTGAACATGTCTAACAATGCAAGGACTCATTATCCATTTTTTTTCTACTTTTGGGGTGTTGTGACCCAACTATATTTCGGCAGGCAAATGTGTGATTGTTTATGCTTCGCTTTTCACATCGTCTATCTTTGATTCTGGATCCATGTTTTGTAGGTGGTAATTCCATTTTAAAATAAATAGTCTTTCCTCTTTTAAAATTATGTTTACAAAGCAAATTGTGCAGTCCTAGTTGACAAGGTGTATGAAACCATAAATCAAGCTCTGATCTGATGAGAAGGCTACCTAAACAAACACTAGTCCTATACTAATGATAACATTAATCCAAGGTGGATGCAACCTAATTGCACACATGATGAGGCTAAGCTAATTAAGCACAAACTCAAGTGTAACTAGGTTACAAGATTGAGACTTGTACTTGTACGAGACTTGAGAGCTTGCATACATTAATGCACGAAGTGACCTCCATGCTATAAGAGTGGAGTACATGCATTTCTTGCTCATATGTGGGATAAAGCCCCATTGGCCATGTGGCAACATGCCCTTGCCTTCATACCTTGCCCTTATCTTTTGCTCATGGCACCACAGTTATCAATGCCTCTCTTTCGTGCCAATGGTAAGATGTGAGTTACAAAAGAAAAAGCATCACCTCCCTTCATCGCATATATTGCTACTTTTACAACATGTCAAGTACCTCCCCTAGGTGCTTGCATAGCTACTCAGAATTTGGTCAAGTTTGATGACAAAGCTAGGTCTATTCATATGGTGACCTTTGAAGCATGGGCTAAGGTGGTAAGGTTTGTTGATTGTTTCTTTGCTTTAGAGTAGTGAGTTTTTGTTGTTCTTTTCTTTTCTCAATGAATACTCCTTGGTGTTGGCTTCATGCTTTGTTGATGTGCTTTGTGTTGGCTTCATGCTTCTTCTCTTTCCTTTGTTGATATGCTTATCCCAGCTACTATTAACTCTTCCATCTGCTTGTGAGCTGTGGTCTTTGCACTTTAGCTTGACACTTGGCTCTTCAATAGATCATTTGATCTGGACTTAAGATATCTTGTTGCATGAGGCTTTTGCTTATGTTCCTTTGATGCATTATGTGTGGATGCCATGTTGGCATGTCATGCTTTTGGCTAGCATAAGATTGTGCTTTATGCATCCATGCTTTTAATGTGCTTTGCCTAGTGTGACTTTTGCACATTGAACCTCACAACAATAGATGAATTGTTTAATGCCATTCGGCAAAAGTCTTACAAATTCAATTCTTTCTATTGGCAATATCTAATTGCATACAATAGCTCTTATGTAACAAGCATGTAGAGCTCAACAAAGTGATCACTTTTCCTTTTTTGACCATATGCAAATTCTTCCTATATCAAAAGTTATTGCTTATCAAACTTTCACCAAGAAGAAGAGTCAAAATGATGATGGGGCATTGTGTGACGGTGACAGTGTGTGCTCACATTCTACTTACAAAATCTGCTTGTGCCACTAGGACTACCACGTGGCATGCTACCATGTGTCTTGTTGATTGGCATATTGACCTTGCAACAATTAAGGCCCTTTATGCACCAAGGATTGCCCACCCATCACTAATCGTCTCGGTAGAGCAAATCAGGATGCTCCATTGGGGTAGATAGGTGCACCCCCCTTTACACATAGCAAAAATTTGGGTGATTCCAAAAGTTGGGTTAATTACTATCTCTTGTCCATCATAAGAGATTTCTTGAGTAGGCAAAATTGGCAGCCAAAGCTTGGGCACCCATTGCCCAACCAATCAAATTCAAGTAGAAGACCGCTCCCCATGAAATACCACCTTTTATAAAGATTCTTGCTTGGGCAGTGTGTGAACCCCTTGCCAGTTGAAACTCCTCAAGACGTTTTTTGGCTGCCCACCTATTGGGCACTTTTGGGGCTCTTTTGAGCGGTGTGTACCCACCTTGACTATGCTACTAATGTGGCATATATGCCATGTGTCACTTTGACAAATGGCTATGTTGATGTGGCATTCTTGGTGGCTAATGACATGATAGTGTTGACATTACCTTAGCGAAGCTAACCTACTGACTTGATCTACCCTATCTACCATGTGGCAATGTGCCACATGGCTTCTGTGTGATCTTAAGGATTTGTGAAGGCTGAGAATTCATCATTGGTTAGTGGTGATTGTGATAGCATTTCAACCTTCTAGAGCTATGGCATTGATCTAAGTTTGCATCGTAGATCCTATCGGTTGCTCTGTTAGGTCATTATTACAATAGAGTCCTGGTGGTTTGCTTGATTCTGCCTCTATGTTGTGTGCATTATTGCATCTTTTCTATGTAGGTGTGTGTTTTCCATCTTGGTCATGTCCACCTTAGTTGCGCATTGCTTACTTCATCTGTGTTTTTAGTAGTCAAGTCTACCTTGTGCTTATTGATTGTCTGCATGTTGTGATCAGGTTATTGATGCATGCTTGATTGTAGAGTCTCTTATTAGTGGAGTTTGTCTTGTGTGTTGTTGAAGTTATGCATTGTGTTTGCTTGTGTCAGCATAGTTCACATTGGTTAAAGCTATAGTTGCATCTGCTAAGTGCCTGGCATCAGTATTGCATGTCTTAGTTCTGTTCAAATGTGTTGTTGTCATTGTGTGTGTGGCATTGCATTGCATCATTCATAGTTGTAGATGATTTTTGAAGTCACTAGGTCACCTGGCTTTTGCATTGGGCTATAGTGTGTCATTTAAAGTCTGATCATGTAGCTATAGATGTGCATTATAGCTCATAGTCACTAGATTGTCTTGCATGTTGTAAAGTATCCTACACTTTTGACATAACTAATCTAAGGTGGATGAGAAGGCTACCTAAACAATGATCCTATACTAATGACAACACTAATCTAAGGTGGATCAAAAGGCTACCTAATTTAGCTTTCATAGTGATGAGAAGACTACCTAAACAAACAATGATCCTATACTAATAATGACAACACTAATATAAGGTAGATGCACCTAAGTGCACACATGATGATGTAAGGCTAAGCTAATTAATCACAGACTCAAGTTCAATTAGATTACAAGCTTGACACTTGTACTCATAGAAAGTGACCTCCCTTTTATGAGCCTTTTATAGGATTAGAGTACATACTTGCATTGCTTGCTCACTTGTAGTATAAAGCATCCTTGTCATGTGGTAGCATGCTCTTGTATTCATGCCTTTTGTTAAGGGAAAACCAACTCCCTTAAATGCAAACTACTTAGAAAATGCTAAAACGGTATTCAAAATCTCTTAAAACTGAGGCATCTTGCATAACAGACAATTCGAATAATACATAGTATGAATATCTTAACAAAAGAGACGTGACAATAGACAAAGAAAATATTATTCTGTATTCAGATTTGATGAAGATTTGATTCAAAATGGGACAAAAGCCCATACATATAACTAATAGCTTTGAATTTTGTACATTTTGAATTTTGAAAATAAATATTCGAGAAGTTAGGCTGGCACCTAGCACCTTTATCATACCTTGACATTATGCAATGTTTCCCCAGAACCTACCCCTCCAACTTAATCAGCCCCGTCAAACCCTCGATTTATATTAGCTCATGTCATATTGAGCCACAAGATCTTCTTTCGATAACATATCGCTCTTCTCTTTGGCGTAGACCGGCTTGGTGAGATCATGGCCTTCGCTGATCCCTTTCCTTCTCCCTATGTTAGACTACAACATTACTTGCGATGTTACCATCTTCATTCTCATCTAAAGGAAGAAGGGGGAGAATGTGTGGTCTCTTAGCATAAAATTTTCTATTTTATTTCCCCTTCCCAATGATAGAGATCTTTGTCTCACTGAGTTTGGAAGCAGTAGGAAGCTAAGAGGTGCGTGAAGTTTTATTACCCCTAACTTCATGTCACAGTAGTCATCAAGTAATTCCTACAAACAAAAGCATCATTCATTACAATCTATGCTATATCAAGGACCATCATCTAAAGTGAAGAACACCATGGTGATGCTTTCTTTCCAAGGGTCAGAATCCATTTTAGGTAGCAGGATTTGGGATGTAGACACCAATTTCTCCCTTTCAGAGTTGGCATCACAATACATCCTTTGAGGGAATTACACAGATTATTTTAACAATACCTTCTTACCGAAAATCCTTCAAAGGGCACCAAAAATAAGTTCATAGTAGAAGCGTCCACTCGTGGAATGCAAGAAGAGGAATCAACCAATGGAAATCCAATGCTTAAGGCTTGCCAAACAAGGTTCTAAATGAGAACCTTGATAGATGATAGAACCAATACTTCCTATGCACATATATGAGCTTTACAATTATGAACCCAATTGATATTCTTGTTTGCACCTTACACAATTTGTTGGAATGTCATATCATGACTATTTTCATGTGGTGATTTCTGCCTACATGGATGAGGTTCAAAGGAACTTGTGAGCCTCTTGTGGCTTATTAGAAGGGAAACTACAAAACAAGAGTGATCAAATTCGACAAATCAATAATCACATGAAATTTCATCGAATGAGATTCTCGAGGACTTGGAAGAGTAGGTAGCAATATAGGTCTCTTGGAGGCTGATCTCATTGCTATAGAGTCAAATTGATGTATGGGTGTGTGCCTAAGGGCTAGGAGTCCTATCCTAGGAGTGTGTGAGAGTAGGTGTCCTAGAGTCCTAGGGTGTCCTACAATTGTGTTGGTGTGAAGGTGTCCTAGAGTCCTAGAGTTAGGTGAGCTAGGGGTGTGAGGTGGAGGTCTAGTGACCTCACCTATGATGTCAAAAGAGAAGGTTGCCCAGCCTATAAATGAGGCCCTATGTACTTGCTAAATAATCAATGAGCATCGAGTTCATTCTTCCTCAATCTTGTGTCCATCATGTGATTATTGTCCCCCTGTCTCCTTTCTCCCTGGTTCCAACAATTGCGCTTCCACTTTTGGAATAATTCGTCACCTCTCAATCGTCAAATGTAATGTTTTCACTCAAGGACGTGCTGGAACAATCCATTAACCACAATTTCCTCTGGCTACACAATTATGATCGTCCAATTAGTCCCGACTTTGGCTTGTAGTTGATGTATACGGATTTTGCAAGATTGAAGATTATGCTCGATCTTGCATCAGAAATCAAAGATCCCATAAAAAATCAAGGTTCAAGGCTTTGAGCAATCTTGAGATGTGATTTGATGCAGTCAAAAAGGGGAGATTACAATGATGAAGCAGTTTTGAGACCATAGACCAAAAGGAAAGATGGGCCAAAATATGCTAGTCCGAGATAAAGAAAATCCCTACACATATTGTAGCAAATCTTTATTAAAGTAAGCAAAGTCTCTAATGACAATTCACAAGCCTATAGTGACAAGACGTTGAAAGAAGAGCTTGCAATATCCAATTGCACCCTAAAAGTTTTTTATGAATACATTGAGCATCATGTATCAAAGCTCGACAATTTGGTGGGGAACTATTGTGGGGGTTAAAGGTCACTGTGCCTTTACCCTGGTTATGTACAATACTCAAACACATATATAAATGAATGAAAAAGAAGATTAGGGTGGTTCTGCACCCACCAAAACTTGTGTGGCTCTCTGTTTCTCTCTCTCCCTCTTCCGTTCTTGCTTTCGTTGAGAGCACTCTCAACTGGTATCAGAGCTCGAGTGATCTAACTGAGCGTGCGTGAATGCTTGAAGCTCAGCAGCTCTGTGGGAAGCTTTGTGGGTGACTTTACTTGCATCCGAGTCTGTAGAGACCTTGGAGGAACCTTTGGAAAAGTCACTTTGGTTTTGCGAAGTGGTTTTTTTGAGAGCCTATTGAGTGTTTTCAAAGAAAAAGTATTTTTTTGAGCTTTTCCCTATTCCATTTGATGACAGAGACTCCGTATTGACTTATAGAGGCAACTATTGCTTGCTTTTGGTGTCCACATCACTTCAGGAGCTTGGAAACACCTTCATTCTTGAATCTGGGATCATTCCATTGGATTTTTGAGTCACTGTGTCAGTTTCTGTGTTTTTCTGCCCGGGTATGGGAACTCAAGTTTGGAGCAACCATTTGCAGATCTGTCAGTTCCGGTGGACTCAGGAGGTCCTAAAACTTTTGTATTGCTCATCATTCACACTTCGATGGAGTTTACAAACAGCTCTGTTTCCAAAAATGTTTTTCAGTCCGTGTGTTGGACCCAGTGATTGAGACCACGGTTTCCAAAACCGTCTATCCCATTGCGTTCGGGACGCCCAAAAACCCTTGTCTGTCAGTTCTTACACGATTTAGTGGAGGATTTTTAGAGTTATAGATCTCTGTGTATTCGATTTCGTCTCTCTGTTATGCATTTTTCATTCTAAGGTCTTGAAACCTTAGATTTATGCCACATGGCAGTGGATAAGTGTTGACTCCCATTTCTCACTCATCGGTTGGGATTTTGGAGTTCCGACAGAAGAGAGATATTTGCAGATTTTCTTGTTGAGTCCGATTATGCAATGGCGCCCATGTTTTGAGGCATCTCAGGTTCTATTTTTAGTAGCGGTCATTACCGTGGGACCATGATTTCTTGAGCATACCTTATGCAAATCACTCTGGTTGTAGTTTGAGCCATGTGCGCTCATTCGTGGTGTGCATTAGGTTGCAGTGGATGATTTATAGGCCATTTGGATGCATTGCGATCCTTATTGGATGCGCTGATAGGCCCAAATTGCCTTGTGGGATGCTATTTTTATGGACGCTTTGCACATGGATGCTATTTTATGCTGAGGGACAGCTTTGACACATTGTAGGTGATGCACTGATAGTGCTATGCTCTCTTGGATGAGATATTATTAATGCATATGCCAGTGGACGGTGTTTATGCTTGAGTCATTTGCCACTTATTGGCATTTTGGATTGCCATTATAGTTGGCACTTTCTTTTGGGCCAGATTTGCTCATATGGATGCATAGTATATGCACATGAGTCAGATGCTTTGAGACATGAGTTTTGGTGATATTTCACTCTATTGTGGCATAGTTTGTTTCATAGTAGTAAATGAGCAGACTACGGAAGATTTGTGGAAGAAACTGTGTGCCACTTATGAAAAGGAAACTGCTCTAATAAAGTTTACCTCATGAAGAGGTTGTTTGAGTTGCAGATGAAGGAAGGGGTCTCCATTGCTTCTCACTTGAATGAATTCAATATTATTTTCAGCCAGCTTCAGGCTCAGAAGACGAATTTTGATGCAGAGACTAAGGCAATATTTCTCTTATGTTCATTGCCATCCTCATGGGATACCTTCCGTACAGTTGTCAGTAACTCTGCACCTGGTGGAGTACTGAAATTTGATGATGTTGTGGGTAGCTTGTTGGCCGAGGAGATTAGATGGAAGTCTATGGATGGCAACAAGCAGGATGCAGCCTTAAATGTGCAAAGGGGTAGATCACAGTTCAGGGGGAAGTCCCAAGAAAGAGGGAAGTCTCGTAGCAAATCCAAGGCACGGAACATTGAGTGTTACCACTGTGGCAAGAAGGGCCATATAAAAAAGGATTGCTACAAGCTGAAAAGAGAGCAAAAGGATAAGAAAAAGAATGCAAATTGGGGTACAAATCAAAAGGAAGAGAGTCCAAGGGAGGACAAAGGAAAAGTGAAGATCGAGGAGATCAATGCAGTCACACATGATAATGACAATGACGTTCTCTTCATGTCTAGTTTATTTGCAGAGTTGCTTACCACTTCAGATGATGCATATTCCCAGGATTGGATTTTGGATTCTGGTGCTTCATTCCATGTTACTCCCCATAGGGAATGGTTCTCCACTTATGACAGTGGAAAGACAGGTTGTGTGCATCTTGGAAATGACTATGCATGTGACATAGTGGGAGTAGGTGACATAAAGTTTTCTTTTGCAAATGGGTCTGCATTTGTTTTGAAACATGTGAGACATGTGCCTAAGTTGACCAAGAGTCTTATTTCAATAGGTCAGCTAGATGATGCTGGTTTTCACACCACTTTTGGCTTTCAGAGTTGGAAAATTCAGAAGGGCTCTATGCTTTTGGCCAGGGGTGCCAAGTGTGGGACTTTGTATCCCTTACATGTATCAGGGGTATTTGATCATGTTGTTGCAATAACCGAGCAGCCAAGCACTTCTTTATGGCATTGCAGGTTGGGGCACATGAGCCAAAATGGAATGAAACTAAATCAGCCCATAAAAGAAGGGGAAAGAAAGAGTTTGAAAAGCTTAATTTGGTGCATTCAGACGTATGTGGTCCCATGCCTACACGGTCATTAGGTGGGGTTGAATACTATGTGACATTCATTGATGATGCAACTAGGAAAGTGTGGGCTTATGCTATAGCTCAGAAGAGTGATGTGTTCCAGGTATTTCAGAAATGGCTGGCCTTGGTTGAGAATCAGTCAGGTAGAACGCTTAAATGCCTACAGACTGACAATGGTGGAGAGTATCTCTCTCACGACTTTCAGCATTTCTGTAATACATGTGGGATTAAGAGGGAGCTCACATCCCCTTGCACTCCAAAGCAAAATCCAGTTGCAGAAAAGATGAACTGTACCATTCAAGAAAGGTTGCAATGCATGCTTTCCAATGCAAGTCTTTCTGGTGGTTTTTGGGCTGAGGTAATGAAGACTACAGTGCATGTGATCAATAGATCACCTGGTAAGAGTTTGGATGGTGGTATTCCTGAAGAGGCATGGAGTGGCAAGAAGCCCTCTTACTCTCATTTGCATATATTTGGGTGTGAGGCATATGCACATGTGCCGAAAGAGCTTCAAAAGAAGCTAGATCCTAAGTCTAGGAAATGCATCTTTCTGGGTTATGGTGAAAGTGGAGAGATGGGCTATCGTCTCTGGGATCCAGAAGCAAAGAAGATCATACGCAACCATGATGTAGTCTTCAATGAAAAGAAGATGCATAAGACACCCATGAGGGATGTGGAAATGAGGAGAATCACTTTCCAGGATGTGAATCCACCTACATATGTTGATAGACAGCAAGCTGTCCATGCACCAAATGTGCAAGAAATGGTACCACTAAGTACTCCCATAGGTGTACAATCAAGGGTAGATGATGGATCATATATTGGTGGAAATGATGAGCCAAATGTGGCTGATATGCAGGTGGGACAACAAGCTGAAATGCCCTTGAGAAGATCATCTAGAGTGTCTAGACCGCCTGATAGGTTTGTTCCAGGGGTAGACTATGTGATGCTTACTGATTGCGGGGAGCCTTCTTGGTACAGAGAGGCTATGATGCATGAGGATCAATGCAAGTGGGAGTATGCTATGCAATCAGAGATGAGTTCACTTATGAAGAATAAGACTTGGAACTTGGTTTCTTTGCCACATGGAAAGAAAGCATTGCCATGTAAATGGGTCTACAAAATGAAGGTCACAGGTGATGATGTGCCTAGGTACAAGGCTCGTTTGGCCACTAAAGGGTTCAAGCAAGAGAAGGGTGTGGACTTTGATGAGATATTCTCTCCGGTTGTGAAGATGACCACACTTAGATGCATGCTTGGACTAGTGGCATTAGACGATATGGAGCTTATGCAAATGGATGTCAAGATAGCTTTCTCGCATGGGGATTTGCATGAGGAAATTTACATGGTGCAGCCGGAAGGCTTTGAAGAAAAGGGCAAAGAACATTTAGTTTGCAAGCTAAAGAAGAGTCTCTATGGTCTTAAGCAAGCACCTAGAGAATGGTATCAGAAGTTTGATGCTTTCATTCGGTCCCAGGGTTTTAGGAGGAGTGAAATTGATCACTGCCTCTACACTAAAAGGGCTAAGGATAATAGCCTGATAATCTTGGCACTATATGTGGATGATATGCTATTGGCTAGCAAGAATACTTATGAGCTAGATGCATTAAAGGCCAAGTTGCATGAGGCCTTTGATGTGAAGGATTTGGGACTTGCAGGTCATATTCTTGGTATGCGCATCACGCGTGATCGGAGTAGGAAACTCCTTTGGCTTTCACAAAAAGAGTATGTTACAAAAGTATTGTAGCGTTTCAATATGGAGGGGGGGAAGGCAGTGAGTACTCCATTGCCTCCATATGTGAAACTGAGTCATACAGATAGTCCCAAATCAGATGAGGAAAGGGCCATGATGGCCAAGGTTCCTTATGCATCAGCGGTTGGGAGTCTTATGTATGCTATGATAGCTACTAGACCAGACATTGCATTTGCAGTGGGTGTTGTTAGCCGGTATATGGCTAATCCAGGAAAGAGGCATTAGGAGGCAGTTAAGTGCATCATGAGGTACCTGAAGGGTACCAAGGAGATGTGCATCTGCTTTGGTAGAGGAGACATGCGTGTACTTGGGTACACAGACTCAGACTATACAGGGCATGTGGATAGTAGGAGATCTACTTCTGGTTATGTGCTCACATTTGCAGGTGGTGCAGTGTCGTGGATGTCTCATGCACAGAAGTGCGTTGCTTTGTCTACCACAGAGGCTGAGTATGTTGTAGATGGTTGCAAGAAGGCTATATGGCTTGATCGGTTAATGGGAGATTTGGGGATTCATACAGGTGTACCGACATTGCATAGTGATTCTATGAGTGCTATTCAGCTAGCACGGAATCTGGTCTTTCATGCAAAGACCAAACACATTGAGATCAGGTACCATTTCATCAGGGAGGTACTTGAGGACAAGCGCATAGAGCTTGTCAAGGTTCATACAGATGATAACCCTGCAGATATGCTGACGAAGAGTCTACCTAGTCAGTGGTTTGAGTATTGTCGTGTATTGATGGGCATTGGATAGTATGCTCACTGGTTGTTCTCCCTTAAAGGCACATTGTCCTTTAAGTGGGAGGTTGTGGGGGTTAAAGGTCACTGTGCCTTTACCCGGTTATGTACAATACTCAAACATATATATAAATGAATGAAAAAGAAGATTAGGGTGGTTCTGCACCCATAAAAACTTGTGTGGCTCTCTGTTTCTCTCTCCCTCTTTCGTTTTTGCTTCCGTTGAGAGCACTCTCAAACTATAACACATAAATTACAACATTTCATGTACTCGAGGAACTCAAGGACATATACTAGTGGAAATTGGAGAAGATTTTTCCATAGAGATGCTTCAAGGAGGATCAATGCCCACCAGCATAGATATGCATTCGTTCTCCTATGTTTTACTTAAATTAGTTTTTCTTTGGTTCTTGCCTGTAGAATAATGCATATAAAATCAAGAGGATTGACGATGTATGTGTTTTTGCAAAAAGCAAGTAAGCATAAGAAAAAGAAAGATAATGATCACACAACCTTTCATAAGGTTGGATAGGGACTTGTACTTTAGGGTTACTAACTTTAGAGTTTTGGAAGTAAAGTTAAAATTTGAAATCTAAGATTATAATTAATTGATTTTTGTTTTGCTTATAAGATACCATATGAGAACAATAAATCTATATTGTGTTCTATTCATGATGACATAAGTAGTACTTCTAAAAGTTCTAAAAAGGAAGGAATGATTTTATGTTTTTGCTCAAGAGATTTATACTCTCATAAGGAGATGACCATTGGTAATCCCTAATTGGTTATTGTAATACGTATGGTATGCTTTGATGAATCTGTTCTACGGAATTGAATTGACTTGGCCAAAATTTAAATAGAAGAAAGCATATGACACTTATGCTAAGCAAGAGGGCGATCATACATGAATCTTAGCTAGAAATTTAGATTTCAACAAAAGCAGATATAATAATTTCTTTTTGATGTTGTGAAACCTATGTTTTGCCAAGCTAGATGGTTAATATTGTGGCTGATTCCATGTTAATACTGATGTCGGTAGCGTTATTGATGTTATACTTGATTATTATACTTGGAGAGCAATTATATTGGGATTGATTGATTCACTTTTGGTTCTCTATCTTTGTGATGCTAATCTATGGGCTTTAGACTTTAAAGGAGTGTCTTGATGGGTCTAGCCCATCTCTTTTTTCCTCTCCTGTGTGATTGAAGAATGCTTTTTTCTTGTAACCACATCTTGTTAGTCAAGGGTTTCATTTACTAGCCCTACAACTTTGCCCAATGTTTTGGTCTGCAACAGAGCTCATGAGTTGATAAAACTGAGTTCTATTTCCTTGTCGTGCAATTTTTAAAGGCATACACCATGATTGTTGAAGTTGATTCATTCAATGAGACACATTTTATTTCTAGCTCATCTTTCCCTGAGAATCTGAGTTTAAATTCAATCTAGAGTGAGACTCATGAGTCTATAGTTGTGAAAGGAGATGCTCACTAGGGACTAAAAGTAGGGTTGAGGTGAAAAAATGGTGATGGAATATGGATATGGAGATGGTGACAGTGGTGACCTTCTTGACCTAAGACACTCGCGTTTTCCTCCCCTCACCCCCATCAGACCTGAGTACGATGCCATTAGTAAGACAGAGATGGAGGTAGATACTCTTTTAGTGGACACTAAGAATGGCAAAGAAGCACTCCAAAATATGGCGCTAGCTTATAGATCTACAGATGTGACTACTAGTCCCGTGGGTCATTTGCATGATTTCAACATGGATTTTAGACATCTATCGAAAGGATCTAAGGATACAAGATCAACCACCTACCCCTAACAGACAGAGAAAATGACAGAGCAGGTGCATGAAGAACCCCTCAAAACAGAGCGACTAGAAAGTCTCCTCCCACTAGAGAAGAGACAAAGGATCAGAGGCCCTCTTACAAGGGCATCGTTCAAAGCTTTAAAGGAGGGATTTTTAACCCCCCCTCCTCTCGGCATTCTCCTCCCACTCCTAGTGTAGAAGAAGCCTTCTTCTGGGATTCCCCCCCAGGATTGGCTAGAAGATGGCCAGATTCAAACCATCTTCAACGAGGACAACAAAAAGCCCCTTCCCAAGGAAAACTTGATGGCTCGGGAGATGCGGGAACTGCGGGCGAGTATACTGGGAAGAGGACTGAAGAAAAAGCGAAAGATAAGATGACCTCCCTTCCTCTTGACCATACCAGGGCAGGAGGAGCCCAGACAGGAACGAGACAATCTTGTCAGACCCCCTGCCATCCCAGAAGACTTGAGCTCCAATGGACACCCAATCAGTGGAGGAAAGAACATATGTCTCCCTGAGTCCACCGACGCCAGCTCACTAGGCATTCCATGACAAGCTAATAAGGAGGGCGCTGAATGTTAGCCAGAAGAAACACTAACTCATAAAGGTAAGGTCGCAACTTTCCTCAATGAATATCTCCACATGGAATTGATCGACTGACTTTCTTCTCACGCTCTCATAGGATTTCTTTCTGGGTCCTCGCCCCCCTGCAACTTTCTTGGAAAACTAGATTAGGAATAATTGGGGTAGAAGGGGAATGGTAGTTATGAGTGTTAGGTTCCTGAGAGGGGATTCTACTTTTTTCTCTTTGAATAAGAGGAGATGGCATTCGATGCCCTCCATCAAGCTCTCTGAACTATCAGAAACCAACCTCTTTACCTGGAATTTTGGTTTGAGGATTTCAACCCTGATAGGCCTAGATCCACCAGTATCTCGGTCTAGGTTGAACTCCCAGATCTCCCCTTCTCTCTAGTTCCTCAAGCTGCAAGATTTTGTAGTAGTCTAAGGGAAGTGGTAGGCATAAAAAAAGAACAATTCATCAACCCAAGACAAAATCCACAAGTATGTGTCAAGATGTCATGGAAGAACTTCCAGACACCCTGGTGAATGTCACCACCAGGGATGGAGGAATCTACCGAGAATAGCCCCTTGTTACAAAAATGTTCCAAACTCTTGCTTCCTGTGTGGTCTCTCCTCCCACACGTCTATGAATAATTGTCATCTCGAGAAGCAAAAAGCAAGTATCACTAAGGAAATAGCCCCCACTCCCGTTGCTCAACACAAAGCCAAGTGGACTGTCAAAGGAGGTAAAGAGCATGCCAGCACGGGTCCAATCATACCTACTAAATCTACGGCTCCCCAACAAGATGTCCACGCCGCACTTAACTCAACTGAGACCAAAAATGCCTTTGATGAGTTAATTGATCAAGAGACTGAGCTTTGGATATAACAGGAAGACATCAAGCCGGGTTGGTCTCAAGAGTTTGAGGATGGGGCCAAAAGGATACAAACATGAGTGACTTTGAGCAAGGGGATCAGAAGAAGAGCTGCCTACTACCACAGTTGTAGAGAGTGCGCCTGACTATCTAGAATAAAAGAAGAATATCCTAGGTGAAAAGCAAGAATACCCTCCCAAAGGGTCCTCCCCCCAATGCAAAAAAGGGGAAAAGCAAAAATGGTAAGTAAACCCATTTCCTCTCTTTTCTTAAATGTCTATGGACTAATTTATGCTATGAGAGGACAGGAACTTGCCTTTTGGCTTAGAACAAATGATCTCTTCCCTACTTTTCTCGCCCTTCAAGAAGTTAAAGTTATTGATGAGACTCTTGAATGAATACTTAGAGAAGTAGACAGAAGAAGTGCCTATTTTTGTACTAAACATGAAAATGGTAAAGGTGGCACAGCCACAGGAGTACTCTCACATTGCAGTGAAGGGATCCTAGACAATTAAATTGACCAAGATGTAGATGGATCTCCTTGTCCTGCAAGATAAAAAACATTT
Organism: Dipteris shenzhenensis; assembly: GCF_047967505.1. NCBI lineage: Eukaryota > Viridiplantae > Streptophyta > Polypodiopsida > Gleicheniales > Dipteridaceae > Dipteris > Dipteris shenzhenensis. Next base: position 22,463,349 of record NC_141628.1, read on the forward strand.
AATTTACACTAGCCTCAGTATATGCCCCCATAGGTGCTCAGTCAAGAAGAGTCATTTGGGAGCAACTAAATGGATTGGGGATAGACACTATACTGCTAGGTGACTTTAATATGGTTGAGCTTTCTCGTGGAAGATGGTTAACGAAGGGCTCCACTCTAAGTGGGGCTAAGCTCCTAGCTTGGGAGGAGCTGAAGGAAAATCTCCAATTCGTAGACTCAGGTATCCCAAGAGTCTTCACTTGGAGTATCGCAAAAATGGGAAGGCTAGAAGAGAAGCAAGACTCGACAGGGTGTATGTTGCACATAAAGCCTACTCTCACAAACAATCTTCTCTGAGACTACAACTTTCTCTACACTAGCTCTCTCAAACCACAAATCTGTATTAACAACACTTGACTTTGGCAAAGATAGAAAGAGTCCATCCTGGTTCAACCAAACTCTTTGCTCTCAAGTTTGTCCAATAAGAGATAATGCAAGTATGGGGGCATGCTTTTTCTTTCGACTCTTTAGCTGAAGAGGCTTGGTAGGCTGCCATCAAAAACACCCAAGAAATTCTTAAAAAGGCAAGGAAAAACAAAGCAATCATACATGCCAAAAGAATGGACAGCATCAAAAAGACTATTGAGGACCTAGAAAAGAAGGCTAGGTCTCAAGACTCTCGAGCCCAAGAAGAACTGGTTACTAAGAGAAAAGAACTGAGGCTAGAGGAGCAAATCAAGTTAAATGATTCAAAGGTTTACTACAGAATTGGTTGGCAAGGAAAATAGACAAACCAACTAAAGAAAACTTCAAACTTATTAGGAGGAAGAAAACCCATGAAGAAATCCCCCTTCTCAACAAAGGCAAGGACCTCCTAATAAATCAACTGAGGAAAACTTGCAGTACATGTGGGGGTTAAAGGCCACTATACCTTACCCCGGTTATGTACAATACTCAAACACATATATATATGGATGACATAGAAGATTAGGGTGTTCTACACCCACCAAAACTTGTGTGACTCTCTCTTCTGACTCTCCCTCTCTCTCTCACCTTCTTCCATTCCACTTCAATTGTTGAGATCTCTCAACTGGTGTCAGAGCACGGGTGTTCTAGCTGAGCTCCTGGAGCCTGAAGTCTGCTGCTATAGCTTTATGGGAGGAAGGAGAAGCTCCATTGGGTGTCTTTACCTGCATCCTGATGTGCAGAGAACTTGTAGAAACCTTTGGAAAGTTCTCTTAGTGGTTTTTTGCAAGCCAGCACAAGTGGTTTTGGAGGCAAAAAGATAGTCTATTTTAGACCTGAGAGTCTTGTGATGAAGATATCTTTTTGTAGAAGCTGAATCTCGCCTGAATCTTGCCCTAAGATCAAAAGCAAAGTTGTAGAATACTTTGAGTACTTCATTTTTTGTTTTTATATCTCTATTATCCGAGTTTTTAGTGAAAAGTTACAGCTCTTGCAAAAAGTGATGAAATTCAATTTTATGCACAAATTTCGTGTGTTGGATCTCCATATCCATGCCACCATTTGCAGTTTAGACACTCCGAGTGGATTTAGAGCAGTCCAAAAATTCTACCTATGAAGCTACTTTCGATTCCGTGAAGTTCTGATGCTATATGACACTCTGTCTACTCCAATGTCTTCATTCTGTCATTTCCTATGTGAGTGGAAACTCAACATCTGGGCCTCCATTTGCAGATTTGTTTGTCCCGTTGGGTCCGGGACTCTACCTGAAACATATGTCTACAAAGCTGATTGCTATTCCATGAAGAATCGAGGGAGTTGTGATTCTCTGTGTTTTTCCATCGTCTCTTTGAAGGAAATTCCTCAAAGTTTCTAAGACCTTCTCATTGATTGCCATGTGGCATTTTGTCTAAGGTTAAGTTTTCTAAGGTTCATTTTTTGCAAAGAAATGCAAGGGTTGGCTGGCTCTTACTCCATCCTTGGATGAAATTTTGGATTTGTGGCAGGAAAGAGATATTTGTAGATTGTCTTGCTGAGTTCAATAATGCTGTGACGCCCATGTTTTGAGACATCCCAGGTTCTATTTTCACTAGCGATCATTGCCGTAGGGCCGTGATTTCTTGGATATACCTTATGCAAATCACTCTGGTTGTAGTCTGAGCCATGTGCGCTCATTTGTGGTTTGCATTGGGTTGCACAAGCCATTTGGATGCATTGCAATCCTTGTTGGATGCGCTGATAGGCCCAGATTGCCTTATGGGATGCTTTATTGATGGACGTTTAGCACACAGATGCTATTTTATGCTGAGGGACAGCTTTAACATATTGCGGTGGTGGATGCACAGGTTGTGTTATGATCTCTTGGATAAGACATTATTTTATGCTTATGCCGATGGACGGTGTTTATGTTTGAGGCACTTGGCTCTTATTGGCATTATATTTGCCAGTGTTTTGTCATTGTAGGTTGACATTTTCTTTGGGCCAGATTTGCTCATATGGATGCATAGTATATGCACATGAGTCAGATGCATTTTTTAATGCTTTGAGCCTTGAGTTTTAGTAACACTATCCTTCATTAAGGCATACATATTAGGTGCATCTAGTATTTGGTGTGATTTCTCTCTTGCAGGTACTAGCATTTGGGATTTTGTTACATTTGCATCATGGCATCCTCTTCCATGTCTGAAAAGGAGAGTTTTTCAGCATTAAAAAGTTTGATGGGACAAACTTTTCTTTATGGAAAGAACAGATAAAGGATGTGCTTATTCAAAAGAAGCAGATTAAACCCTTAGCAGGGATTGAAGCTAAGCCTGCAGATATGTCTGAGGATGATTGGAATGAGTTGGATGCATTAGAAAAGTCCACTATTAGACTTCATCTTGCAGAGTCAGTTTATTTCACAGTAGTAAATGAGCAGACTACGAAAGATTTGTGGAAGAAATTATGTGCCACTTATGAGAAGGAAACTGCCTCTAATAAAGTTTACCTCATGGAGAGGTTGTTTGAGCTATAGATGAAGGAAGGGGTCTCCATTGCTTCTCACTTGAATGAATTCAATATTATTTTCAGCCAGCTTCAGGCTCAAAAAATGAATTTTGATGCAGAGACTAAGGCAATATTCCTCTTATGTTCATTGCCATCCTCATGGGATACCTTCCATACAGCTGTCAGTAACTCTACACCTGGTGGAGTACTAAAGTTTGATGATGTTGTGGGTAGCTTGTTGGCTGAGGAGATTAGACGGAAGTCTATGGATGGCAACAAGCAGCATGTAGCCTTAAATGTGCAAAGGGGTAGATCACAGTTTAGGGGGAAGTCCCAAGAAAGAGGGAAGTCTCGTAGCAAATCCAGGGCACGAAACATTGAGTGCTACCACTGTGGCAAGAAGGGCCACATGAAAAGGATTGCTACAAGCTGAAAAGAGAGCAAAAGGATAAGAAAAGAGGGGCAAATTGGGGTGCAAATAAGAAGGAAGAGAGTCCAAGGGAGGACAAAGGAAAAATGAAGATTAATGCAGTCACGAATGATAGTGACAATGACATTCTCTTCACGTCTAGTCTACCTACAGACTTGCTTACCACTTTAGATGATGCATATTCCCAGGATTAGATTTTGGATTCTTGTGCTTCATTCCATGTTACTCCCCATAGTAAATGGTTCTCCACTTATGACAGTGGAAAGATAGGTTGTGTGCATCTTGGACATAACTATGCATGTGACATAGTGGTAGCAGGTGACATAAAGTTTTCTTTTGCAAATGGGTCTGCATTTGTTTTGAAAAATGTGAGACATGTGCCTAAGCTGACCAAGAGTCTTATTTTAGCGGGTCAGCTAGATGAAGCTGGTTTTCAAACCACTTTTGGCTTTCAGAGTTGGAAAATTCAGAAGGGCTCTATTGTTTTGGCAAGGGGTGCCAAGTGTGGGACATTGTATCCCTTACATGTATCAGGGATGTCTGTTCATGTTGTTGCAATAAATGAGCAGCCAAGTACTTCTTTGTGGCATTGCTGATTGGGGTACATGAGCTAGAATGGAATGAAACTCTTATGCCGTTTGGGTTATGTACCGCATTTGGGTTTTTCTGACTTTGAATTTTGTAAGCACTATCTCTATGGGAAGCAGACTAAATCAGCCCATAAAAGAAGGGGAAAGAAAGAGCTTGAAAAGCTTGATTTAGCGCATTCAGACATATGTGGTCCCATGCCTACACGGTCATTAGGCAGGGTTAAATACTATGTGACATTCATTGATGATGCAACTAGGAAAGTATGGGCTTATGCTATAGCCCGGAAGAGCAATGTGTTCCGGGTATTTCAAAAATGCTTGACTTTATCTTACTATAATCATTAATTGCTTCACAAGGGAAAAAACCATAGCTCACTAAGCCATACACATTGAACACTAAGTCTTGCTTAACAGGCAGGGCTAGCACCCGACCTCAAAAGGATTTTTGCAATATGCCCAATAGGCATTATTGCTGAAAAGAAGGTAAATCTACATTGTTTTGCCTTGTTTCCACTTCTAGGCATTTGGTCTCCCACAAGAGAGAGTCATTTCAACCTAATTGTCAAAGCAATTTTCGATCTTTTTAAGCACCTAGCTAGTGGATATTTTAAATGGGACCATTTCTCATGTTGAATAGGTTGCACACATAGAGAAACCTAAAACTTTCACTTGTAAATTTTTCTTAAAATACCAAAATACATCTAAACCAAAATAAACATGAAGAACTCTATGGATCAAATTCCGCGTCGCTTTCTGGGCTACACTTATTGATCCTTTTCACAGTGACTTGTGAGCCGTCTGCCATGCAATTCCCCCAACTCCGATAAGATTACTTTTAGCGAAGTTGTTTGTTGTTGCCTTGATATCATCAAATTTGCACCATATCGCACCGTCATTCGGCTACCGTACCTTCTGAAGACATCTGATGAATCTTGGTGGTAGAGTTTCCACTTTCTTAAACACCACCACAAGGTTGTGATCACACCCATGCCCTCCGATGAAGGTGTAGCAATGGCATAGCTTTTGCATTGCGAACGAGCCCAACTTGAGCGACAAACCATGACAAAGTGTGTTGTATGTAGAAGAGAGATCACAATCCTTTGCTGCCCCTGATGTCCAAACCCCAGCAAATATGTTAGTACGAGATTTGGAGAACAGCACAATCCCCTTTAGCTACCACAAGCCACTGATTATGGTTCATGTGTACAGAGGAGATTGCTCTTCATTCATTCATGCATGCTTTTGAAAACACTAACATACAATTATCCACACAAACAGAGAGAGAGAGAGAGAGAGAGAGAGAGAGAGAGAGAGAGAGAGAGAGAGAGAGATCACTTAGAATAGAAAGGAGTAAACATGGCCTAAAATAAGTGGAACTCCTCATTGAGCCATGTGTAACAATCCTAAACATCAATTTTTTTGTGATGTAAATGAAAAAGCGACATAAGTGAGACCAAAGAAAAGCAGCTTTGCCCATTAATAAAGGTGGGGCTGATTTTTGTTAGATTTTCATTCATCAACTTTGGCACTATCAATACAGTTTCAGCCATCCACGACTTCTCTCAAGTGATCAAAGCTACTTCCACAAATTGATTGGAACAGACTCTAAAACCTTGGGCTCCTTTCAAGCATGATCATGATGCTTAGAAGTGTTGCGTGCTACCAAGGTACAAATCTATCGACTGAGATGCTGGGAGGGGTAGGCTTCTATGCTTAAGATCGTGATTACTAGAGATGCAGGAGCTGTGCAGTTTTTGAATTATGTGCATCACAAGAGTCGACCATAGCTTCGGGAGGATGAAGCTATCCAAGAATATTGCGGAGATCGAACTCCTTGCACATGTGACATCCTCGAAATTGATATGACAAAAAAGAAAATAAAGTCTCCGCAGTAAGAGAGGCAAGGAGGCAAGGTTTAATTCGTCGACATGCCCTAGAGCTAGTTGGTGGAGCGACAACAACTAGAGGTCACGGAGCGGTAGTAGCAGCAGGCATAGTGGGAGCTTCAAACATAGGGGAAGCCAGTGCAAAAGGAGTTGGGGGGCAGGAGCTGCGAAAGCAGGAGTGGCTCACAAGCAGTGTAGCTTTATCCTACAGAGATCCACCCTTTAGTCAGCTATGCGGTCATTCACAATTTCAACCGATGGGGTGGAATGATTGGCTACCATACCTTGCAGATCATATTCTCTTCACCCTTGAATCACTATTGTCGCAGCATTCACTCACGGCCCCCAATTGTGAGTGCGAAGTGGTTGTTGCAGCCTTGCAAATTGTAATAAGCCATGTACATTCTTCTAAATCATGATGTTGCTTAAATGATCTGCACTTTGGAACCATGAGGAGCTAAGAAATCAACAAACACTCGAGACACAACCATCAGTGCAAAGACTAGCTTGTGGATGTACTCAAAGAGTCTCGAACGTTGGGTGTCAATACTTTTTTTCTGCAATCAAAGATCGTGGGCTGACTTATTGTTTTGCTAGTTACGGTAGGCCAGTTGGGGGAAATTTGAGTTTTTTGAGCTCTCCTTGAGCCACTTGTCACAATCATGGGCATTGATTTCAAGCAAATCTAACGGTGTGAAAACCAAGGTGCAAAAGCATAGTTAAGCTTTTTATCAAAAGGATGGGAGAAAAGCATAGAATTGCTTTTGTCACAAATCTATATAATTCATAACAAGCACATGATTGCTAGCATTGTTTATGTCTTCAAGCAACAATGGAGAGGCTTGATTGCTTGCAATGTCTTCAACCAAGATTTCAAGGTAAGATTCTCTCCTAGTTGATGTGCGTTTGGTACTTTTTGTTTATAGATTTGAGGTTGCGAGACAATTGAATGATTAGAGCTTTATGGGAATGATGTTGATCAATCTATCTGTCTGCTGTCTATCACTCCGCGCATCACGTTAGCTACAGTGGAGATAGTGCAGTGAGGTTGTTGGAAGCCGGCTAACCTCTAGGATTTTGTGTTAAGCATTTGCAAAGCAACAAATTTGTGTTTAAGCAAGTGCTAGCACATAAGCATAGCAAGGGCCTTGAAGAGATGAAGCCCAGTATGGCATAGCCTTGGCATGTGAAGCTTTGGAGAGCCTCGCGATGACCTTAGGCTAAGCTCGACTTACTACAGTGATCAAACTCCCATTTTCTCGAGGTTGGAGAGGCACGTAACGTTGGCTAAGTGGAGAGTGAGAATGTTACGTGCTCTACTTCGGACTTCCTCTAATGATAGTTGTCTTTTCGTGCTTTCCAGAGTCTACTGAACGATTTGAGAATGTTGGAATCATCTTGCTCAAGGACACACGTAGATCCTCTCAGGGTCACATTGATATTGTCTCTCAGCGTTTGACTACGATTACGACTATTGACATTTAGGTAATATGCCAGTTTCTTATCCATTCACGAGACCTATCCTCGGTGCTAATATTCTCGGTGTTTATATTCTTGGTGTTATCTCGACACCCAGAGAAGGACCTGTTCCCTTTGATTATAACTCTTTGGGGAAGGAAGCGCGCGGCCTCTCCGCCCACACTGTGTGTGGTTATAATAATTATATATTAAATATTTTTAATTACTCATCTATTCAAAATTTCTTGTTTTCAATCTGAATTCTTACAACGTTCCTCTTGTTTAATGCATGTTATCGATGCGAGGGAGCAAGGAAATCCAAGGTGGATACAAGATTGCAGGATGACTACACCTTTATTCATATGGTTGTAGTCCATGTGACAATCTTGTAAAAACTGCAACGAGGATCAGTCATTTTATCGTCTTATTCATGTATTTGTTGGACTTCAGCTTCCAAAATATGGACATCACAAAATCAATAATAAATCACCACCCCTGACATTTGTAGGGAGGATTAGGTCCTAATGGACCTTGTGTCGCGTCTCATGTCCACTATTTTACTCATTCTCTTTTTTCCTTAAATAATTGATAAAATAGTAGGATTCAGCTTCAATTTCGAGTTAGGAGTTAAGTGCTCCGCTATGGAAAGGGTGCCTACTGCAAATCTAGCTCAAAAGTGTAAGGAGAGCACTCCGTGTAGGCAGTGCTAAAAATGCAACCCACACGTCTCCAAGGCTTTGGCCTAGTGGTTTGAGTGTTGGGCTTCCAACCCTCAAGTCATGGGTTCAAGTCTTGGTGGCTGGGGCATGGAGTCCTAGTTTGTGGTTGGGTGCATGAGTGTGGTGTGTGTGAGTGCCACATTTGTGGACCCATTGCCCACCGATCCAAGGCGGGGTGTCCCTCGATAGGACCACGGGTATGTGAGTGTGGTGTGGGTGTGTTATTAAAAAAAGAAAGAAGAAGAAGCAACCCACACTTAAAAATAAAGCACGATTTAGACCATTGGATCTTTTCAAGATCGATGTTTAAGATTGTGAAAAGTGGCTTAAAGAGGGCTCCCTAAAGGAAAACTTCCCCCTAGGCTGTCTACCGTAACCAGCCCACAATTAGCCTCTTAGTTCATTTAGAGAACAATTTTACCGTGGGTTATCGTATCGAAGGCCTTTCACGTGGGGGAATGAACCATGGTCGGACTTTCCTGGGAGGAAATTCGCTCGTGGTCTCTGGCCATATTCGAAAGACTTTCCTAGTTTCCGGGAAAGTCTTCCAGTAGCCAGTTTACATCCTCGCATGAGAGGCCAGGAGCGTCGAGGTCGAAAAGTGACCGGAAAACCTTCTGGCCGGAAAGGCGTCCCAAGAACCATTCCCATGTACATTGAAACGTGTGCATGCAATGATACACAGTTGGCGGGATGGGGTTGAAGTTGAAAGTCCTTGTTGTTGGAAAGAGGGCACAAAATTTGAATATTGCACTGCACAGCAGGAGCAGAGAGCTTGGAGCACGCCGACCCTGATAGCGCTTGAGGAATTGCGAAGCAAGATCGGGATTCGGCAGAGAGCAACGTCGGCAAGAACCGATTGATTCTCCATCCTGACGAATTACAACGTTTGCGGTCGACTGATTCTCCGTTCCGACGACAGAAATTGAAGATTGCGTGCATCAGTCACACAGAGGGAGCGCGATAGCTCTAGGGGGCAAGACAGGTAACCGTGAGGGCATATGCCGGAAAGTCCGGGCATACAAGCGCCTGGATTTCTCTTTTCCCCGTCTTTTGATGGCAAATTCCTGCAGCTTGCCCGAATTCGGGAATAAGTTGTGACGATTTGGCGTTCCCTGCAGCTTGGAGGAACGTTTAAGATTGGGTGTGTGAGCGAGAGACGGCATAAGAGAGCGTGCCAATCATGTAGTCTTCTTCCTAAATCTCTGCTATAGCATCGTCCAGCAGCTATGTCGCTCAAGGAATTCAAAACTCTGATGGCTTGCTCCTCTAAGCCGCCTACTGTGGAGACCTCCAAGACTCATAACCGGAAGCCTCCCAAGAGCACCCTTAAACATCAAATTGCTTCCATCGAGCGGCTCGCAGAAGATTTGGAATGTACTCCGTCCGGGGAGTCTTTGCCTGCAACGCCTTCGCTTCTCCCACCGTCGTCTTGGGAAGATTCAAAGGTACAAAAAACGCGTTTTTCTTCTCAGATTGTGAAAACAGACCCTGCCGAATGTCAGTTCCGCAAAGATCTTGGACGGGATACCACCCAAGGCAAGCATCACCGCGGTAATGAGGATGTTACCGCATTGGATTATGTGAAGCCGCCGATTAAACGAACAAGGCTGAGTAGTTACGTTGGGTTACTCCTCGAGAACCAATTTGGCGAAACCTCTGGGCACATACCAGCTGATCTTGAGTTGCTTGGAGATAACCCAATTCAGAACAGAGAAGATGAAGATAGTCGCCTGAGTATGATCCAATTCCACAGCAATGATGCAAAACTCTATGCTGAGGATGGGCTGCAAGATGGCTTGGGAGAAGATGGTCGAGCCATCATGATAGGGGATAGTGAAGCAGGCTTGTTTATACACTCTCAAACCGACGGTTTATTTGAACCACTCGTTCTATGGCCTCCCGATGGAGAAAGTTCCAGCGAAGGCGTGGGTATTGTGCAAGTAAGTATTCAAACCATCCTTGCTATAGAAAAGTGAAATTGAGGTATTGAAGTGCCCCGAATAATTGTTATTTTCTGCTTTTCAGGTGCCAGCATCAATCAATAACCGTTTGTTGGAACACCAGAGAGAAGGCGTTAAGTTTCTGTACCGTCTTTATAGAGAGAATAGGGGTGGTGTCCTCGGAGATGACATGTAAGTGGGTTTTTTCTGTTTTTCTTTCAAATGAGGAATGCATACAGTTCTACGACCTTTTTTTCTAATACACTTAGTGTCTGCAGGGGACTAGGAAAAACAATTCAAGTAATCGCAATGCTAGCTGCTATACTGCAAACCGAAAATGGGAAAAGAGATCATAAACTGGCCTCAAAACAGAAACATGTTCTGATAATATGTCCTACGTCAGTGCTTCGAAACTGGGAACAAGAATTTCATGCGTGGGGAACTTTTGATGTTGTTATTTATCATGGTATCCATAGAGAGCTTGTCATGAAGCGACTGGAGTTGAGGAATGTGGAAATAGTATTAACCAGCTTTGATACATTTCGTATCCATGGTGACTGTCTGTGGATGGTTGATTGGGAATGTGTAATTGTTGATGAAGCACATCGTTTGAAAAATGAGAAGTCTGACTTGTACAAGATGTGCATGAAGATTCAGACCAAAAAACGGTACGGGCTGACTGGGACTATCATGCAAAACAAGATTATGGATCTTTTTAATTTGTTTGATTGGGTTGCCCCAGGCTGCCTGGGTACTCGAGAACATTTTCGGGAATTCTATGATGATCCTTTAAAGCAAGGCCAGCGACTAAGTGCGCCTGAGAAATTTGTACAGCTTGCAGAAGAAAGGAAACAGCATTTGGCAAATGTGTTGCAGAGGTATCTGTTGCGGAGATTGAAGCATGACACCATTGGCCATTTAATGATGGGCAAGGAGGATAATGTGATATTCTGTGCGATGAGCCCCTTACAATGTAAAGTTTACAAGCGTCTGCTTGCGAGCCCTGATTTCCAGTGCCTCATAAAGAAGGATGAGCCATGCAGTTGTGGAAGTCCTCTTACCCGTGCAGAGTGCTGCTACAGAACTGCCCCAAATGGTATCATTTGGCCATATTTGCACAGAGAAAACCCAGATGGCTGCGATTCCTGCCCCTTTTGCTTGGTTTTGCCATGCTTGACAAAACTACAACAAGTGAGTTGTTTGGTGGATTTTTGGTTCCTAATCTGTCATACCGCTATCTTTTCATTAAGGACTTAATGTATGCAAATGTAATATTGAAAACGTTGTCATTTTCAGGTGAGTAACCATTTGGAGCTTATCAAACCACATCTGAAAGATGAGGCAGACAAGCAGAAGAAAGATGAATTATTGGCTGAATTTGCTTTAGCAGAGGATGCCGACCTTGTTGGGGGGACAATTTCCAATGAGAGTTTCTTGGGCCTCAGTGATTCTCAACATTGTGGCAAGATGAAGGCCCTTGAGTTGTTACTTGCTCATTGGTTGACACAAGGCGATAAAGTTCTTCTCTTTAGTTATTCTGTAAGGTAAGAAATCTGTTTCTCCACCAGGGCTGATGCTGTAATGATTCGTAGTTCCAGATCTCCTGGACTGTAGCACCCCATAATTGTGTTTCCTACATTTTCTTTAAGCTTTAAGCACTGAATGCTCAATATATGCAATGACAGGATGCTAGACATTTTAGACAAGTTTCTTATCCGAAAAGGCTATTGCTTTTCCCGCCTTGATGGATCCACTCCCATGAACTTGCGACAATCTATGGTGGATGATTTTAATCGCAGTCCAAGCAAGCAAGTATAGTGCTATGCCTTTTTGTTTTGTGCCTTCCGAGCTTAAGGTTTAAAATATGGGAACTTAATGGTCAAAGATGCTGCCTATTCTCAGTACCCTTTTCATGGTCACAGGTATTTCTTATTTCAACACGTGCTGGTGGTCTGGGGTTAAATCTTGTTAGTGCCAACAGAGTAGTGATATTTGATCCAAATTGGAATCCCTCGCAAGACTTGCAAGCTCAGGATCGATCCTTCCGTTATGGCCAGAGGAGGCACGTCACAGTTTTTCGATTGTTAGCTGCAGGCTCTTTGGAAGAGCTTGTTTACACTCGTCAGATTTACAAACAGCAGCTTTTCAACATAGCAGTGTCAGGAAATTTGGAGAAGCGCTATTTTGAGGGAGTCCAGGTAACTTTCATGTCTTTTCCAGGATAAACAAAGATTTATTCCCCCCCCTCAAGAACCAGTTTGAGCTGCTTATTAAGGTTTACTGGATATACAGGATTCAAAGGAGAACAAAGGCGAGCTTTTTGGCATTAGTAATTTGTTCCGGGATCTCTCTGACAAGGCTTTCACCAGTGAGATCATTGGTACACATGACAAACGAATACTGAGCTTTTGGAGCAACAGAGCTGCGAGTAGTTCTGGGACTGGAAAGGTTGAAGACGTGATCTCAAAAGAAGTCACTGAAGGAGCTCTTGCTCTACCTCTGGCTGGATCTCAAGTGGGACTAGAGCCAATTCAAGCTGCTCAACAGGAGACAGGCAAGGTGGTTGGGCAAAACGGTCCTTTGAAACGGACTGATGAGGAAAAGCTTGTGTTCATTTTGAAAAATGCAGGTTAGTACAGCTTTGTCTTCACTGAAAAATGATAATCTGATCATCTGGTTCAGATTTCTCGTTTTTCTGGAAGCTTCCTTAAGTTGTGAGAAAGGCAAATACAGCATTTTTTTAAAGTTGTGTATTCAAGTCGTCGCCTTTTTACAGAATTAAGTTGCTTGTTTTACACAGGAGTTATATATTCCCATCGTAATGAAGACGTCGTCAATTATCAAGCAAATAAAAACAAGGATGATGATGTTGGAAGAGCTGTAGCCATAGACAAGAGCAGTTCTGCTTCAGGGGTTTCTTTGCGACAGCCACGGAACACTGCCAGGGTGGTTCATGCTGTTAATAAAGCATCAAATCTCAGAAAAGAGAATAATTCGAATGTCAAAATGACGGACGTGAAGGAAATGTCCAGTGTAAAGACTGTCAAAATGGGCTCAAAGCCCATTTTGATGGAAGTGAAGGAAACTTCCAGTGCAAAGACTGTTTTGAGTAAGGAAGATCAGTTTACTTCACTTGCAAAATTCAAAGGCATGGACATGACAGACTTTTCGAAATGGCTGGTCTCAGCTTCCAAAGTTGAAAGGCAAAAACTGCTTCTTGAGTTCAAGCAAGGTCAATGACTCAAGCATAGCAGATGAGTACCTCATAATCCAAATATTTGGGTTTATCAAATTGTCCTGGGAATCAGGGTGAAAGTAGAAGAGCTTTGGTGTTGTCAAGTCCAAGTTGTGGATATCTTGACAAGGCTTGGGTAAGGCCAATCTTTTTGGAGTTTACAATTACTTGGTATGCCAGTGCAAGAGGGATCCTTGTGTTTAATCCTGTGTTCATAGTTCTTGTTTTTGATGGGTATGTTCCTGGATTCATATAAACTGGTACCAGATGGCTTAAGGAAACCATATATTCCTGGGTTTTGGATAGCTTTATGTGAATTTGCACCTCCGGTGGCTTGCATTCTATCAAGGAAGCCAAATCTTCCACCAGGTGCAGCCATGTACTATGATCTGTTTCTATCTATGGATACATGCAATGGGGTTGTGAGTTAATGTTGCAGTTGTAACTGATGTAGATCATTTGAAGGGACCAAGAGAGCGCTGATGAGTGTTCAGTACAAGTGAGACAACTCCCCTTACAAACAGGAAACTGAAGCCTCGTTCAGGGTGGAAGCAGGACCTTCGCTTGCAACGAACTGCATTCATGCATGCTAGCTCGGTGCCAACTGTTATCAGGACTGCACAAGTAACAGTCAAGCAATTGCTTAGGGGGCAGGTGTAGTATACGGTAGCTTTCATGTGAATTTCTAAAAAAATTGAAGAGTATTGAGGAGACGAGGAAGCGTTGGCTTCTTGAATCATGAAGAACATCTCCCCTTCATGCCCTTACTAATGTCCTTTCATCTTCTGTTCTACAGGGAGCCAGGATGTTCATGGGACAGTGCACAGGGTCAAGGAATTGAAAATCTTTTCCAGCTGAAAGAGTTCAGATGTATATACGTTTGCACTCTCTTTATTTATATATTCCTCGTAGAAATAAGGCCCCGAATTTACATAGCTCATCTTGCTTCTTGTTTTTGTTTCCCCAGCCAAATTGTACAAATCAAGTTTTATAAGATTCGGTTTCTGTCAGGCCGATGGTCTGAGTGCTTCAAGTCTGAGTGATGAGCAACAATTGATTGGATATGCTGCATATACTCTTGCGCATGCATGTTGCTGTGCCTGTGCATGCACCCAATCTAGAAAAGACAAATGCATGTTCCATGCTTGCTACAATGGAAGAAAGGTGCTATGTGTTCAACATTGGATGACATTGGATACATTGTAAAAACTATAACAAAAATGTACTCAGTATAATGCCAGATGTACCTACCGGATGCAGAGTGGTTGATGTTGGCATATACCTGTCACCTACTTTGGTGAAGGTGGTGAGCTGTCTGTAGAATGCAATTCTGTTTCTTGGGCTTCATAACATTTAATTTGGTGAAGTGACTTTTTTAGCAGGGGTTACTGAGGGAGCAGCAATTGTTATTCTTTTTTCTTTTAAGTAAGATGGGGTTTGAAGCTAAATGTGCACTTTACCTGACGTGGAGTCTGAATGCTGCTTAATGGAGGTCAAATTCTGATTGCAAGTAATGGACAACACAATCGTTTGTCGAAGTCGTAAACGTAAGCTTACCCAAGTTGTGTACCAGCTTCTGCATTTGGCCGGTTGAGGAGTCTGACGCTGCTTATTGGACGTTAATTTCTGATTGCAAGTAATAGACAATGCAGAAAATAGTTCGTCGAACTAGTAGCTGTAAGTTTATCCAAGTTTTTTTTACCAGGTTTTGCTTGTGGAGCCCATGTATAATTGGTACCCTCCTAGAGATAGCAAATCTAGCTGGGTTTCTGTAAATAGCAAGTCTCTCAGGGGTTTTAGTTGATTTCTAAATGGACAAGTGGAAAATGTTCCTAGTTTCATAAAGCAGGCATTTCACAAGTTTCTGATTTTATATGTGGTAATTTCGAATTTTCGGCCTTGTTGAGGGAGTATGGGGAGATGGATGGATTTTTGGTCCAAATTGTATTTGGTCAAGCTGATTATGCTTTAAATGACTTCAAAATGTTAAGTTAGCTTAGTCTTCTTGCCATCCATCTACTCTTCTTTTTCATTAAAAGCTTTATTAAAAGTAGGGCCATGGTGATTTTTTTGCCTTACAAACGGACTATGGGGAGAAGGTTTGTTTATTGCTTCAAAGAGCCTTTCATGTTTTTGGGCCTTGCAAGGGTCCTAAGGGATGTCTTGGTTAGTGAGCTGCTAATTAGGTCCACAGTTTTGAAGTTAGTTCATTTGGTCAATTTGACCATGCAAATTGTGGTTAGTATGAGCTTTTTTTTTTTTTTTCAAGGAGGTTAGTATGAGCTTTAAATGTGGTAATATTTGAATTGTAATTCTCTATGTTTGCTAATAATTTCAATTAATTTTTGTTAGGTCTATCCATGTTTGAGTTCTTATGCTTTGATTTGTTGTCTTTAGTGAGGTGTTTATTTTTAAGAATTTAAATGATTTAGATTATTTCTTAAAACATTCAAATTTGTTTTGAATAGATCTTAAAATTGTTGTTTCATGGAAATGAGCTATATCACTCCTTATGAATCGTAGCCTAATGAGAATGATAGAGTTTTGCATCCATATTGAAGATTTAGGTATGCAAACTTTTACGAGCCCTCATTTTGCAAATGTTTTTAACAAAATAAGAGATTTAAATTTGATTTCCTTGTGTTTGTAACAAATGAGCTACATCATTCCTTGTGGTGGAGTCTAATGAGAATAATGTGTTTTGCATCCATGCTCAAGATTTAGGTATGTAAACCTTATAATACAAATATGAGATTTAGGGTTGATTTCCTTGTGTTTACAATAAATCTATAAAACGTTCAAATAAACATAGAAGTAGGTCACTTCTTAACCTCTCAAGATAGCGAATCATATTTTCACCTCACAAGCTTCTTATTTTATGAATTTTGTAAGGAGTTATCACACATAAGACTTTGGACTTAAAGGTGTTCATCTTTATTATTATAATGCCTCTTGGTTTGTTGTTCTTTAGTTAGCAAGTTATGTTATAGCTATCTTGTTGATTTGATACTTATTATCTTTATTTGCTATGTGTATAATATGTTTGTTAAGTTTATAAACTTGTGTTACTTTGCTTTCATATTTTTGTTCTATTTCCTTTACTCATTCAGATCCTTAACTAATTTACTAGAATGTCCAATAATGTTTTTTTAGGAGCTATCTATTAAATAAAATAAAATAAAATGCGGGTTTATATTAATATAGAGTCAATTGTATTTACAATAGTAAAAAAAGACCATAATTTCGACAGATTTGCTTAGTATCAGAGCCTATACTAGACACCGTCTTTTCAGTAGATCCACAAGTACAAGAAGCAAAGATAAACAGAGAGCTATGTAGCCTCCGGCGGCTCTTCCTTTGGTGCTAGGTGGGCAACCACTTGTAGAACGATTGTGCTTGGAATGCGAGGATGGGGGTAGGTGGGCAACCACTCGTAGAACGATCGTGCTTGGAATGCGAGGATGGGGGCACAGCTTACGGACTCTTGTTTGCGGTTTGGGTTCCAGAGGCTTGAAGTCGAGAGGAGGGGTATCTTTATTGCAAATTTTGATCAAGACATCGGCTAGGTCGTTTCGTGCCATCGGCCTCTTGTAGACAACCATTGGAGGGGGTGTTGATGGAGAGGATGTAACAAAATACGCATGTTGGGGAGCCGTGGTGGTGGGGAGAGTTTGAGTCAAAGGGGAGGTAGTGATAGTTTGAGTCGCAGGGGAGGCAATGAGAGTCTAAATCGTAGGGGAGGCAAGGAACAATTGACCCGAAGGAACGTGGTAGTACAGCATTGGAGCTTTGGCCGTTGACGATGCTTGGCCTTGGCGAGGTACCCTCTGTGTGGTGCTGGTCGTGGGGAGCTCTTCTTTTTCGGCCTGTTTCTACAGCTGGGCCAGCAGAGCAGTCTCCTTCTTCGCGATAAGTTCATCCTTTTTGCAGCACTCTTGGATTTGCTGCTATAGGCATGAAAGCTTGTCACGATTTGCTCCTCTTTCTTGTGTTCACACATACATTTATTACAATTTCGTTAATACAAATGGCGACATTACCAAAAACCTTAGCGCATCTTTGAGCCCATAGAGCCCATAGAATGGAGTTGCGCATATTCCAGTTTTCCAAGGATCTAGTTGGTTTGCCACCCAATAGAATGCAAGCATAATTGATCGAAAAAAACCAAACTGTCTGTGCACCACATCCCAAACATCTCTAGAAGCCTTGCAGTTTAGAAACAGATGGGGAATATCTTCCTGCACTTTGATACACCTTTGGCAGTAGCTGTCACCGTGACCAATTCTCAATGCTCGTTTGGTTGTCCAGACACCTTTGTGCATAATGAGCCATAAGAGGCAGGCCTCTTTTTTTGGAATTTCCCTGTCCCACATTCTTTCGAAACTCTTAGTCCACACTCTTTCTGTGTTTGTTCTCATCCATTTTCGGTTCAATTGCGCTAGAAGCTCTTCCTGCTCTTCAACAAAGATGGGGACAGGGAAAAGCTCAGTCTAACCTACCCACCTAAATTCTTTGGTAGTCGGTGGTGCTCTTCATCCCATCCATGCAATCGAGTCTCTGTCCCACAAGTTTTGTCTCAGGGCTATCATTTCTAAGTCGAATCTGTTCAGATTAAATCTAAGCTTTAATCGGTCATTTTCTATCCATTTTCTTTGCTCTCTATCCCACGTCACCCCAGACCTGTATCCCTTTCTTGTTGAGTCTCAAGACGCTTTTGATTTCGTCGTCCCTGAGTGAGGTGGTGTCCTTGATGATTGAAAACCAGATTGAGTCATTAGTCGCGAAGATGCCCGTTTTTCTTGAGAATCCTTTCCAAATCACGTAGGGTCTTAGTGACTTCCATGTTGTCCACATACCTTTCCAAAGTTCTGAGCCCTTAGTTGAGCAGTTTTCTTTCCTGTATAGGGTAGACCCAACTGGGAGATGTTTCCAGTGCTTACACCTGTTAATCCTTACCTTATATTTCTAAGGATTAAGTAAGATCAAATTTTATCCGGGTTCTGCACTACTTTTATTATCCATTGCGCCATAAATCTTACTGCTAATTTTTCCACATCTGCTATTCCTAGCCCACCTACAACCTTTGGTTTGGTGCAAGTTTGCCAATTCACTTTAGGGACCTTGTTGTTGACTTCATCTCCTCCCCATAGAAAGGTTCTGAATAAGCTGTTGATTTGTCTTAGGAACTTCTTAGTCGGGAACCAACAGAAGGTATAGTAAATAATGGAAGGGTAAATGTAGTGATTTAGGATGAATTTTCTTCTTGCAAGGGTCGGTTGAAGTCCTTCAATCTGTTCATCTTGCTTTTGTAAGACGCAGTCCCATCTATCTTGCATTGTGCACCCGAATTCCATAGGTATTCCTAAAAGTCTGAAGACTTCTCCTTTTCTAATTTCTTTACACCCCTTATTAGATAGGAAGAGGGGAGGGAGGGCTCAGTGTGCCATAGATACCTATTTTATCGTGATTAATCTTGGATCTTAAAGCCGTGCAAAAGGTGTTTAGACATTCGAGCGTGCCCTGAACTGACTCTTCGTCATTGTGAGGCGTTAGATTTGTGTCGTCTGTGAATTGCTGACACAAAATCTGTCTGTCCCCTTCCACTTGGATTCCTTTCACTGTGCCCTTATCTACTTCATTTTTATGAGCCAACCCAGGGTGTCCGTTGCTATGGCGAAGAGCAGAGGGTCAAGCGGGCAGCCTTGTCTGATGGATCTTTTAAGCTCGAAGGGTTGAGTTGTTTTGCCATTTACTTCAACTTTGCTTCTGGCTTGACACAACAAAATTTCCACGTAAGACACAAAGCCGGGTCCTGCTCCCATGTCTTTGAGGGAAGAGAGTATGAATCCCCACTCCATTCTGTCGTATGCCTTGTCGAAGTCAATTTTGAGGAAGCAGATGTCCTGCTGCATCTCCTCTACCAGTTCATGACCTTCCCACAAAGTGAGAATGGCTTCCAGGATGAATCCCTTTTGCTCCTCCCTGATCCAGCATTGCATCTTGGTCTTGAGTCTAATAGCTAGTGCCTTTGCAAAGATTTTATAGTAGCTGTTGTTTAGCATAGTCAACGGTCTCCAGTTTTTCAAATCTTCTTTTGCGCCACCTTTAGGGATTAGTTTAATCATGCCTGTGTTGATCCGTGGGTCTAGGAATCCCTTTTCTTTGGAGTCTTGCCAGAGCAGCATGAAAAGACTTGATAGAACTCTATAGGAGGTCCGTCTTCTCCCGGGGTCTTTCCCTTCCCCATTTGATCTATTGCCCCTTTTAGATCTTCTAGAGATAGATCTCTATCCAAATAAATGCTGTCAAACATAGAGACTCTTTTTTCTCCAAATCTAGAGCACTTTTTACGGGCTATAGCCTATTCTGTTATGATGATCTCCTCTTCCCCAAGAATCTGCTTGAAGTGCATTGTGATTACCTCAAGGATCTCCTCCGGATCTTGGATGTTCCTGTCACCAACTAGAAGAGAATCAAGGGTTTCTTGGGCGTGTTTTTTCTTCAGACTTTTAAACATGTCTTCATTGGCCTTGTTTGCTCTTCCGGCCCACCATTCTCTAGTGTAGATTCTGGCCTGGTTGGCTTGCTATTTTCGCTTCTGCCCTGAGTTTTGCTCTGACTGACCTCAGTTGATCCTGTCCCCGTGGTGTGTAGTCACTTTCTAGAAGAGTCAATTGTTCTTCAAGCTAATGAGTTCTCAGTGATTTAGCTTTGTTTGCTCTACGTTTGATTGCTTGCAAGAAGGTTTTAGTCCTCTCCGTAGCTCTGATCCACTTGTAAGTAGCATTGGATATCCCTCCAATGGCATTTATCCAAATCTTATCAATCTTGTCCCTGATGTAAGGAAGTTGGAAAACAAAAGGATTAGCTTTGAACCACGATCAGCCAATGCTCCTCTCTTCCTTTTCCAAAATAAAGGAGATAGGCTTATGATTCGAAAAAGGGAGGGTGCCAAGCGCTCTGCATTTAATGCACAACATCTCCTCCACAATTCTCTTAGAGCAGTAAGCTCTATCAAGCCGCCCTTTCCTGTGGAGGGGCCCCACTTGATTGTTTATCCAAGTGAAGGAAGTATCTCTTGATACGTCCAAGAGCTCGGCCCTATCTTTGAAATTCGACCATGAATTTAGCTCGTAACCAAAATCTTATAACAGTGCCTATCCCTTCCCTCGTGTCTCCTCTGCTCTCAACCATGTTATAGTCTCCGAGAAGAAACACGTTATCATTCAAAAGGACAGATTCCCACAGCAACGCTCTGTCTCTAGCCACATTCGGGGCATACACGGAGAAGATTTGACAAGAGAGATTTGGGTGGCAAAATTCCACTCCTACCCCAAATTTGCCAAAGTTATGAAGGACTCTTCCTAGTCCATGTACCAAGTGTTTAGCTACCCCTATAGCCGCTCCTCCTCTCCCCTCATCGTGGTCTATTATGAACCAAGTCTTGTTGTCATCAATCTGTTTTAATTGCTAGTGGAGCTTACCTCCTCCAGCTTTGTTGACTTCTTATAGAGCTAAGAAGTCGGGGTACATCTTGTTTATTCTCATCCATCTCTTAAAGACCAGGGGCTTCAAGTCATTTGTTAACCCTTGCACATTAACTGAAAGACACGTGAATTTTTTTTGGCTTGTCATTGCGTGGAGCTTTTGTTCCTCAACTTCTTGAAAGTGACCGGGCTCATTTGAGGGGAAAGCGTAAATCCTCTAGATAACCTTCTCTTTTGCCTTTTTGCTAACAAAATTCTTGGTCAGGTTGTCTAGTTGGGTGTTGTTCATCTTTCTTTCAAGTTGTGTGGCTCTTTTCCCCTTCACTACGGTGAACGGCT
Source organism: Dipteris shenzhenensis (assembly GCF_047967505.1). NCBI lineage: Eukaryota > Viridiplantae > Streptophyta > Polypodiopsida > Gleicheniales > Dipteridaceae > Dipteris > Dipteris shenzhenensis. Next base: position 22,484,363 of record NC_141628.1, read on the forward strand.
GTTTATCCTAGGAGATGGATTCGAATTCAGCTTGCTCTAGTTGAGCTTCGAAGTTCTGTGTGTCGGGCACAAATTCCTCTTCCTCTGTGCTCTCTTCCATATTTTCTTCGATATTTCTTTCTTCTACCCTCTGTTTATCTACCTTATCTAGAGTAGCTCTGTCCTCTTTGGTCTGGTTAGGCTCCTCTTCTTGCGGCGGAGGGATAGGTTCTCAACTCTTATCTTGGCCCTTGCCTCTGTCTCCTTGCTCTTCTTTGGTTGCTTCTCTGATTGCTTCTCTTTACCATGGTTGTTGTGGGGGAAGGACAATCTTTGATGAAATGTCCTCCCAGCCCACAGAGAAAGCAAGAATTTAGGATATTTTTATAGAAAGACTTTTTGCATCAGCTCCACCCCGTCTCCATCGAGTAGTCGAATGGCATTGGGGGGTCTATGGATAGGTCCATCAACACACAAGCTAGTGGGTTTCCTCTGGGGCTTATGAACCTTTTGGTTTCTACACCTAGAAACTGACCAAGGGGCAAGCAAAGTGCCTCCAGCTATGGGAAGAGAGAAAGGGGAAGGTCTGGGAACTCTACCCAGATGGGCACCTTAGTGGGCGGAGGTGAGTCAGGAGTGAAGGAAGGCTCCCAAAGCTGGACTAACAGAGGTTGATTTCTAATCGTCCACGTTCCTTTCTGAACTACTTCCGTCAACATTTCTGCTTCTTTAAAGATAAAAACGATATATCCGTTTCTTAGAAAACGAATGCTTGTGACGTTTAAACCTTTTCGCGACCAGAAGTTCTTGATCCATCCTTCAAGAACATCACAGGCAGGTGCAGATTGTGGATTAACCCAACTATCGCACAAGAGCAAAGCCATTTTGTCATTTCATTTAGCATTCCGTTGTGAACCTTTACTGTCGAAAGCTTAGCTTTGAAAGCACTAACATCTATGCTAGCGAGCTTATCCAGTCGTGAGTTGGAGGGATCACCGAAGATGCGCTTGGCCCGTGAGGAGAGGTGTTCCCACGCTGTTTGCTTTGGGGCTTGAGGCGCTTTGAAGAGGTTTCGACCCCCACCTTGAACTGCTCCAACATAGGAGCCTCTCTGCACGTCCTGCAACGGTGCCCCTGCTTGTGCCTGCTGCACTGTATTTTGTCTTGCTCCATTGGTTTGTTTGTCCTGTTTGGGCACTACAAAAACAACACTTTTGGCCTTTTCTATTGTTTTCTATCCTGAAGATGACGGGCAGTTGTCGGTGGCAGTTTTGAGAGAGCTTAGTATTTCTCTAAAAACAGCATCGCTGGTGTTTTGCATGTCACATCCTTCCACATGGAATGTAAAACCCAATTTCATACCATCTGTAGCATTCTCTTTGGTCCGCTCGAGATCTTGCATGATGAAATCTATTTTACTATTGTCCTTATGATTCACTGTTAGAGCAACTCTAGCCCAATAGAGTGGAGAGGGATAACTTTGGCAGGGTAAGCTCCCACCCTATCTTTGTCGCTGCCACTGGTCTTGTTGCCGCCATCGCTAAGAGATGCCCTATCCCTACCGCCATCACGAGAGGATGCCATTCTTTAACTTTTGGAGCTATCTATGTTTGATTTGTTGTGTTTTCTAAGTTTTGAATTATTTGTTGATGTTAATGATATTTTTAAAATTTCTATATTTTTGTGTTGTTATTTGCGGTTTATGTTCATATTAAGTGAAAAAACCATGAGTCTAGACAAGTTGTTAAGAGTAAGAAAAAGAAAACGTCCACATTGATGCTACATACTTTCTAAGGAGATAGTGGAGGAGAAAGTATATATATCCTCTAAGGAGTTAGTGGAGGAGAAAACATAAAGCTCAATGTTTGCTTGGGTGTAGCCCATTTTTGGTGAGGTTCAGGGAATTTATGGTATATAGGTATCTTTCTTGACCCATAAATTATGCATTGCTCAACAAAAATTCAACAAAATTTGTCTTAAGTTGTATTAAAATCCCATCTTGAACATGAGACCAAAAAAATATAGAAGAAAGATTTGGAATGAGACTGTGCAAGCATTACAAGTGCTTCGTTGCATGTGAACCATGCATCGTGAAGAGTATAGGATATAACAATTTATTCAAAAACATCAAAATTTTATTCTACACATACATGAAACAAGTAATAGTTAAAATTACATTACATAAGCTTATCCTCGACCAAAGGACACACCTAAGTAAGTAGATGTGGTTTAAGGGGCCTCCAATGTTGTGCTAAAATTATGCACACCCATTCGAGGGCATGCTCCATAACTTTTTCTTCTTTTGTTGAAAACCAAAAGCAATTGAAAAAATGGAAGCCAAACTAGTGGGACTATTGTATCGTGGTCTTAAATCATTGATAGTTGTTGATATTTGTATCTAGATTCACCCTAGAATGGAATAATTCAAAAATGTGAATTTGTGCATGTACAAAGATCTTTTAATAAATTCAACACTATATACAATTTTGTATTGGTTCTTTTTCCATGCAATTCATTGCTATATGGTTCATAAGCATGTCAAAGGTCATTTCATTTCATAATATACAGCATTAAACCTGATAGCGTGCCCTTTGGCCCATTTGTATTTTGAAGCAATTTGGGCCACATTGCACTTGCTTGAGGGAAACTAGTATATCCAAATTTGTTGATGGGTGCAAGCATGATTGGTGGTACATTTGCTAGCACTTTTTGTAGGGTTGCAAGGATGGCTTGCTACCACACTTCGTAACTAGTAGTTGCTACCAATTTGAATGGAACTCCACACATTCCTTGGATTCAATGTTGGTTTCTAGTTTTAGTTCTGCTGTCCTATTGTTTGAGGCTCTCATCTCTGCTGCACACAACCGAGGCACGTGCGGGAGGGAGAGCCCCTCTCCCTCCTCCTCTCGCTCTCCCTCTCGAAAACAATCACCTCATTGATTTCAAAACATCCAATGTCAAAAAAATGCTCTCCTTCTCGTTCATTCCTCATCCTTGACTCCTCCTTCATCCCCAGACCACACAAAATAGAAGGTATCTCTTCCTTCTGGCCAGCTAAAGTAAAGGAGATAGTCAGGTACACCCTCATCCTCCATAAAAAGGAAGTCAGCGGGGCGACTCCACCTTCACCTTCACCATCACCGTCTCCTTTGCGCCCAAAAAAAAAGAAAGGAACACCATCGAGAGTGCCTGAGGTTGACAATCTAGCTCCTCCCGTGAGGTTTCTAAATTTTTTTACATGTGTATATTTATTTCATTCGGGCATTGTTTCATGCTCCAATATAAATGGCTGAAAGATCAATGCATTCAGGTCAATGAACATTGGGTGTGGTTAGACGGAGTAGCCTCACAATTCAAAGCTAGGAGGCCTTTTTACTTTGTTGCTGAATATGGCACACTGATAGGAATGAAATTGATGCATAATTTTTTTGTTTTAGGTAATGGAAAGGGTGAACATGATATTACAAAATTGTATTTTTTATATTTCTTTCTATGGAAATTATTTTATTTATGTTAATGGCAAAGTATTCCATAGGAGCACACTAGACGTAGCAGGGGTCCTAGTGGATGCTTTGTGGGGTTTAGTTGGGGACGCCTAACTACCTATGTTTTGCTAGGCTAGATGGTTAGTATTGTGGGTGATTCCATGTTAATACTAATGTCACTAGTGTTACTGGTGTTATTGCAATTGGTCTCGCAAGATGTGTATTTTGATGTCTGTATATCAAGCGTACAATTGTGTTGGGATTCGTTGGTGTGATGATTCATCAATTGATTGTAATAACTAACACAATTGGTAGCTTAAGTACAGATGATGAGTTGGATAATGAGAAACAGAGATCATGAAGGTGATTTGAATTGATCAACAATTGCCAAAGGCCATAGGCCAATATTGTAAAATAATGAATAGTAAGTTGTGGGCTAATTTATTTTATCAATTGTGGATGAGGGAATATTAAGCCTTGTGATATTTTGAGCTCGTGAAACTATGTTGAGAAGTCTCTCTAATTGTGGACAAAGGATGCTTTTGGATGAATTATTATTGGCTCTTTGCTTTTTTGGAATATACATTATAAATACTCTAGATGGAAAGCACGAGCCACCATCTAGGGGGGGTAGATTGGACCCCATGTAGTGTCGCCCTCTCTTTCTCTTCTCTCTCTCACTTTTTTCCTTGTTCTTGGTTTCTATGGTTTTGGTAAATCATGAATTTGTGATTATGTTTAATTTTAATTTGAATTTTCATGACAGTGGTATCAGAGCCTGGCTATGCTCTAGCGTGACTGTAGGAGGCAAGTGACATGATTTTCTCAATTTTGATGACACAGTTGTTCTCAAAATATTCTTCTTGATCGTTTTGATAACTTGATCGATAAGTTTTGAGTTTGTAAGAAAAAGTTATCAAAGATGATTTGAAAATCAATTCGACAATTATGATTGACAAAAATGCTCCATGCTTGTTCAAATGGTATGTTCCAGTTCTTTTAAGTGGTTGTATCATTATATTCCAACTTGAGGTAAGAAATTTATGGCTGTTTCTTTTCACTGCCTATTGTCAACGAATTGGTGGACGTAGTCTTTGGATAGGAAGATGAATAGCCATGACCAAAGATGACTTAATCTTAGGACATGAGGACAGAAAAGATTCATATTCTTATAGAATGAATGATATTTGAAGTAATAGTAGCATTATGTGATTTCAAGAATGGAAGTCATATGAAAATTACTATAGGGATGTCGCTCTCCTAAGCGAAAGACTACAGCTATTTAATTTGGAAGAAAGCAATAGGACTAATTTAAAGAGTCAAGAGCTGCAGATGAAACAAGGACAAATAGATGTATTATATGTAGGTTATTGCTTCGACAACAAGTGGCAATCTCTTGTCAACTTAATAGACACAATCAAGCATACAAGCATTATGACGAGATGACCAAGGCATCTCTAGATATATCTTTTATCCTTATTCTTTCTTTATACTTAATTTCTTTTCTTAAGTTGCATATAATGAGGTCACTATGAAAGAGAGGCTCTATGAGGAATCTCTTTTGAACCACAAAGTTATCAGACAGACAATTGAATGGGAAGCAAAAGAAAGTTGATTGAGGCTCAACCAAGCAAGCAAATGTTTGGATTGACAAAGGAGATATGGATCTATTTCCATATTAGTTGGTGTGATGATTCATCAATTGCTTTTAACAACTAACAAAATTGGTGGCTTGAGTACAAATGATGAGTTGAATAATGAGAAACATAGATTGTGAAGGTGATTTGGATTGGTTGCCAAAGGACATGGGCCAAGATTGTAAAATAATGACTAGTAAGCCGTGGGCTAATTTATTTTATTAATTGTGGATCAGGGCATATTAAGCCTTGTGATATTTTGAGCTCATGGAGCTATGTTGAGAAATCCCTCTAATTGTGGGTGGACAAGGGATGCTTTTGGATTTATTATTATTGACTCTCTGCTTTTTGGAATATATATTATAAATACTCTAGATGGAAGCAAGACCCACCATCTAGGGGGGGTAGATTTGGACCCCATGCAGTGTCGCTCTCTCTTTCTCTTCTCTCTCCCACTTGTTTCGTTGTTCTTGGTCTCTATGGTTTTGGTAAATCATGAATTTGTGATCATGTTTAATTTTTTTTGTGACACAATGAGGTTCAAAGGTTGTTCTTAAAAGGCATCTCACTTACGAGTAGCTAAAGACAAATGGTGTAGAGCTCCAATGTGTAAAGGAACTAGTGTCATTTCTAAGAGAGACATTGTCTAAAGGGGTTGATGCCACATACCTCTCAAAGGATCAATGCATTACCCGAGTGTTTTGAGAGATCAAGGAAGGTTATGTGGACATAAGTAGTAATTGGGATTGTAAAGCTATGTCGTAGCTACAAAAAAGTGTGGTGACCACTACTCCTTAAGTCATAGCTATCTATACACCATGTAGAAGGTACCAAACATTAAGTTGTAGCTATATATCCACCATGAGGTAGCTACTGCTGTGTTCTAGCCATCTATCCACACACCATCTAATGGACATAAGGTTTCTATCTATCCTAGGGAGTAGCTACCACGATGTTCTAGCTATCTATCCACCATATAGTAGCTATCATCATGTTGTAGCCTCCATGAGGTAGCTACCACCACGTTCTAGCTATCTAACCACCTTGCAGTAGCTACCATAGTTTAGTAGCCACCATCTAAAACTCCATTAGTAGCTAGCAGATTGCGAAATAGTTACCACCTAGTGTGTGTCAACTGGCTGCCATTTGTGGGAGGGCCAGGTAGGTACCCAAAGCTTCATAGTAGCTACTTACTATGGGTTGTAACTATTTATGCACCATATACTAGCTACCATTGTTTTGTAGCTACCAACTCTTGTCTACTAGTTGCCACCAAATTGCTAAGTACCTGCCACCTAGTGTGTGGAAGTTACCATTTGTGGTAGGGCTTGGTAGGTAGCATTTGGTGGGCAAGTAGCCACCCTCTAGTGCATGGCAGCTACCATACAGTGGATTGGCCTCGAAGGTCGCACATGCTAGATAATTAAATAGCTACGACTTCACGGACATGTACCTAGCATCTTATAGGTAGATAGGCACCAAAGGAATAATTAGAGCATGCAGGATACAAAGAAAAAATTCAAGTTGGATTATTTAGGAACATATCCTGATGAACACTTTTGTACGATGTGTTGGCACCAACGACTGTATCTTTGGTGTAATTATCTGGCTGCATTCTTTGTCCATACACTGGTCTGAGTTGGCAGCAACATGTGCATAATCATATGTGTAGTATGTAGGCTTGCATGGAAGCAAGAATGTATCCAGTGCTTCAGCATCATACATCAACAACCAAGCTATACAAACATAACATAAATGAGATGTGTCAACATCAGCAGCAGCAGATAGAACTTTGGGTGGTGGAAAACTCAACAAACAGGACTTTTGTTTCCCCGCATGGTTTTAACAAACTCCATCTGGGCTTTTGCATACATTACTCTCATGTCTTTCAAGTCAAGTTCCACTTGAGCCACCCTAGCCACAACATCAATAGATTTTGTGTTTACTAAAGAACCCTGAAGTGTCTCAATGGTCAATGTCAACCTCCTAATTGTGTGCTTTAGTTGTTCCATCTTGCTTGCATCACCTATCATAGCACTCTCTCCACTTGCAAGGCACCCTCAATAGTCTCCAATTGTTTCATAAAGTATCTACCAGTGCTCTTGCTCCCTCATATGCATATCCACCTTTTGTGCCTCAAGTGCATTTGCCATCTCATTTTGTTCTAATAGTGCTGAGGAATGCATTTTGGAAACTTGTACCAGCACACTATCCAAGTCTGCAAGAGGGAGGGCAGCAAATATTTTCTTCTTTAAACTTTGTAAATTTGACCCCGTGTGTGTATCCCCTACCTTGATGGCACAACCTTTGCCATTCGATGAGAGTTTGGAGGTGCCTCCATAGCATGGAAAGCTGCCAACTTGTGTTGCTTCTACATCAGTTTTCCAGGTTCCATATTTGCAATTACACTCTCAGTGAAAGTTTCCTAATCAATTGGTCCCCTTAGTTGTTCAAAGAGAAACCCCTTTGCAAATGATTTCATGACCTCCAAACCATAATTCCCAAGAGGTTCTTGTTATATAGACTTAAATCATGTATAGAACCTTGCCCAAAATGCTACCCTCACTATCCTACACTTAACCTTGGAACCTCTCTTAGGCACAACCTCGAAACAAACTAGTGAAATCATCCTTGCCAAGGAGTCATACATTCTAGAGATTTTATACCTCATGTGCTTGGGCTTTAGTCATGCAGGAGAATTTTTTCCTCTTGAATGCCACGAATGGAGGATGCCACTGATTCATCTGCTCAAAGACATAGTGGGAAAAAAAAGATGTACTCAATTAACCTTGAATGTACTCAAATAAAGTAGAAATTGGCAAACAAAGAAAAATGAACAAAAGGAACTATCAAATCCATGTTATTGACTATTTAATTAGAAACAATGGCTTGAAAGATATGACTTGAATCTGAGCACTTAGGTAATTCAACAATGGCTTGAAAGATGTGACTTGAATCTGAGCACTTAAATAATTCAATGAAATTAAGAGTTTTGTTTTAAGTTGCAAACATCTTTCCATCGTGCCCTAGAATTCTTTCTCTATAATGGCTTGAAAGATATGACTTGAATCTGTGACTTGAATATGAGCACTTAAATAATTCAACAAAATTAACAAATTTTTTTGAAGATACATCTTTCCATCATGCCTTGGAATTCTTTCTCTACTGGAAACCAGACACGTAACCAAACATTTTAAGCTCGCATCCTCTACTTAGCTATATCAGCATATACATGGTAGGTAATGTTGCTTTGTAATCTAGAAGTAGTTTCAATGCTACACAAAGCGACTTTGAGCGCAAGAGAATAGAAATGACCCATACGAAGTTGATTCATTTGGGTTGCTTGGATTCATGGCTTTCAATGTACTATGAAAGGTCGTAATTGCCACTCTAGCTCTGCTCCAATGACTTGGAGAGCTGTCTTTGGAAAGTCTAGTTGTCTGCAAAATCTACAACAGATACCACCAAAGCGAATAAGACACTCCTTAAATTGCTATGCCTACCATCTGTAGACAAAGTTATGCTTTATAAACTTGCTCAAGTGGTCCTTAAACAGTACTAAAAGCTTCCTGCATTGCATCTCTTTGAATGAAAGAACCTTTCTTTTTTACTTTTTTCCAAAAATTGTGGTTCTAACTTGGACATCCTCAAATATCTTTACTAAGATTGTGCATGCACTAAATCATTCCTCCCTTGGGTAGCATGAAATTTTTCCTAGTCCACATGAAGAGCATTGTCCCATCAAACACTTAAGGGCATGTCAGTTGGCACCGTTAGCCTTTGGGCAAAGGATAGATTCTCAAAGCAAAGTTATGCCAGCGAACGTTTTCACACTTGCAGTGCATCTATCATCTGAACCACAAATTTCACAACTCTGCTCCATGCACACCAAAAGAGACCTATCATAACTAATTTATAGCATCCTTCAAAAAAGATAGCTGCACATGTGTGATGTAGCAACAAGTGTACCAATCCTTAAGCTTGCGTACAAGGTAGTGCTTTAGATTCTCAAAGGCCCTTCAGTGAATCTGTACCTCTGGGTGGCTCTACTTGAAGGCAAGAAATAACTCCACCTACATTAAACGTTTTAGTTTGCTGTACTCGTTAAACTTATTGGGAAACTGTAACATATAGGTACCTTCAAGTTAGTTTGTGACAAGCAAAAGCACACAAGGGATACGACTCTTGTATTTTTATGTATAAGCAAAATAATACCTATCAATCATTAATTTGGTTAGTGGCAATCATATGCAGATAGAGAGCTACCACTATGCTAATAGCACCAACAAGCTCATGGGTAGCTACTAGTCTATCACAATTAAATTAAATATCTACTATCTACCAACTATTCAACTGCTACATATTTATCACAACTAAATTAATTGCCATGTAATCATCAAGTAAATTATCTTACAATTAATTCTTTGGTGCAAACAGTGTAACATATAATTCAGGTATGTAACATTAGTACCCGTTTTAAGATTCCCTAAAAAATTCATTAAAATTATAACTTTTTCAAAAAAAGGTCATATTTTGCATAGTGAGTTTTTCAAAACTTTTAAAATTCTATCAATTTTGGTAGATATTGCCTGCAAATTAATAAGGACCTCGACTACAGAACACAATATCAATGTATTTAGAAAAATCAAGAAGTCTGTAATTTTTTTCCTTCCTTTGACCTTTTATTTTTAATAGAAAAACTACATGATACAACTCTCATTCCTGTGTGTAGTAACATAACCTTATCAAAATTCTTAAGTTGAACTTTGCAGTATCACATAAAGTATTGAAATAATATCATTAAACTAATGGGAAAAACTAAATGCCTCCTTTAAAACATTCAACACTTATGGATTCTCAAATGTCTTAAGAACACTTGTCTATTGACACAATTCAAAATCACAAAATTGTCAATATAATTCCATAACTGGAGTCTACTCAATTTTCCCATATGTGTCATCTACATCATCTTCATAACCATCCCCAACAACAAATTAATGGGAAAACTAAATGTTCAAAACATTCAAAGCATATGGATTCTAAAATGTCTTAAGAACACTTGTCTATTGAAACCATTCAAATTCAAAAAATTGTCAATACAATTCCATAACTAGAGTCTACTCAATTATCCCATATGTATCATCTACCTCATCTTCATCACCCTCCCCAGTCTGGGTTTCCTATATGCGGTTTCTCATTCACTTTCTCTTTCACAACCTCCTTCTCCCATGTATCAGCTAGCTCGCCTACCTCCGTAAAATCGGGTTTCAATATCTCAGGAGGCTGGGGTTCCCGTGATGAGGCTACCATCGAATTTGCATCAAACTTCCCACCTTTCAAACCATTTCAAACCAATCATGAGGCAAGTGATGAATAGCAGTCACTCTCTTCTATATGTAATCACATTGAATAGGATATTTTTCAATTGCAATTACATTTCGACCCTTTTTTTAAGAGACATGCTGTGACTGTACCTGAACCAACAAAAATAGATCGAGTATCCACTCATGCTCGTTTGAAAATAGGTCTATGAGTTGATTAATTAGGAGTTGTGGGTTTTGATAAGGATTTACTATCTCCCCATTCTTATCCATGGTCACATGCGTGAGCTTCTTTGTCACAGCTGGAATAATGAAATGATCAAAAGTAAATGGAGTAGATGAAGGAAAATTGATGTGACCAATACTTTTTTCCCCATCGATAGACCAATACCCAATTGAAATGTTTTCTGTAGCAGACGTGAATTTATGTCCTTTCATTTGTCTCACATTGGGTTTCATCCTACAACATGCAACAAAAATAAGTTTTAAATTTATCAAAAGAAAACACAATTATAACAATAATAATTGACCCAAAAAGATCTTTGCATTTCATTGTTGCACTCACCAATAAAGGTGTTCACATCTAGCACATTCGATCATTGATGACATTCATCACACTACCACGGACTATAAGTCTGAATGAAAAATTACGACACGCCAAAGTGTTGTAGTAATTGACATGAATTGGTCAAGAAGACTCATAAGTTCTTTCACTTTGTAAGGGACCTCATCAAAGGTGGATCTGGGAACATTAAATCCATATGGTATGTCTGCAATGACCAATGTGTACTCATTCTTTGGAATTATCTTTGACAATTCATTGCAATCTCCGTTGAGCACACGATAAAAATTTGGTGGATGATTTTCCCCCTTGTCAAACTCTAACATGTCATCACTAACAGTGATAGATTGTTGGCAAGTTTGATGCTCTTTTTCTTTTGCAGCCTGGTCAATCAATTACTTAAAGCTTGCAGGCATCATACTACTCTCAGATCGCTTCTTACTTCATTTATGAAGGTTGTTGTGAAAATAACAATTCAATATTTTGAACATTGCAAATCTAGAATTCCAAAGAAAATTTCCATTAACATATGTATACCAAATTTAACATACCATGCTTTTGAATACATTGAAATATGGAGCCAAGCTCTCCATCCTATTGCTCTTTGGATACTCCTCCTAAACAGCAACCCAATCCGGCATGTTCAATTGCCGGATCATTACTTCCTGCATTCTCATGTATATTTTATGCCTGCATTAAAAACACATGTATAATTCATCTCACTTTTATAGTTGAAACAAAGTCTATTGAAACATTATTTGTAAAGAGATTAATGTAAAATCAAGGAGAGACATGATGCAAAGGAGAGAAGTTTACTTACTCATCAAATTCATTGCCCATTTCATCCAAAGAGAGATCCCCAAACAGCACTCTGCCAAGCACAAACTTAATTATAATATCATCTTTAATTCCCTACATGCTCTTGCATGCTGTGGCTCGAATCTCTTCAGGTAATGCCTTCAAGGTCTAGGTTTCTTCCTTGACTCCTTTAGGTATGAGTTCTCTTTGCCCTTTGATTTCAAAACTCTCCCACTTTGAAAAAATTGCATTTATCTAATCCCAAACTTCTCCACTACGAAATGCAATTTGAAACATCCCACCCCATGACCTGAAGCTGTCACTTGGCCTTGACAGATCTTTAATTGTTGTAGAAATTCGAGTCTCATTCAACAAAGACAAGCTGAACTCTGGAGTGATCAAAGAACGATCCTCTTTTAGTTTGGTAATGAACTCATTGTGATAGAAACGAACCCGTCCTATCCAAGACATGGACTTCCTATAGTCATTATTGTTATTGTGATCAAAAGCCTATAAATTTGCCTCCTTATCAATCAAACCAACATAAACTGTACAATTCCATGTCTTGGAGAGTTGCATGAAAGTCAATATTCAACTGCCTTTTTGCCTCTGTTGAATGGGAGCCTCCAAGAAAAAAGTAGTTATAATCATTTGTCTTTCAGCGATCAAAAGATGCCTTGTTAGGACAATTTTTTGGATCCGTGAGCACAATGTAGTTCACAACTTGTGCATGCAGATTGTCCTTCATACATGTCTTCAAATTCTCAATATGGAAAGGATATATTGCACACAATTCAAATGGCCGAAGGCCAATGCCAGGATCAATAGGAGGTCTGATAACATGATCAATGTGCAAGAAGAAGGTTTGTCAATCCACAAGGTTATCTCGTTGTACCTTTGCATGGACTCTATTTTGAAGTGTATCTGAGGTGCCATCTCCAATGTCAGTTCCTGGTACTTGTAGCTCACTATTTTGAAGTGTATCTGAGGTGCCATCTCCAATGTCAGTTCCTGGTACTTGTAGCTCACCACTGGTTGGGATTTCAATGATATCCATTGCCTGTACTCTCCTTGGATCCTTTGATCCCGGTTTACTCCGTTTTTTCCTTTGTGCAATAGATGGAGTCTCCTCAACAACATCCTCATAAGACTCTAGAGGAACTGCACTTGCAGCCAATAGAGGTTGTTTTTTAGGGAGCGGTGCACTCAAACCATGCCCACTTGGGGGTGCACTCAATCCATGATGACCTAAAAGAGAAGGTGCTCTCAATCCATGTCAACCTGTAGGAGTTCTTAATCCTTGTGTACAAGAGCTAAATTTTTCAGCTTCAACATGAGAAGATCCCTTTCCTTTTGACTTTGAATAACCTATTGGTTTGATCAGTGATGTTGCGGTATCTTCTTCATAACCCTCCTCTGTTCTTTAGAATCACTATTGGAAGTTGATACCTCCATTTCATCAGCCTCCACAATTTGATTTGTCAAGTGATAAATAAGATCCTGGACACACAAAATAAAATAACATAAACATAGAAAATTAGAAATTACATATGGATAGTAACTAACCTTCACTTCCTCTTTTATTTGTTTTAATTGGTCCACTATAGTGGGCGGAGTAACAGCTTTCAAAGAGAGCTTCTCCTCCATAATAATACAAATAGTAGGGTTCTTATTGTTATCAATCCCAGGCATTTCAACACTTTCCTCATTGGACTTGCTTCTTGCGATATATTTAATCTTTATTATTGGCTTAAAAACTGATCTTCCAATGGAAGGTGTCTTTGGAAGCAACACAGCCATCTCATCCGTATCAGTGTCAACTTTGATGGTCCATTTTGAATCAATGTTATTGTGTACTTCCGCTATGTCCCATAATTTTTGAATTTGCAATGGAACTTCATCAAAAGGAGTAGGAACATCATAAATCTGCTGAACCTGTTGCACCTCAAGACTTGGATCCTTGGCACTTTTCTTTGATTCCTTTGTGCCTTTCTTTTCCAACGTTATCTTTTGGATCCTAGTGGAAGCATCCTCCGATGTGGGCTTTCCAAAGACATAGATTTCTCCGAAAGTTTGTTTGTTCGACATGATACCTACAAAAGACATAAACAATGTCAAAATATTATGATATCATGTAGAGAATATCTCAAGTTGGAAAAAAAAAACTAATAAAGCAAGCTTGATGGTTTCTAAAAAGACTTTGAGCTTCTAACATAGACATTATTCATGGAAAAGGATCTCGACATGCTTATTATTAAAACATGATTTTGGCTGGCTTTATAGGTAGAAATATTGCTTCCAACTCTCTCTCTCTCTCTCTCTCTCTCTCCCCTCTTCCTATTTCTCTCTCTCTCTCTCTCTCTCTCCCTATTTCTCTCTCTCTCTCTCTCTCTCTCTCTCTCTCTCTCTCTCTCTCTCTCTCCCCCCTCTTCCTCTCTCTCTCTCTCTCTCTCTCTCCTCTCTCTCTCTCTCTCTCTCTCTCTCTCTCTCTCTCTCTCCCCCCCCCTCTCTCTCTCTCACTCCCTCTCCCTATCTCCCTAATTCTTTCCCTATATTTCCTCTCCCTCTCCCTCTCCCTCTCTCCCTAACTCTCTCTCTCTCTCTCTCTCTCTCTCTCTCTCTCTCTTCTTCTCTCCCTATCTCTCCCTCTCCCTCTCTCGCTAATTCTCTCTCCTCTCCATAGGCTAGAGCCCCCATCGATGATATCATCACTTGGGCAAGCGCCGGGTCGATGATATCATCGATGGGCTAGAAACCAATTGATGATATCATCAATCGATCAAGCACCGGGTCAATGATATCATCGATCGGGCAAGCACCGGGTCGATGATATCATCGATGGGATAATAGCCCATCGATGATATCATCAATCACGCGATGCGATATTCGATGATATCATCGATTGACTGCTAGCCCGTCGATGTGGGCACTATGTCAGTGCACGGTCGGCAAGGTGATTGAGCAGGGAAGAAGAAGAAGCCCGTCGATGATATCATCAACCGAGCAAGATCTTATCGATGATATCATCGATCAGGAAAAAAGTCAGCTCTCTTCAATCCCCAAAAAAAACGGATGTATGAGAATTGAAACGCCTAGCTGCTATCAGCTTTGTTGAGGGTAGGCGGAAAGATGGAGAGCTTAGAGGGGTAGATGGTAGAGGGAGAGATGGAGAGGTTAGAGGGTTAAACAAGAAGGGATTGAAAGCTTAGATGGTATAATATAAAGCAATTTATTTTTAGAATTATTTCTTACTATTTTTAGTAAATAGAATAGACTAGTGATCAAACCAATGTGTTTTCCAAAAAGCAAACATAAAGTAGTTTAAATCATATTCAAGCACACCACCCCCATTTACAAAATACAGTAAATTATATTGAAGCACACCTTAAAATTCAATTTCATGACCAAATTAAAAATAAAAAACACTTAACCATAAGAAAATTGCACATACCTGGTGATTTCTTTGAACTCTTGGGCATATTCTAGAAATAATGAGAAACAAATGTGGGAATCTCATGTTTATAGAGAAAATTTTCTATTTAAAGAAATTTCTCTATGCTCAAAACCCTAAACCTAACCCCGACTTTTATGGTTAGGCATATAATTTCCACCTTTCATTGTTGCATGGCACTTTTTGGGTGTCCCCTTTGAAGCTTGCCAAAGTTCTGCATGGGAGGTTTATTCGACACTACATCTATCTCAATTTGTTCTTCTCTTAGTTCTAAGGGCAGTTCCTTTGCTTTATTATAGATGTATCTTGTACTAGTGGTGGAACCTCTTCTACGGCCTTGGTTGTGTCTCCTTCTCCTCCTTCACCTAAGCATGATGGTGGACATAGAATCTCAAGTACTCATATCCATGGACTTGATCTTCCCATTGAAGAGAATGAAATAATAGATGTCACCGCAAGCACGAGAGGTCAACAAGTGCTATCAGGTATGTGGTCCATGTCTCATTTCATTCAATGGCTCTCTTTTTTTTTTTTTGAAGCTAGAAATTATTTCTTACAAGGGACATCTAATCTAGATGGTTCTCAATGACTGTCTCGATTATCACAAAAGTAGAAGCGGAATTCCATCTTGTCTATTGAGGAGAGACTAAAGGAAAGACCAATGAATGTGGACCTCAAAAAGTCTAGCTACACAAGAGGGAATACTAGACACTGCACATCTAAAAGAGACATGCAATACTCTTTGTTGTAGCAAAATGTGCTTGGTGACTTTTGGGGTTGCAAAATTAAGAGTGTTACAGCCATATTATGTTCAAATGAATAAAGATGATCAAAACTTTTATTTAGCATGGTCTGTAAGACCCAAGGAAAACAATATGAACAAAATTGTGTTTGAGTACTCATTCGGTTCAAGGATTGTTTGTTGCAAAGCATACAAACTTGCACATTGTCTTGGCAATGAAAGGCTAAAAAGATTACAGGCCGCCCCTATAAAGACCCCCGCATTTGTACAATAGGACAAATGAGAGTGCCTAGACCACATGGCAATATGGTATGCTCGTGGTTGCAAGACTTTGTGCAAAAACATGCCGAGGCTCTTCCAAATAGTGACCAGTTGCACTTACTGGATAATTTCTCCAAGCATGAGATCCATTCCATGTACAAGGATTCCATGGTTACTGTAGGTGACGAGTACGTGACATACCCGCATTTTTGTAGGATTTGGAAGAATGAATTCAACAACATGAAGATACCAAATCTTTGTTGCTTTGGTGTGTGTGCCACATGTGTGGACTTGAAGGCCTTACATAATAGAAGTCAAGGACAAGAGAGAGATGTGAGAAGAGCTACCAATAGCCTGATAAGTACATACACAGGTCGACACATGTTAGTCATAGGTTGACACATGTCAACCATAGGTCGACACACGTCAACCACAAGTCGACACATGTCAACCATAGGTCATCACATGTCAACCATAGGTCAACTAGGAGTACCATGCCAATCTCATCGAGAGCTACGCACATGGAGAGTGTGAGCTTAAGCTCTAGAAAGGAAGAAATTAGTGAAGCATCACAAGAAGAGCTAGCAACAGCCTGATAAGAGCTACCAACAGCCTGATAAGTACATAACCATCATCATTGATGGGATGGATCAAAAGAAGAACAATCTTCCACACTTCAAACAAGTGCCCAAGGATTTGATAGAGGAAAACTTCATCACATATCACGTGGTTGGATGCATGATCTACCATGGTGAATTGATCCCCAAGGTTTATTTGATGACACCAAATGTAAGAAATGATCCTAATCTCACAATTTCCATTCTTAATGATGCTTTGAGGAATCTTGCACAACCTCTTCCAAAAGTGTTGTATGTCCAACTTGATAACACATTGAGAGAGAACAAGAATCAAGTTGTGTTGGCATACCTTTGCATGCTTGTGGAGAAAGGCATATTTTCGAAAGTGAAATTAGGATTCCTTATGGTGGGCCACACACAACCATTGATCAAATATTTAGCCGGTGCTTAATAAAGCTGAGAAGGAAAGAAGCATGGGATGGGGGTGCAATGATCCGCATTTTACAAGATGCATATGTGCCAAAACTGATAATTGCAAACATGGAAAAAACAATAGATTTGAGACGCTTTGTGTTTGGTGACAACGAGTGAATTGATCGATATATTGAGAAGATCAACAAGTTAAGCTTTCAACACCAATTTTGAATGAAGAAAGATCAAGAAGGCACGATGTTGTTGTGGGGGAAGTTCTATTCCACATCATTGACTTGGGTTCCAATCAAAGGATTAAGGTTCTTGAAGTGTGTTCCATAGCATGAGTTGTATGTGGCACCCTTACAACCTTTACAATTAGTGAGGGAGGTGCAACAAGCCATGAAGGAGGGGAGAGTGTTGGGATATCTCAAGGTGTATGCCTCAGGCACACCTTATGTTTCTATGTGTGAGTGCTAGAGGCACAGTTAGGTGCCCACAAGCACAGTTAGGTGGTGGAGAGCCACATAGGATGATTGAGAGAATCTAGGAGCAGATTGAGGAGATGATTGTGGAGCTCTGAAGTCATCAGTGATGTCAGTGAGCATGTATGAGGTGCCTACTTAAGGACCTCACTCTTCTTCATTCTCCAAGCAAGTAATGCAAGTTTTCTTGAGTTTGTGTCCACTCTTTGCTTTCCTTTCAGCTTTCCAACATGGTATCAGAGCCCTTTGATCCCCCTTGAGCCCATTTTTGCCACATCATCATCTTCTTCTTCTCCATTTTCCTCTTTCTTCCCAAAATCTTTGAGAGCTTGGTTCTCCATCTACAAACAGCCATTGCCCAAACCCTCTGAGCTGGAAACTCCTCTAGTATGGGCGAACTTCCACCTGCAAGCAATTGAAGAAAAAACGTCTGTGGTGGCTGCCATTCTCCAAAAAGCGAATTTCTTGTGTTGCTCAATACTCCCTGCCTGCTCCGCCATTGCCTGAGCCCTCTTAGGAGTAGATGGGCGACCAAACACCGTTGGTCTGGGTAGGAGAGGAAACGGGCCAAAATCCCATAGCTATCTCTGAAGAGGCAGTAGAAACGATGATAGGACAAAATCTGTATCAAGTTTTTGAGCACTGTATATAGCTGTGGGTAGGCACATAGTTGTACACATCTAGGGTAGGTGTGGGCTTTTGGCATTTGTGATTTTTTCTTTCACAAGCATGATGAACTGATGTATACTTGTTTGAGATAATAATTTGAGCCATTTTTCAGGTCATTTGGTTCAGTAACGAGGGAGAAATCGTCAAAACTCAGTTTCAGCCTGTAGCAACTCTCCAGGGCAAAAGTGCGCACCATTTCATCCAACCTCTGTGCTGGACCTTCTCTGGTATATGAGCTTTCTTTTGCTTCAGAAAGCCCTCTTTTCCTTGCTTTGAAGAGTGAGCTACAAGCCCTCCAAGTTCAGCTCTCTAGTTTTGACAGTTTTGACATACTTTTGAAAATGATGCTACATAAAATGCTACTCTAGCATTTCTGGTCTTTTGAAGTTTTCAATAACTTCACTACAAATGTTGCTTCAGTTTTGTTTTGACTTGCTAGACCTGGTTGTGATTGGAAAGTGTTTATTTCATTCACTTCTATGAAGCATGCAAAAAGTAGCATCATTGTTTGAAAACTAGTCACTACTATTTGCTACATCAAGTGCCTATACTTTGGAAGTATTTCAGTTCTTTTTGCCTTGTAAGAGAGTTAGACACTGCCCAATATCTGGGTTAGACCCTCTCATGGCTACTTTATATAATCTTGAGAAGTTCAATGGAAAGGGCTTCCATACATGGCAAATGAAGGTAAAATTTGCATTAATGCGGGAGAACTTATGGGGACTTGTCAAACCTACTCCTACCGCTTCTTCTACGGCCTCAAATGCTGGAGAATCTTCAGCTCCGACACGACCGGCAAGGGATCCAGCAAGAGAAGAAAAAGCATATGGTATAATTGCTTTAGCTTTGGGTGATGATTACATACATCATATATCTGACTTGGAGTCTCCATCGGAAGCATGGCAGAAGCTAGATTTGATTTTTGGTGCAAGCTCTCACATATCTAAACTATCACTTAAAATCTCTTTCTTTGAATTAAAGATGGCAAGTGATACTACTTTAGCTGCTCATGTCAACTATATGCGGAGTCTTATGACTCAGTTAGCTTCTATCAACTCTCCTATCACCCCTGATGATGCTATGGCAGTACTACTTAAGAGTATGCCTGAAAGTTTTGATCACATTGTAAGCACTTTGAAGAATCTTCCCAATCCAAACCTTGAAGGCATTATCTCAGCTCTCCAAGAAGAAGAAAGACATATGGAGTTAAGGAAAGGCAATGACACTGCTTATATTATGAAATTCCAGAAGGGCAAGTATACTCCTTGCAATCACTGTGGAAAGACAAATCACCTTTCAAAGGACTGCTTCAAAGTTAATCCATGCAAGCACTGTGGCAAAAACAACCATAGTGAGAAGTTTTGCAGAGCCAAAGCAAAGACAGAAAATGCAAATCTACTTACAGTGAATGAGCCTCCACAAGATGAGGCATCCTTTGAAGATTATGCATTTTAAACTCATCTCTATGTATGCTCCAGATCTCTCTTTTTATGTCAAGGTACTCAGCCTGGATAGTCCTCCAAAATGAATGAAAATAAACTATTGTGTTTTGTGTGTTTTGTAAACACCTCTGGTCACCTTATGATGTAGGCCATGTGTATGTTTTGCTCCATGGTACCTCCTACAGACATTGTGTGCATGTACATGTAGGGGAGATAACCATTGGAAGGTCTGTTTGTATCCCTTTCTGTTTACCTTACACCCAAGGGAACCCTTGCTAGCATGAGAACCTAGCCATAGATTTATCCTTGACCACCATGAGATGGCATGAGAAACTATGAGACTAGATGTATCCTTGACATAGCCTGAGGCATTTCCTTGAGGGGGGGTTTGTTGGGATATCTCAAGGTGTATGCCTCAGGCACACCTTATGTTTCTACGTGTGAGTGCTAGAGGCACAGTTAGGTGCCCACAAGCACAGTTAGGTGGTGGAGAGCCACATAGGATGATTGAGAGAATCTAGGAGCAGATTGAGGAGATGATTGTGGAGCTCTGAAGTCATCAGTGATGTCAGTGAGCATGTATGAGGTGCCTACTTAAGGACCTCACTCTTCTTCATTCTCCAAGCAAGTAATGCAAGTATTCTGAGTTTGTGTCCACTCTTTGCTTTCCTTTCAGCTTTCCAACAGAGAGATGTAAACCCTATAAGTTCAGTCAATGATATTAGAGAAACAATCTAGCATGCTGCAATGTATTTTGAAGATGTGGTGTGGACATGGTGGAATCCATTCTTTACATCCCAAATACTTATCAATATGACCCCCAAGATGTGTTGGCCACAATGCATTGAACAAGATTTTGTAAATGTGCATATGAATGCTTCTTCAAGTGCACGTTTACATGCACCTTCAAAGAAGAACTATCTTGGGGAGGAGAGAGAAATGTACCTTGGAGCAAGAAAGTCCAAAAAAGCCAGGAAAAGGGTTCAAGAAATATGGAGTGGTAGCATCGAGGACTTGGCAATGGGTATGATGGTTGCTGTGTTAGCAACAGATGATCCTAGTGGATTTCCTTTTTGGATTGCTAAAGTTGTGAAAGTTAAAAAATAAGGTTCAAAGACCAAGTCAATAGAGGTGTATTGGTTTTTCACCAAGTCCATGGATGCTTTCATGGGTCGATATAACCTAGAGCTGGTGGTAACAAGGAAGCGTGGCCAAAAAGGGAAGAGGGCGATAAAGAATTGTCCAAGAATTGATACTCTACAATTGGATGAGGTAGATATTTTGGTATATGCATTTCAATTAACACAAGCCGAGCATTTGCCAAAGGAGACACAATACATAATATCCCAAAAAATTCTAAAGACATTAATCGGATGCAATGAACAAATGGGAGCCAAGACACGCCATGCAAAAAAGAGGGTGGCAGCTAAGCTTGCCCAGGTTAACTCAGAGAATGTTCTAGTGGACAGCCTAGAGGAGGAAGGATTTACAACTTCTACTGCACAAAGCTTAGGCTCTAGTCCATTTGAAGGTGTAGGATCAAAGGATGAGTACCGTTCTTTGTAGGATCAATGGCATGTATGTTTGTGCAACAATGTGATTTGTACCTTTTTAGGATTTTGAAATGTGTTATGCCATGGTCCTTTTATGTGCATTGGATGCATAGGCCCTTATTGTATTGGTTTTAAAAACTTAATGTATTTTTTGCAATTTTGCTATTCCAAGTGTAGGTATTTGTGCCCATTTTCCAAAAAAAACTTTGAAAGCAAATTTTCAAAAAGGCATGGTTTTTATGTATTTTTTTAAAAACCATCGCGCAAAAAGGCCATCTTTTTCAAATAAACATAAAATTCACATGAAAAAGAGGGAATCTTTCAAAGATTCCCCTAGAGTTCTCTTTTTGAGGTTACAGTTCTCGAATTAGATGTTACACTGTTTGCATTGTCTACTAGTTATTACATGGCAACCTACCACTAATTCATTTGGTAGCTACCAGATATGATTTAATGGATTAGTAGCTTTCTTGACCTTGTAGCTAGCGGTAGGAATTGATAGCTATTGGTAGAAATTGGTAGCAAGTGGTAGTAAGAGGTGCCTTTTTGAGCGATAGCTACTCTCATTTAGCAGTAGCAAGTGGTAGCCTCCACTCAAGAAATTGCTTGCTCTCATTTAGTGGTAGCAAGTGGTTGCTTCCACTCAAATAATTGGCCACCGTCCATGGTAACGGAAGCAATGGATGTCATAATGATAGCTATCAATTAATTTAGTGGTGGCTACCATTTGCAACAAGTACAAGAGTACACATACCTAATACAAGTGGTAGCTACTAGTCACTTGTTTTGTAACAACCAATTATTGAGCTCCTTCTTGAACTGGTAGCACTTGGTAGGTAATGCCAGCAATGGATGCCTAATGATAGCTAGCTATCAATTTATTTAGTAGTGGCTATGATTTACTACTACAAGAATCATAGCACTCATAGTTAACATAGGTGGTAGTGAGTAGTTAATTATTATGTAACCACCACCACTTAATTAACTCTAATTTGGTGCTTTTGGCAAAACTCAGGTAGCTAATTGTAGCAAGTCCTAGCAATTTAGGAGATGGCAACTACCATGTAGCTACCCAAAAGAAAAATAATGATCAATGAAGCATAAAACAGTCATGAACAAGTACCTATTTGTAGCAAGTCATAATGTAGCCACCTAAAAATATAATAGTCATCAACAAGCAATGGTAGCTAACATTTAGCTACCAAAAAACAAATGTAAAAGCCACCAATAGCTTGTTATCAATATACCCATAGAAAAGCAAGAAATGAGCTTTTGATTCTTAAAGGAATACAAAAAACCATATGCATTTGGAAATATCACCAACTCGAGTCATCCAAGTTTTTCTCCCTGTACGCTTTCGATAGAAAACCTTCTTATTGGGCAAGACATGTGTATTATTGGTCTAGAATGATAGCACTAACTCCTTCACATCTTTTATGATTGCACCCTTTATGTGTGGTTGTCATTCACACAAATGCAGTGGTATCGTCTCCTGATGCATTCGAGATCTATTTGGTTTCCTTGCTTGGACTTTGGAACTTCATGACCATCATCATGCTTTCCCTCTTTAGAAACACTTCTTTACAGGTTTTGGGATTTTTGATGTATCTGAGGGTGTTCTGAAGGCCACTTATCAACAAAACTTGTTCATGATCTAGAACTTGCCATCTCAAGAAAAGTCTTTATGGCTTAAAGAAAGCATCCAAAGTTCATCAACAAGCTGAAACAAGACTTATTTATAGAGTTTGACATGAAAGATCTTGGACTTATGCACTATTGTCTTGGTATTGAGTTCTAGAGAGCCTTAGACAACACCTTCATGAGCTAGCAGAAATATGTTGATAGTCTCTTGAAAATATTTCATATGGCAGACTGCAAAATTGCAACCACTCCCATGGAACAGAGTTTGAAACTTACAAAAGATCTAGACAAGCTTACAATCAATGATAGGTACTATCGGTAACTCATTGGATCTCTTATATATCTAACTATCACAAGGCTAGATATTTGTTATGCACAGTAAGTTCACTTGCACAGTTTATGGCAAATCCAAAACACTCTCACTAGAATGTAGCCAAAAGAGTCTTAAGGTACATCAGATGTACACTACAGTTTG
Source organism: Dipteris shenzhenensis (assembly GCF_047967505.1). NCBI lineage: Eukaryota > Viridiplantae > Streptophyta > Polypodiopsida > Gleicheniales > Dipteridaceae > Dipteris > Dipteris shenzhenensis. The sequence continues at coordinate 22,507,853 of NC_141628.1, forward strand.
GAATTGAATACAGAGGAAGTCATCCAAGGTTGCATGGATACTATGATAGTGACTATCGTGGAGATCATGAAATCAGGAGATCTATGCAAGGATATGCATTTTTCCTTGGTAAAGATGCTATATCATGGTTGTCAAATAAAAAGCCAATTGTTTCTTTGTCTCAACTAAAGAAAAATATAGGGCACTTTCAACAGGTGCATGTGAGGCTACATGGCTAAGAAGATGATTGTTAGAAACAAATTACTTTGATGAGTCAAAGCCAACGAGCAAAAATTAAACAAAAGATATTATATCTAAAGACAAATTTTGCCATAATAGTATTATATTATAGTTGAAACAAAACATTACATCCAATGAGGATAACCACTTTGCCATTGCTAAGTGGTTATGAGCCTTGTTAAGCAAAAGTTGCAAAGAGGATATTTGTACAACGTATTATTGCTGAGAGCCTCATTGAGACTTACTGATAGACCACTATAAATTATCATATTCATAGAGACCACCCCAACTCACTGCATCTAAATTTTTTGAGAGCCAATGGAGGAGACAATGGATATGCCCATGGAGTCAGAATCTGACCCCGACACAACAACATGAGAAAACTCTAACCTTAAAATTATTATCCCTTCATCAATGTCTTCAGGTAATCCATAGAGCACAGCTATAAAGAGGCCAGCTACATGCATGCCATCCAAAATGGTGACCTAGAAATGTGGGGGGAATCAATGGAGATTACAAAGACATTCCACCAAAGTATCCATTTCAATTCTTGGTGAGTGCAACACAATGATCACGTTTCAATTTGAGGATATTATTGGTGGTGGGGGGAATCGATGGAGATTACGAAGACATTCCACAAGAGCAGCCATTTCAATTCTTGGTGAGTGCAACATAATGATCTTGTATGAGAAAGCAAACAAGATTGGGATCACGTTGAATCGAGGGGGATAGTATAGTTGGTTGTGGTTGCTGCCATGGTGAAAAGAGTGATATATTAGATCCTTGGCTAATGCTTGAACCAATTTATTATCATAGTAGGCTCTCAACAATTGCTAAGTTGTTATTAACTGTCTTTGGATGTAGGTGTAGTCTCTTTTGTTCAAAATTTTCCCAATGTAAGGCTCTCAACAATTGTTGAGTTGTTATAAATGTGAGCTCTTTTGTTCAATTTTTTCTCCATGAGGTTCTCAGCAATTACTAAGTTGTTAGTCTTTATAACTATCTTTGGAGTAGATGTAATCTCTTTTGTTCAATTTTTTCTCGATGAGTCTCTCATTACTTTTTGAGTTGTTATATAAAATGTCTTTGGATGTAGATTGCATTGACTTTTAACTCCACTCATGATGGATATACTAAATCTTGATACAAGAAGTTGAGGCAAATAATCTCTAAGAAAATTAAAACATTTGAATATAAAAAAAGGCAAATTTTTTTTCAATTTTCTTGGAAGCATGATATTTGAAAGTCAAGCTAGATGTCTTTTTTATGGGGGCAAAAAAAGAGAAGCTAGATCAAAACGACTTGTTTTAAATGTAAGTATTAGATGCTAACATGCATTTATGCAATAGGTGACATTTTAATGTCATGTGGATTGCTACATCTGTTGGAGGTATTTTTCAAATAGGAATTATTGAAAATATCAAATCATGTTCAATATGAAGCTATACAACAGCAAAATTGAGTAATTTATGCAAGCACTAAGATTCATGTACACATAATATAATTAAAGTGCATTGCCTCAAGTGGTGGGAGTAATAGTGGAAGAAGCATTAAAGATATTCATGTACTAAGTGTTCATGTTGCTATAGACTAACAGTCATTCAAGGGACAATTACCAACTAGAAACTTAACTCAATTGTTAATTTAACATGAACTTGTTATTATGTATTAGTTAATTTGATGGTAAAGTTAGGGTTCTAGTAGCATTCACTTTCTTCATTGGATTTAAAAGAATTCATATATGCAATAATGATTTGAGGTATCAATGTACACTTTAAACATCAAATCCTTATAATTTATGGCATGCAATAGCTTCATCAACTTACAGTTTTGTTCATATTTTAACTATGTAAATGATCCATTTAGGGTTGCACAAATGGATCAAAGGGATCTTCTCTCCCTCCCCCCTAGTGAGAAATTATAATAGTAGTTGTAAATATGTGAAATCCTTGTATCTTTGAACATAAAATGCCAAGGAAGGAGTACTAAAATTTTAGGGTTTGTACAAAACATCATTTTTGTAAGATTCCATGCATTTGAGGACTTCACTATTGCAAAGATATGGATAAAAACTCTTTTCGTTCCAATATATCCCTTATGACTAAAATATAGACAAAGCCTCTCTTTGGTCCTTGTATATGTCCTATGAACATAAATGAAAAGATCAAAGCATCAAACTCATGGAGTCTGTTGTCATGGCATGGTAGGCAACTAATCTTGTCTTTGTATGCTTCTCCAATTGATAGAGTCGTTCTTTCAAGGATGCATGATCTCCCATGTATTCTTGTACTGCTATGCATAGGCTTTCTATTATAAATTCTAGTGGGACCATAGCTTTGAGGCTGTACACCAATTGAAAAGGTGTATTCCATGTACTAACCTTGAGTGTGGTTCGGTATGCCCATAAGGTTGCATTTAGTTTCTCTGACCAATTAGAATGTTGTGGTTTTACTACCTTGGTGAGGATAATGCAGAATATTTTGTTGGTGGATTCGGCCTGTCCATTCCCTTGGGGGTAGTAGGGTGTGCTCCATGGATTTGTTAAATTACATGGTGCAGTGGAACAGAAACTGAACAAAGAAACTGAACAGAAACTGAACAAAGAATAGAGAGTACACAACAAATTGGAGATGAACAAAATTTTCCTTCAATACTGACGTAGTATAGATGATAGCTCCGTCCACCCGTGCGCTCCCATAGTAGAGCTTAGATGGCAATCTAGACAGATACTAGGTCAAGAGCTACTAGTAGCTGAAAGATCTGATTTGATCTAAACTGATCTGATCTAATGGACTGGGGAGGTCGCCTCTTTATAGTTATGAGGGCGGTAGTCAGATCAACGTACTCAATGGAACCAACTAGTCAACCTAGTCGGTGAAGCTGACCAGTCAACCTAGTCGATGGAACCGACTAGTCGTCCATGGAATATTCAAGGAATATTCCCTGTATCATCGCCTGGGGGGCTCTCGCCCCTGAACCCCCACCAGGGGGGCTGTTGGCTCCCCTAGGACCCCCCAGCTGGGTGCCAAAATGGCCCCCAGACACCAGCAAGAGTAAGGGGCTCCCACACAATCACCTTTCTACCATCAACGGTCTCATTGATAGACCTCATCTGACATGCAAATCAAGATCCATCCAGTGTCTTGAGCTCACACATGGCTTCTCCTCATATGGGGGCATTACAACTTGAGCACTTTGGACCACTGGTGGATACTAGGAGGGTGGGGCATTGAGCATATCTAACAGGATTACCATAAAGCTAGAAAAGACTTCTTGGATTACCTCATTGACAAAATGTGTGCCTCCCGACACAATTTCAATGGGGCATTTAAACTGGGTGATCACATTCTTGTATAAGAATCTTGTTATATGCTTCTGGCATCTGCCTTTTTGACTGCTTTAGCTTTAGCCCATTTGGTAAAGTAATCACTGGGGCCACAATGATGTAGCATGCTTGTGTTCCCTTTGTTGCTGGATGGATGGGACCCACATAGTCAGTCCCCCATTTTTCAAATGGTTTTTATGCAACAATTGTTGTTAGGGGACTGAAGTATTTATGTTGGGGATTAGTGGTCTGTTGGCGTACATCACAACCTTTGACATATTCATAGGCATCAGCCCAAATTGTTGAGCCTATCAGGAGGGCTTTTCTTGCTATGGCTTCCACTTGGAAGTGTCCTCCTGCAATGAACTTCACTCAGGATTGGCATGATCTCATGAGGCATTACACATCTTAAAACTTGGTCCTTGCCCATCTTATATAGTTGTTTGGCAATAAGTTGATAGGTGCAACTTTTAAAAATTAGTTTTCTAGCATCCACTGCTTTCATTTCAGGGGGTGGTCTTTCTGCCATTAAGTACCCAATGATATCTCCACACCAATATGGAATAGCATCTATCTGAAATAGTGTGGCATTTGGCAAGTCATCTTCTACTCTATTGGCTTCTTCTCCCGACTTTACACCAGACATGTGATAGGCAATGTAGTGTTGGGCACCTTTGCGGACCACTATTTTGAAGTTGAATTCTTGAAGCAAGAGGAGCCATCTGGTTATTCTTCCTGTTGTACATGGACGGTTTAGAAGATAAAGCAATGCTTGATGGTCGGTGTAGAAGACAAAATCATTTTCCAATAGGTAGTGCCGAAATTTCTTAACACTATACACCATTGCTAGGGCTTCTCTTTCTGTGGTGATATAGTTGATCTCTGCATCATTGAGTTGTCGGACTGGTGAAGTAGAATGGGTAGTCTTTCTTATGTTCACCAGGTTGACAAAGCACACTCCCAATTGCATACTTGGATCTATCAGTATCAACATGAAAATCAATATCCCAATTGGGAGATTTAAGGATGGGTGTTGTGATTAGGCACCACTTTAAAAGCTCAAAGGCTTGGTTGCACTCTTCTGTCCATAAGAATTCCACTAATAATTTGTAAAGTGGTCTAGCTATCATGCCATACCGTAAGATAAATCTTCGATAATACCCTACATGCCCCATAAAGGCCTGTACGCCTTTGAAATTTGTAGGAGGAGGAAATTCCATATCAGTATCAACATGAAAATCAATATCCCAATTGGGAGATTTAAGGATGGGTGTTGTGATTAGGCACCACTTTAAAAGCTCAAAGGCTTGGTTGCACTCTTCTGTCCATAAGAATTCCACTAATAATTTGTAAAGTGGTCTAGCTATCATGCCATACCGTAAGATAAATCTTCGATAATACCCTACATGCCCCATAAAGGCCTGTACGCCTTTGAAATTTGTAGGAGGAGGAAATTCCATGATTTTGATTTTTTCCATGTCAGTTGTGCAATCCCATGTTGAGAAACGATGTGTCCCAAAACAACTCCGTGGGTGACCATGAACTGGCATTTTGTTGGATTTAGGGAGATGCCATACTCCTTGCATTTGATTAGAACTACTTCAAGACATTTGAAGTGGTCTTTTTTGTTTGAGTGGATGCACAAATCATCCAAGAACACCTGTAAAAACTTAATCAGACATGACTTGAAAGCTATGAACATGACTCACTGGAATGTGGTTGGGGCATTACAAAGGCCAAATGGCATGACTCTATAGGCAAAAATACCCCATTCTGTAGCAAATGCTATTTTTGATTGGTCTACGGTAGCAAAAATACCCCAATGGCTTCAATGGCTATAACTAAGTGCAAATTGATTGGAGCCTGCCACCTTTTTTCAATAATTTTTCTGTCAAGGGTAGGGGCTAGTGATCCCTAATTGTGGCGGCATTCACAATCTTTAAGTTTACACTGCATATTCTGAGCTTCTTGTTGCGTTTAGGCATGATGACGATGGGTAAAACCCAATCAGTGTGCTCTATCTCATAGATGAATCCGGCATCTAAGAGTTTTTCCAGTTCATCATAAACCATGGTGCCATGCTTTGGATTTGTTTGATAAGGTCCACATACCTTAGGGTGGGCACATTCCCTTATAGGTATCGTGTGTACTACCACATCTGGTGAAATTCCTTTCATCTCCTTGTATGACCATGCTAGGCAGTCTTGGTATTCCATTAGGAGTGCTTTGAGCTTGGTTTCATCTTCTTGTCGAAGTTGGTTCCCAATGAAAACCAAATTTTCTTCCTCCCCTTCAAGGGCGAGGTTTATTGTTCAAGTCTTTGCTGGTCCCTCATAGATTGGAGTCTCTCCAATGCTCTTAGTTTCTTGAAATTTAGATTCTCTTAGTGGTCTTGGCATTGCTATGGGACATTACCACTTGTATAATTCTTGAAGTACTTTGTCACTTCTCAAATATCAGCCTCTGATGGTATTGAACTAGCCTGACATGTGCTATGGGTACTGGGTGGCATAGTATCATTAACCAATTTGTTAGGCTCTTGGTGACTTTATTTTTTTGAATTTCCACTAGTAAGGTGTTCCCAAGTAAGGGTTTATTTGTTGTGCATACTCCTTCAAATCCATCAAGGGACCATTCAGGAGGAGGTGGCTCAGATTTTGAGGGAGCTGGCTTGGAAAGATACAATTCGACGATGGGTATGGGTACCTTCTTCGAGGTCAGCCATAAAGAATGGCACCTCTAGATCGATTGGTTCTTCATGTGTCAGTTGAGGATCTAGCTGTATGACCTTAGCATCTATCTATGAGAAGGTCTAATGAATGGTAGTTGTCAATGGTTGCCAATGTTTGTATAGAATTATTGACATTGCTTTGTGTATCGCCCATTATGATATGCTGTTGTTGTAGGGGAGCTGATTTGCTTGAGATCACCATTGAAGAGGTTTCATCCAATGCTCTAGGCACAATTGGTTTTATTGCTTCTGTCCCCACATTCACCCTAACTGTGGTGTCACAATTTTGGATTGTCAGTCTATCAGTTCCCCAATCATGGAGGACTGATGCTTCATGAAACCAAGGACATCCTAGCAAGATTTGATAGGAATTTTTGGGGAGATCTAAGATTGTGAATTGAAGGGAAAAGTGGAATCTTGTGACGTTTGTTGACACACCATTCACTATTCCCAAGGGTTTTGCCCATGAATCATCAGCAAGGTGTATGTTAAAGTTAGCCTTTTGCATTGATGGGAGATCCCATTCATCATAGAGCTCCTTGGATAGAACATTTACACCTGCTCCACCATCCACTATGGCTTGGACTTCATCATATTCCTTATGGATCAAAGAGACAGTGATGTTTGCGTGTATGCCATCTCTCTCACCCATCCGCACAGGGATATCTTCTATGTCTTTAATAGGTGGAGGGGGATTTACAAGTTCAATCCAACCTTTGAAACTCTCCCAGAGGTTGGGACAATTCTATAATAGGATTCAAATGGGAATTGACACAAGGCAACTTAGAATGCTAGAGAGTGCGACTCCTTCAAGTTGGCATGGTAGTACATTATGTTGTTGTGGGTTCTATTGTTGGAATAGAGGCTCGAGTACGGTATCAATAATCGGTGGGGCCAAGTTAGGGATTGGATCTTGTTCTTTCTTATTAGCCTCAAAATTGAGCTTGTTCCTTTTGTACCCATTGTTGAAGTGCCTCAAATCGAGCTTTCTCCACTTCTGCATTTGGGTATGGAGCTTCTTTTATTTGAGGCTAGGGAGCTGATGTGGATGAGCTTGGCTACTCATTGCTTGGTGGAGGTAGAGGCACTTGTGGTTTCTTTTGAAGAACTCATCTTGATTGAATTGGAATCTTAGGGTCCTTGGTGGCCTCTTTTTGCTGGTGTGTAATTACATTCACAGGTTGTGATATTACGCTTGCCAGCCCCAGACTTTGATGGTCCACCCCAATAATGCCAATTGGGATGTCAGGCTTAGCCTCAATGTGTTGTGGGACCTTAATTTTTATGGGACAATCCATATAGGCATGGCCTATGCCACAATCTCTGTAGAGTGGTTGGAAAGTAGTGAGGCTACCATGATGAGGGCACTCTGCGATCTAGTGATTTTCTCCATAACCGTAGCACTTGATTTGCACTCGATATGTGTTGGGTCGAACTTGATTTGCATAGACTAGTATTAAACCTTCTGTGCCTTTAACATGGTACACTAGGTACTTGGCTTCAAACTCGAATGGCGAATCCACTTCCTCGGCGGCTTGAAGTTGTATTGGAACTGTCGGAGGAGCTGGATTTGGTGCTCTTGGATATGGTCATGGATTTGGATTCCTGAGTAATTAGGGGACTTGCGTCTGGATGGGAATAGGATTTAGCCTTGGATCTAGGGGCAATTGTGCAAGTCCCAATTTCCTATACATTGGTATGGGTACCGGTTGGTATTGTTGAGGTCGAGGTGGGTTGTTGCGCATGTTGAAGATGCAACTATTTTCATCATGGCCATCGACTATGTAGATATGGCACCACAACCTTGGTGGTGGATTTGCTTGTACAGTGATCCTAGCTCTTAGGACTGGACATTCATTTGATGTATGATTGGCCATTCAGTGTGGACACCATACATTTTCTCACCCATGGATAAGCATAAGGTGGTGGCTGAGACATGTGAAGCTTTGTTCCATGGCTTGCATCATTTCTTCAAGCTTCATGGTCATGGCCTCAAGGTGATCTTCATTAGACGTTTTAGTAGTGGACTTGGGTTTTCCCTTTTTAGAGTGCTTATCTTGTGCACTGGATCTTCCATCATCACTACTGAAGTCAGAGTCGGTCATACCATCCTTGATGTCAATGGCTGCCACATGAGCAGCATTGAATGTTTCGTAACTGCTAATCTTTTTCATGTCTTTGTGGATTTTCTTCCTTAGGCTTGCAATGAACTAGGCTGTGAGGTACTTAGCATTGGGGCATGGGCCACATTTGGCAATTAAGCATTTCATCTTGCCCAGGTACGTGCATACATCTTCTCGGCGAACTTGTTCGAGCTTGCTTAGCTAGAGAGTGGGATAATCTTGTAGTCTCTCCGTTTGAAAGCGCCTCTTGAATTCAGTTTGCAGCAGGTCCCATGTGGCTCTTTCTTCCACTAGGAGGTCTAGGTACCATTCTAAGGCTTCATCGGTTAAGGCCACGAGGAACTAGGCGACCTTGGTTTCATTAGATCGATCTCCACCTGCTCGACATGTGGCATCAAAATGCTGGAGGAATCGGGTTGGATGGCCCCTACCATTATATTTGGGAAGTTCGAGTTTGCCCGGCACCTGCCTTGATTGTTACTATTGTTGCCAAAATCGTTGCGATTGTTAAAGAAATTATTCCCCTCCGCATCAAGTTCAAGATCCCCATCATCGCAACGGTGTTGTGTCGTGGAGGAGTCAAAGGGATTTCTTGAATTTCAGGGACAGAATCAGGGTAGAGGCTTATCAGAGACATTGGCCACAAAGGAGTTGTATGCAGATTTGGCGAGCGTAGTTATCGAATGCATTGGTCGAAGCATAGCTGCATGTAGATTTGGCGAGAGGTGGAACGGGTGTCTCTGCCGCAAGTGCGGGTGTTGATATAGTTGTGTTAGGGGGGTTAGAGATGTGTTCGTGTTGTAGGGACTGTCATGTTATTAATGTGCCTAGGATTGTCTCACATGAGTAGGAAAATGTGTAAGTATAGACGAATCATCAATCGGAGGTCACAATGGAATTTTATGGCCAAATTAGTGCAAAAAGGGTCCCACACGGGGGCACAAATTAACGAGTGCTAGGGATGCCAAAATGGTGTGAAATGGGTTGAAAAAATCCCCCATAGTGTGTGTTTTTATGTGTGAAACCGTAGTTCAAATAGGGTCCATTTTGGCCACCAAATAGATGAGTTACGATGAGTTAAAGTAGGGGTAAAATGGGCTGTTTATTTTGGGTGGGGGAGGGGGGTTCCTTTGGGGAAATGTATGGTGTGAATGGACTATGGGAAGTAACTAAACTAGGGAACTCCTAGTTAGTCTAATTGGCTAGTTATCCTAACTACCTAGTTATTCTAACTGTGAGTTACTCTAAACTAACTTAGTCTAACCTAACCTAACTGTGGATCGAACTAACTACAGTTAGCTAAACTAACTACAGTTAGCTAAACTAACTATAGTTCCTAACTAGCCCACACTAGGTTAGCCTAACCTAACCTAGGTTTGTGGTTGGGTTAACTCTTTTTTTATTTTTTTAATTCAAAAAAACTTAAAAATTTTTTATAAAGGCAAAAAGTCCGGCGAGAAAAAAATCTCGGCCAAAATTTTCGTCGAAAAAATTTATCTCGAGAAATTTTCGACGAAAATTTCCATCGTCATTGCCGTGGGCAATTATGCGTATCTGCCAGCGCTGCAGGTTTTGGTGGAGGGGGAAGAGGGGTGGGGGAGGGGGTGGAGGTGGGTGGAGGTGGGTGGAGTGAGAGAGGGGTGGGGGAGGGGGGGAGGTGGAGGGGGGGGGGAAGGGGGGCGAGGTGGAGGGGGGAGGAGGAGGAGGAGGAGGGAAGAGGAGAGGGAGAGGAGGAGGAGGAGGAGGAGGGAGGAGGAGAAGGGAGGAGGAGGAGGGAGGGGGGGGGAAGAAGGGGGGGGTGTGGGGGAAGCGGTGGGGGGGAAGGGGGGGGGTGGAGGGGTAAGGGGGGGGGAGAAGGAGGGGGGGGTGGGGGTGGAGGGGGAAAGGGGGGGGGGGGGTGTGGAGGGGGAGGGGGTGGGGTGGGGGTGGAGGAGGGTGGGGGGGGGGGTGGAGGGGTGGGGGGGGGGGAAAGGGGCGTGGTAGTGGTGGAAACTTGATGGACGAAAAACTTTGACGGAAATTCAAAGGGAAAAGGAGATGGTCACCTGAACGCTCTCCAAGTCTTTCTTGATGTAACAGGATTGTTGAGGGCGAATGGATGGTGGGTGGATGGCTAGGTTACCGGCTGTGAGAAGGGCTCAAAATAACTCACCTTGTGAGGATCAGTAGGGTGGTGGTCGATGGAGAGGGAGGAGGGTCTTGCATAGGGCTCAGAATGGGGAAGATGATGGAGGCTAGATGTGAAAGAAGAAGAATGAGGGCATGGACTAGGTTTTTATAGGAATGGGTGTAGGGTTAGGATCAAACCCTAGACTCTTCTCGGGCCATAACTTTTCATGGTTAGCTCAGATCGCTCTTCTAAAAAAAGGTGAAATGTTCAAAATTGTGAGCTCTACACATTTGGGTCCATTACCTAGCCTAATTTGTTCTTCAAGTGTAACTTTTTATAGGTGTTCTTGGATGATTTGTGCATCCACTCAAACAAAAAAGGCCATTTCAAATGTCTTGAAGTAGTACTAATCAAATGCAGGGAGTATGGCATCTCCCTAAAATCAACAAAATGCAGTTCATGGTCACCCACGGAGTTGTTTTGGGACACATCATTTCTCAACATGGGATTGCATCAACTGACATGGACAAAATCAAAATCATCATGGAATTGCCTCCTCCTACAAATTCCAAAGGTGTATAGGTCTTTATGGAGCATGCCGGCTATTATAGAAGATTTATCTTGAGGTATGCCATGATAGCTAGACCACTTTACAAATTATTAGTGAAATTATTATGGATCGAAGAGTGCAACCAAGCCTTTGAGCTTTTAAAGTGGCACCTAATCTTATGTCTCCTAATTGGGATATTGATTTTCATGTTCATACTGATGGATCCAAGTATGCAATTGGGAGTGTGCTTTGTCAACTTAGTGAACATAAGAAAGACTACCCATTCTACTTCACAAGTCGTCAACTCAATGATGCAGAGATCAACTATACCACCACAGAAAGAGAAGCCCTAGCAGTGGTGTATAGTGTTAAGAAATTTTGACACTATCTATTGGCAAATGATTTTCACTTCTACACTGACCATCAAGCATTGCTTTATCTTGTAAACCGTCTGTGTACAAAAGAATAACCAGATGGCTCCTCTTGCTTTAAGAATTCAACTTCAAAATGGTGGTCCACAAATAGAAGTTGCATGTAGGAGTTTCATGTAGAAATCGCATGCATGTAGGACTTGCAAGTAGAACTTGCATGTTGAGGATTCCTAGGAGAGATTATTCGTAGCCTTATGCAAGTACAAGCATAGCTTTGCTGCTGCTACTCTACACACACATTCTATGCTACCTAAGTCCATGTGGGCATAGAGACAACACTCCCCTTAGAGCTCTTATTATGACCTCAAATGGATCATTAATATAGTGAGAATAGGAGCAAAGATTGTAGACGATGAAATTTTAGATGCCACAAATTTCAAGAATCTCGACTAATGTTCAAAAGTACATTTGCGTATATCAAAGTATTTCATGCTTATAATACAACAATGCAAATGCTAGGGTATTAATACAAGTAGCTAGTAGAACAAAGCAAGCATAAAATTGTAGACGATGAAATTTTACATGCCACAAATTTCAAGAATCTACACTTATGTTCAAAAGTACATTTGCACTTATCAAAGTATTTCATCCTTATAATACAACAATGCAAATGCTAAGGTATTAATACAAGTAACTAGTAGAACAAAGCAAGCATAGTGCTTAATGATGGGATATGGTTGTTATCTATTGGAACAATTGTGCTAATCTGTATTGAGTTGATGATAATTGATTTGTATTTTGGCGATGCTTAATTCTAACCGATATGACAAAAAGTTAATAGAATAGAATAAAGCCTCAATACAATATAAATAAAATATTATATAAGGTTACTTATTGAAGCAATGAGGAAGCTGCAATGTGTAAGTCTAGGAACTTCTAGATTTTGTGTCAAAGGGATTAATAATGGAGTCTTATGGTGGACACATATGTGCCTACAACTTGCCTACACACATCTTTCTAAGGTCTTTTGAATCTTCCATGGCCTGAATGAAATATAAGCCATTACAGCTTGAACATTACAACTCCATGTCTTGAATGAAATATAAGGTATTACAACTCAATTATTGTTGCATTCATTACAATAATGAGAATGCAACATATTTAGGCCTTATTAGAAAGAATTATATCAAACATTAGAACCTCAACTAAGTGCTAATTGGATTTATGCATCTCTTTCTAGACTTCTATGAAGGTCATTAATAGCCTAATTCTTTGCAAAGGCCCAAAATATCATTCTTATGTGTGATCCACTCTAGTAGCTGTATTTTATTAGCTCAAACATATTTGTGCTTGCATGTGATCTCCTTGTGGTATCATATTAAAAATCATTAAATGCTTTTTGTGCATTTCATCTTGTTGCTTTTCTCTTCTTGGAATCTTCATAATCTATTATAATACTCATGCTATGGTGAGCATATTGAGGTGCAACAAGACAAACCAAATATTAGAGGAAATGCCTTCCACATTTAACAATGTGTATTACAAAACTGTGGCCTTTTGTTTTGTAGACATTAAGAGAGAGAGAGAGAGAGAGAGAGAGAGAGAAAGAGAGAGACGATAAAATGGAGATGAGAGTGAGAGAGAGAGGACTGCACACAAGATACTAACTGTACACCAATTGTATTCCAAGGAAAATGGGAATGTATACATGGACCCCTTAGGGATAGGGTTAGGTTTCCTTATGGTGCAATTTACACACCATTCTCAACACCCCCTCTTATATTGCACTACATAAGGAGAGGGTGCTTTACAAAACACAATATTTGGATTTTTTGAATGTTGCATAATGGTAACATCAATAAAGATTAAAAAATGTGCACAAGAGTGCAAAAAGAGCACGGCAAAAAAAGTATGTACAAAGGTGTACAACTTAACCTTCACTTCCCCCGCTTATGTTGCAATTGGCAAAGACCAAGTTGATGTTAAAAGTGTGCAAACTTATCAAGGGAAAGTGGCTTGGTGAAGATATCTGTGACTTGTTCTTGTGTCAGACAATGTATCAAGTTGATTTATTCACTTTTCATCACTAAGAACTTTCTCTCATGAATGAAGTGATATATTGATAATGCACTTCAATGTTTTTTGTTCTGGCATGAAACACTAGGTTCTTTGCTAGTCGATGCTACTTATATTATTTGAATAGGTATAGTAGGGTCTCCAAGAAGTATCTCAATCTCTCAAAAAAGTCTTTTGAACCAAATTGCTTCACATGTTGCATTGATGGATCCTCTATACTCTACTTCAATGCCACTGTTGGTTGCTTCTTGCTTTGCCACCATGACAAAGCTACAGAGCCAAGACTAAAGCAATATCCACAGGTGGATCTTTTGTCATTTACACTTTCTGCCCAATTAGCATCTATGTATCCATGGAAGTGTAAGTTGGATGACCTAGCATAATGTAGTCCATTATCCCATATACCATGAAGGTACCTGAGTACTCTCTTTGCTACAAGGAGGTGATCTTATTGGGATTCTACATGAACTAGCTGAGCACACCAATTGCATAGGATATGTCTAGCCTAGTGATAGTCAAATAGATCAAGCTGCCAATAAGTTGTCTGTACTGTAGATGATCTGAAGCTAGAGAAGTGTCAAGTGGTGACAACTTGATATTACATTCAATAGGAGTAGGGAGTGTCTTGTAGTCATGTAGGTGAAACTACTTAAGTACCTTTTGAGTGTACTTTCCCTGAGAAAGTGTGATCCCCATGTCATCTCTCCATATTTCTATACTAAGAAAACCATGGAGTTCTCCCATATCCTTCATGTTAAACTTTGAGATGAGCTGACTCTTTGTTTTTGAGATGAGATGTCCATTGGAGCTGGTGATGATCAAGTCATCAACATAAAGCACTACAAAAAGGATGTATTTTGTAGTCTTTCTAATGTAAAGAGATGGATTTGAATTTGATGGCTGAAAACTAGATGTCAAAAATTGACAATGAATCCTTGCATTCCATGCATGAGGAGCCTGTTTCAAACCATAAAGTGATTTGTGCAACTTGTAGATCTTTTGTTCCATCCCAATAATAACATATTTTGGAGAGTATATCATGTATATTTCTTCATCTAGAAATCCATTGAGGAAGGCATTCTTCACATCCATCTAGTGGATGGGCTAATCAAAGTGAGCTACAAGAGCTATGGCTATCTTGATGGCATTCATCTTTGCAACTAGTGCAAAGGTCTCCTCATAACCTGTACCATACTCTTGAGCATATCCCTTGGCTACCAACTTGTCCTTATGAGTTAAGTTTGACTTTGTAAACCCATTTGCATCCTATGAGCTTCTTCTCTATAGGAAGATCTATCAAGGTCCAAGGCTGATTTTTGAGAAGAGCATTGTACTCTTCGTCAATTGCATGTTCCCACACAGGGACTTGAAGTGCATCTTCGAAGGAGGTTGGCTCATCAAATTCCATCACTTTCACCCCATGAATGCATAGTTGCTCTTGTAGGTCCACTTCTTAGGTGTCTTGCGATCATGAGTAGATCTCCTGAGATTGGAAGTGGAACTTTTAGAAATCTCAGTGAGATGACTGTGGTAGTTGTTGTTGTATCCACTATGTCAAGAATATTTTCTTTGGCTCTAATCTGAGTGGTCACTATGGACTGCATACTATCTAACTATGTAGGCAAAGAAATCTGATGTATCACTGGCACTGTTGGTGGCTGAGGTGGAGTAGAAACTATAGTCAAACTATCAAAGTATGATGAAGCCTCATCAATGACAACATCCTTGGATATTATCAACTTCTGCTTGGCTCAATCATAGAGTTGGTATCCTTTTAAATTTGTAGCATATCCAAGAAAAACACACTTGATTGATTTAACATCAAGTTTAGTCCTAAGTGCATCAGAAGCATGAGCATAAGAAAGAGACCCAAATACTCTTAAGTGACCAATAGAGGTCTTAGTTCTTGTGAATGCCTCTTCTAGTGTTGTGTCTTGCAATGAAGCCATGGGACTCCTATTCATCAAGTACACAACTATGTCACATGCCTCGGCCCAATGCTATCATGGAACATTCTTCTCATTGGTGGGCATGCATCTAGATGACTCTGCAACCACCTCATTCTTTTCTTCACCAACCCCATTTTATTGAGGGGTATATATGCATGTGAATTGACGTGTGATGCCATGATGCATGCAAAAAGCATTTAACTCTCTGGACTTGTATTCACCTCCATTGTCACAATGGAGGATCTTTAGGTACTTGTTATCGGTCTACTTTTCTACCAAGGATTTGAAGTCTTTGAGAGTGTTAAATGCATCAAACTTCTATTTCAAGAAGTAGATCCAAGTCTTTTGTGAGTAATCATCGATGAAGGTCATGAAACACAAAGCCTTTCCAAGAGATGGTATAGTAGATCTAAATGAATGATCTAAAGAACATCGGTACTTCAAGTTGAAGATGTTGGAAAGGGCGGTCTGTGTTGCTTAGCCATGCAACAACAAGCCTCACATACATCTTTCTGAAAGTACAACTGTGGAAGCCCTTGTACCATGTTTGTCTTTTTGAGGGCTACAAGGCTTCTAAAGTTGAGGTAACCATACCTCTTACACCACAATGTACTCAAATAAGCATCCCAATTCTGATGATGAGATGCTAGGGCTCTCTAGATCGAAATGGCAGAAGAAAGTTTGAAATTCTTCTAATCTTGACACCCTGAGAAATGATGGATTCGAGACTCTTGAGCTCTCTCACGGTGCATCCATACTTTGAAGAAAACTTCCATATCACTTTCAGTCATCATCTATCAGAGAGAAGGTTTTGTGCCATTGTAGGGACATAGAATGAATCTCCAATACTCCTTGTGGTGCCTGCATTACTGTGTAAGGGTATGTTGCCGATCCATTTGATTTTGTTGGGTATGTCATTTCCCACTACCTACCCTAATACTGACCTCAGCCTTGATTGCTAGAGCATTCAAAGTTCTTTCCTTTTCCTCTAAATGACCCTCTTGCACCTTCTCTTGCTATGAAGGCAATGTCATGATCCTCTCAATTTCTCCTGCATGAGAATGTCTGACATGAATTAAAATGTTGGAGGTGCATCTCAAGTGACTAATGCAGTCACTAACTGCCCATAATCTGTTCGAAGTCCATTGATGGCAAGCTGGACTAGTCTCTCTTGTCCGACCTCATGTCAAGTGATGTGAGATGATTGCCAAGGTCCTTCAATTTGAGTAAGAAGTCAGGACCTAATTCATTTGGAAGCATTGAATTATTGTTTAGTTGATTCTCTAATAAGAGAATATGTGACATGTTGTTGGCATTGCACCTCCTTTCCAAAGCTTTCAAAGCAAGTACAATTGAGGCCTTCCCACAAAGAAGAGGGATCATCATATCTTTCACATTGAAGTTGATATATTCAAGGCAAGTCAAGCCTTGGTATCCCACTCTTTTTGTTGCTTTCTGAGCGCTAGTTGTTGATCTGTGGTAAGAGTTATCGAGGTGGGATTAGGTCTCTTTTCATGTCCCACATGTTCTTCAGCTGAAAAATGCTCAGCATTTTGAACTTCCAATTGTCATAGTTGTTATCATCAAGCTTGCTACTCTGATCAAGAAATATAACATCATCATGTGATTTTGCCATGGTGCACCAAGAATCAAAGCCTATATACAAATAGCAACCAAGTGTCGGTGATAGCTAGATGCTTTACAAGGCTTGAAGAAGTGGTGTAGAATTGAATGCCAAAATAGTCAACTGGTGACTTTACAAGGTGGCATGTGAGTGCAAAGGTGCAACGATCTTGAATCAGTGACCCAAAGTGCTAAGTGACTCAACAAGAGTGCAGAACTGAATGCCAAAATAGTCAACTAGTGACTTTACAAGGAGGCATGTTAGTGCAAAGGTGCAACTATCCTAAATTAGTAACCCAAAGTGCCAAGTGACTCAACAAGAATGAATCTGTCCTCTGTCAAAGAATGGAAACATGTGTCGATATATGTGAGATGAATGCCGATGATACGTTCCACAGGGACTAACGCCGGTTGGAAACTAATCAGGAATTTTTAGGCAGGGCTTCAGTTGGCTTTTGTGGATTATCTCCTCTAAGGTAGCCAGCCTATAACTAGTCGACATGTTGATCGATATGAAAAAGTAATAAAATATATTTTGTCTTCATTTGGTTTGTGCTTGGTTCAGAGAGGATGCGATCTGATCAGGAGGGGTGCCAATGAAGAGGTTTTTACAAATACTGCATAATGAAAATCCTAATTGTCAAATTTGATGTAACAGGTGCATAGAGCATGAGCTGTCAAGCAATTTTGGTTGGAGCATATCCAAATTTCACCTGGATAGAAAGACATGGCCCACAGAAGAATTTGACCTCAAGAGTGCCCAAAAGTGCATTGATGATGTGGATAGTGTGTGCATGTGCTAAAACACACTATGCCTGTGAAGCAGAGATGCTTAGGTGGTAGATGTGCAGATAAGGTTTCATGTGGCACAAATTTGGCCAAACTATAACTAAATCAACTAGCCAAACCTGACCACTATAACTATAAGGTTTCATGTGGCACCGCAAGCTACTTGGAGTTTCATATATTGAGCCTGCCAGTCAGCTCGTGAAGGTAAGGAGAGGAAGTGTTGATGTTCGGTGCTGATAGACAATCATTTTGGTTGATAGATGTTTTGAGTCAATGGAGGTGACATTTAGATTGGGTTGGAGGTGATCGTGGAGCAGTGGAGCCGTGGGTGACCACTAATGAAGCATTGTGTGATGGTCGTGGATGCAACGAGTGGAGTCATTGTTGAAGGAGGCAATAGAGGCCATTGATGAAGCAACCAATTGAGTAGACATACCTGAGCCACTTATTGGAGTTGTATATGGTACAATTGAACAGGTTGAGCTGTTGCAAGCTCCTTGTTTCTATGAGTCATTGTGGTGCCTATTCGAAGGTCATCTTGCTAGCTTGGAGTTGCCTGTGTGTGCCGTGGCTGCTATAGTTGATGTTGCTTGGCCATGTGAGCTTTGTGTGATTCTTGTTGCATGCACTTGTGCTGGCTTTTGTTGGGCTACCCGTTGTGTTGATGCAGTCATTGAAAATGTCATAGTAAGCTACTATGTAGGGCTGGTCATGGTCACTGAGGATAGTTGGGGCTTGTTTGAGGTGTCATATCTTCTATTGCTTAGGTAAGGCACTTTGAGTAGATAGTTTTCTGCTGGAGCTTAGGTCGGTAGCTATGGGCTACTCCTCTATGTAGGAGTAGGTAGAGTTAAAGAGCCTTGTCTTCTGGGTCAGTGGGGTAGCAGATTTGACTCTATAGCCTTCTTGTTACGCTTGTTGGAATTGGACTTCACTAAAATATAAACCTTACAAGCTTACAAAGTTTCTTAAGACATGAATCTCAAATAACCTTACAAAGAGAATGCAACCTCACTAATCCCTTTCAATCACAAGGAGAACATAAATCTCTCATACAGCCTCATGGAATGAATTTATCTCATCCTAAAACCAAGAAATGAAATCTTTGAACTCTCTCTCACAAGTTGAAAGAGTCTCTCTCACAAGCTCTCACAAAATCTCTAAAACTGTCAAGAATTCAAAGATAGAGAATGCCTCAAGAGAGGGCTTATTGCCTTGACAACATGCAAGGGGTTGGGAGCACCTGGTGCTCTAATACCATGATAAAATGGAGATTATAGTGAGGGAGAAAGGAGTGCACACAAGATACTAACTGTACACTAACTGTATTCGAAGGAAAGAAGTGTGTGTTTGGATGGAAAAAAGCAGCTGTCATTTTCTGTTAGAAAGAATTTTGGATCATTTGAGGCTTGCTTTTTATGTTTTTTAGTGTTGAGTTGGTAGGATGATAGTTTGGAAGATTGCTAAGGAGTCTATGGTATCAAAACTCACAAAAAACAACCAAGAATGATGAATCACGCTGAAAATAAAAGTGGTTTTGAGTGTTGATAGTAGTCACCTATTTCAAAAATCTCTCATTTTGCATTCAAATGTTGTTTTTCTTTCTTGTTTTTCGCATTAATTAGGTAGACTATGTAGTTTAGCATCCCCTCATCACAAAAAACCTTGAGCAGAAACTCCAAAATTGTCAAGAATCATCAAAAACCAATCGGCGACACTGCGCATTCCTATCCCCGTGGGTCATCGCCTTAGCTCTATCTTACTGATCAAACATGCATTGACTCGTCGGCTTACCCCTATCCCCCATGACCTGACACATGTCAGTACCTAACCTGTCACCCTAATTAATTATTATCAGTCAGCTATCTTGCTAGTCAAACATGCATTTACCCAATGCCATAAGGCTATCCCACTGATCGTTGCCTTAGCTCTATTCCCACAGATCGTTGCTTTAGCTCTATCCCATTGGTCAAACAAGCATTGACCTAGTGCCTTATCTCTATCTCGTTGACCTACTATCCCCATGGGTCGTCGCCAAGCTGTATCCCCACGATTTGTCACATCAACATAGGCGTATCCGTTGCCATAACTCTCTCCCCATGGTTGTCACCATGCGAATGCCTAGTGGGCATGGATCCTCCCATCACAACCTCGGGCCATCTAATCCATGGAACCCTCAGGACCACCAATGTACAGGACAAGGCCCACCATTCCACCACCTCCTCCTATATCACAAACGGCCCTTACAGATGAAGCTATGAGAATCCTAGTGCAAGCGCTAGGAAGGGGGGCCGCCTCTCCACCACCAATGTTTCTAGGAAGGGATACCAACCCCTCAAGGAGCAATCCTATTATAATCTCCAAGCTAATCACCAAGTTTGTAGGAGAAGGAGACCCAGTCTGCCATGTTGAGAGATTTGAACAAATCTATGAGCCCTTTGGTGATATCGGGGATTTAGACAAGTTCAATGCTTTTAGCTTGAGTCTTGATGGCAAGGCTGGACAATGGTTTAGAGCCTTAAACCATGAGGAGAAAATAAATTGGGACACATTGTATAAATATTTTATTATAGGGTTTGCCCCCAGTGGTCCCAAGTGGAGCCCAATTAACCAATTTTATGAGGTGAACCAGAAGGAGAGTGAGTCCTTAAGAGACTATATCACTAGAAGTAAACATCTAAAATTACGATGTGAACCCCACGGGAGAATGAATGATGTGCAGCTTCTGCCACACTTCCTCATAGGGCTACAAGATGCTTAGTGCATGATCATCTGTTTGCTATGAATCCTACATCATTTGAGCTATGCAGTAAGATGGCGATATGCTTAGGGGATAACATGAGGGAGATGCCCCAAAAGGATAGATCCTTAGGTTTCTCTTATATGTCCCAAATAGCACAAGCTTCAACCTCAGAAGCAACTAGGGATGCAAGCATGATGCCCAAGGTGCTCAACATGGAAGATTCGGCCATAGATCTATTGAACAAGTTGAGCCAACAATGGAAGATAGAAGCACCAAAAGATGATCCTAGTAACCCCCATCAATTTCCACAAAGAGATAACATATGCTATGGCTTATGTCCCACTAAGGAATGCCCTCGTCTTAGAGCCAAGCCAGCACTCTACTATGCCCATTATGTTTGTTGGGAAAATCATGACACATACTAATGTCATTATCCTAGGGTGATTCCTCAACCCATGTATCAACAAAGGCCGCATCTACCATTACTTGCAAACATGTCCTTATATGGCTTAGAAGAGTCGAAATCAATAGGCACGGAACCTATCACTAGTCCTCAAGACATCACAAGGTTAGGCTCATTTCTATCCACTAAGATCAAGATGCCGACACTATTACAGGGTAATCCTACTCTCTGGAGAGACCTCTCGAATTGGATAAATGGGCAAATGGAGACACCACCCCAGTCCACTAGTCCTAAGAATGTTGAATCTCCCAATCAAGCTCAAGACCTTTCAAGGGTGCCAATCAACTAGGCCAATACTTTGATCTTGAAGACTCTTGGTGTGCTCCTATACCTGAGTTAGAAGACTCACTAAATTGGATGCATACAATGGACACAATAGATCTACCAAGTACAAAAGGAACTCAATGTATGCACCTTGGCAATGATAATTCTACCACCACCGTTACACTTTTTTACACCATAAGGTCAGTACTACCTAATCAAAGTTGAACCTACAATTGATAATGTTATTGGTCCTAATGAGATAGATACGACTGCATCTCAACTTTGGGTAGAGTTAATATCAGCAGGTGCAACATGCTGATGAATACAAGCCATGGCAAATTGGCAAGCAAGCCAAAACCTCATCTCTTGGGAGAAAGCATCTTGGCTAGGTACACCTTGAAGTATGTGATTCTGAAATTCAATCCATAGAGGGTACCTCTATTAAGGTTATTGGTTCTTTAATGTTGAATGTTTCCTTGGACAATTCCATTGTGCCTTGGAAGTTTTTTGTAGCAGCAGAGGTACCTTAATAGAAGCCACCATTATTGGTAAAAGCTAGATCCAAGACACTTACACAGGAGTATTTGGTGATGATCAACCCAACAGGATGTGCTAAAAACTACCAATCGGCCCAGCATTCAAGCACCAACGTCAACATCCACTTTTGCTCCTCAACCTTGGCAAGCACCTCACCAACAAAGAAAACAAAGAAGAAGAGCAACAAAACAAATATGGGTCCAAAAGGATCTATTGAAGGTTCAAGGATACTTTGAGGTGAATCATATGTTTAGATTCCAAAGAAACCCCAACATATAAAGCCACCCCCTCCTCTAAACATCAAACCTCACCATCACCAGCCACCCCCTCATGTAAACAACAAACCTCAACATCAAAGAAAAAGACGATGCCATCCAACAAGGAAGGTACATTACCAATGGGTTCCCACAAGACTACTCGAGGCCTAGGGATATTACCTTGGCAACTCTTATATATGGGTACCCAAGCCTTGCTAGAGCAATCAACAGCCCATCCATGCTTGCCCTAAGCCTAAATGTACACCATCTCCATTGCAAAAGCGAGAAAAGCCCCAAATCTATCAATACAAAAGCATCAATGTGTGCAGATGTACTAGTACTAGTCACACAAGAACCTACTTTGCAAAGATGCCAAGAATAACCTGCTTGCAAGGACAAGGGAAAAGCACCAATGTAGGAGGATAATATGAAAGGAATTCATCTACCTCCTTTTGTGTAGTTACACAAGAACCTATCTCAAAAAGGAAGAAAGTAACACAAGAACCTGCTTGACCACAAGTATCATCTTCAAGGCAAATGGCAGTAACACAAGAACTTGTCTTGAAAAAAGAGACAGTAACACAAGAACCTGCCAAGACAAAAGCAAAATCAACGTTGGGAGCCACACAAGAACCTTCTTTGCTGAGAAATTTGGCATCGACCATTAGGGTAGCTATTAACCACACCAGTAATTCCCATCACAACAGAAGTCCCATAAGAACCTTCCAATGTGTATCTTCATCCCTAAAAACTTTCTTAGCTGAAACTTGGGCTCAACAAATGCAAAAGATCTCTGAGACATTGCGATCCTACTCACATTTCATATATCACTTTGTTACAATGAGTATCATAGAAATGATACATGTGGGAGATCGCAATGTTCAATGGTGCAACATTGACAACAAGAAACATGCCAACAGTAGATCCACAAGAACCTACTCCTAATAATGGAGTTGCTCCACAAGAACTTGCTGCTGCAATCAAGGATCTAAAAGAGCTTCAAGCAATGTTGCTGCCAACAAGATGACAACTGTTCACCAACAAAGATCTCCAGTGATGTCTTAGTGACTCTCCTTTGAAGTGATTATCAGACTTACATGAGGTCCCAAATAGCTATACAATTCATATTCCTCTGGTGGTCTACAAAATGATGTTCTTGCTAGGTTTGGGTCACAATTGGTCAATATGTCAACTGCACTCACCTTCTAATGTACTCATAGGTATTAAGGCCATTTATGTGAATAGGAACTCGGTTCCAAGTGCTAGGTTTAAGTGTGTCCATAAAGAGCAATAAAGTTATAATATGCGAAAGTATTACCTCTTTGCTCACATGTGGAAGTCCTAGGTGAAAATAGGACTAGGTGAAAATAAGCAGCCAATCCTCTTCTGGTCCTCTCAGCATGGCACACTCAGCAAATCACAACTACATCAGCCCAAGGGCTCCTTGGTCAGGAAAATATGCTACAAACACTATGGAAAGTCAATACACCAATCAGCATCAACAACAAATCCCATTAGTAGAGCCAAAACAGAACAGGACACTAACTTATGCCTAAGTCATTAGGGTCTTGAATTTAAGTTCACACATGGGATGACAAGTGGTTCTCCACAAGCAACTCTCAAGGATGCATTCAACTCCAGGGTGAAGGTGATTACACCAATATGGGTTTGGATGATTTTCTTGTGACCCTCAAAGGTCTTTTCACATTCATGTACTAACATCACCATTCACTATCTAACTTCTACGTATCCTCTTTTGTTTATTTTTCTTTTCTTTCAGTTCTAGCTTAGAAGCCTTTCTTAGAATCCCCCTTCTATAAACCTCTTCAGCCATAGTCCTCATTCTAGGGGTTTGTATGGTGTATTATCAGTAGACTCCTCTCGATTTGATGACTTAGACAATAAAGCTCTAGATGGTGCCACAACCTTATTGGGCTCAAATACTTCCAAGAAAAGCCCTCCATGAAATATTATCCATAAAATGGAATTTAAAGGAACTTCAACGCAGAGAAGCAAAACAAAATGTCATGCACAACTTCGAAAACTTCGAACGTTCAAACATGGCATGTCAAGATATAGTCTGATGAGAATCCATTAGAAGTCTCACTTAAATCAAATATGGGACTTAAGAGGAGCTTGATGAGAATGGGCTTTACTTACTCTGCTAACACTAACACCACTAGGATCTTACATCAATCCCTACTAACATCTTCTTTCTAATAACTTACCCCTTAGACTTTTCTTTTTCTTTTTCTTATTCCTTCTTTAAATGGTCACAAGACTCAACTCAGCTCACTCAAACCCTGAGGTGTTAGTTC
Organism: Dipteris shenzhenensis; assembly: GCF_047967505.1. Lineage (NCBI taxonomy): Eukaryota > Viridiplantae > Streptophyta > Polypodiopsida > Gleicheniales > Dipteridaceae > Dipteris > Dipteris shenzhenensis. Next base: position 22,532,301 of record NC_141628.1, read on the forward strand.
CAGAAGAATCACTCATCCATACTTCCAGCAAACATTCCATAACAAGGAGCCACTACATCCCTCTGTTGCAATGGACCAAAAGAATATTCAACCTAGTGCACATGAAAGACTACTTCGCATTATCTTCATTGATAAAACTCCAATAACCATGAACGTTGCACGATCCAGAGGACTGGATTGAGATCAGAAAGGTGGGCATGTTAACCAATTGATTAACAATATGCCACCAATGGTTAGTGATGTGATTTGATGGACAGTGGCAAGTTCGTAGAGCTAGGATTGTGCCTTAGAGCTAGATGGGCCCAAGAGGATGGTAAAAGAATAAGAAGAGAGAGTGTTATAAAGAGATTAGGGTTGGCCCTACCTTCAAAATGTGACTTGTATAAAAGGCCAAATGGTTGACTTTGGTCTTCATTGTTGTATGCACAAGTTTGTAATACAAGCTATCTCTTCTCTTCAAGAGTGTCTTTGGGTGTTCTCTTGTTTCCCTTGTAGTGCCTTTGTGTTTTCCACTCCATCCCCCTTCACTCTCTCCTTCCCTCTTCCCTTCCCTCTCCACTCTCTTCTCCCCTCTCCCCTTTTTCCTCTTTCTCTCATGGAAATACATTGGAGCCGCTTGAGTGACACATGCAGATGGCTCGTGCTTTGCGTTGCTCTCACAAGGAGTAGCTTAGAGTGGAGCCTCCATCGGCATTCCTTCAAGATCCCCATGACATGTGAGTCACCGTTGAGACTACACAAACTATAAAAGGATATTCATGTGATTGCCTCCAATGTGTCATTCCCCTCTCTCAAAAGTCGTTGGAAAGAATGCACAAACGGAGGTAATCAGGAGAGCCTTTTCATATACCACAAAATATAATACTTAACTCGCCATCATAGCTCTCAACTAGGCATCTTAGTTAGATTTTCTGGGTCTTCCTTGGCATTATCTACACATACTCGACAATGATGAAAAACATGGACAATAGAAATAGCTCAAGTGACACAGTCAAATGTAATTGGATTGACAGTCATCCAAAGATTTTGCAACAATACGCATGTACCACGGTAACGAGAATTCCCTTGGTTGTCATATGTCTTGCCACCTTTCCCAAACTTCTCAAATTTGTTGTATTGATTCACCTAAAAACATGAAGAGAAAGAACTTTCAATGTACATATATTCGAGCTATAGGAATACACACCCAACATATGCATGACAAACAGTAGCAAAGGGAATCCTCCTTATAAAACCTTTGTGAGCAAGTAGGCTTGAATCATGAATGACAACACCATGCATCATCGATTTCTCTACATGCCAACACCACCACAACTATCAAAACAAAAAAGAGAAACATAGCCCAAAGGATAGAGGATTGAGAAAAATAGGCCATGAAAATTCAGGCCTACTTCTCTCCAATGCAAGGAATGGATTTGCAAGATCGATGAAGCAGAAGAGATTTCTACCATGAAGTTCCTCAAGCTTAAAGAAATTAGAAGTTTGAAAAGAAGTATGAAGTCCAAATGAAGTGTGAAGTTTCGATATCTTGCATTAGAAATAGGTGTAGGCCAAAAATTAGAAGTGAAGGTTCGGATGTGGTGAAGAGAGGGACTCACAAAGACTAAGGGAGCAAGTTGAGCGGCAACAATAGCACAAGCAGGCAGGCCAGGTTGCTTTTCAAATCAGTGTTGTACAACCAACTATTACGAAACTTAATAGGAAACTTCCAATAGTGCAAATCACTCCGCACCGTTCGCAAATAGTGACAACCAACTCCACACACATGTCCCCATTAGTAAGTGACAAAACATGTACCATTTTGAAATAACAAAGAATATCTTATTTATTTTCCTTCTCTTCCTTACTAAGCCCTTCGCTTCTAGGCAAAAATGACATGCAAATATCTTACACCCCTTTAATATTTTTTGAAATTCACAAGGAGTGCATGCATTTCCAAAGCATACAAAAATACCCAAAAATGCAAATGTTCTAATTTAGGGTTCAGATATATAATATTCTCATTTGAGAGAAGTACATTTGGATCAATTTTCATAGCTTGGGATAGGCATGTTCAAACTTACATATGATGTAGATATTACACCGAGATGGATTTTTTCCATACCCAACCGAAAGGAAGTTGCAAAAGTGATAACATTGACCCAAGACTATTATTGATGGCATCCAAAAATACTAGTTAGAACAAGCTTGTCACAATTAGTAATTCCAAACTATGTTGTCTACAGAAGTCTCAATACAAGTGGTGGCCAGTCCTATTGATAATTCACATTAAGTGACATGCTTGGGCATACTTAGGGAGCAAATGCAATGTTCTCAATTTATAAATTGTTCTTGGAGATTTTGACACCATCAATAATGTAGACTAAGTAAGCATAGCAAGCGTTTGAATAGAACATTCCACCAAAAGAATCTAGCATTGATTTCCTTTCTTATTCTCTTTGTACCTTAGTTGGTTACTCCATTGAATGTGAAAATAGAAATCATAGACAAAGCCAAAAGACTACTCAAGGCATAGAATAAAGACAAAAGCATAGACAAATTGATGAAAATACCTTAAAAGTGAAGGACAAAGAATAATATCCAAAATGAGACTCATGCCATCATTTGTATGTCACACTCCATAATTGGAGTTTATCCTCACACCAATTCTCAAATTCTAGGTTGCTCTGAGACTATCCTCAAATTTTGGTCAAGAACTTTGTTTTGTTGTGTGGAGGGCTTCTCACTTGTGCATCGTAAAGCTATAAACATGATTAGTTCTATAAGTCCAATGACAATGCCAATCCCATTTGGTACCTCCACACCAAACAAGAACAAAATTCAAAACTTAGTTTCTTCTTGAAGATAAAGAACTCCATAAAATTTAACAAAGAGGAGAGATCAGAAATCTTACCACAATGAAGAGGTCATTGGTATTCAATCCATAGAGTGTCCATACACCTCCCTTCAAGAATGCTGCAGCTGATGCAATGGGGTATAAGTACCTAATATCCTTGGTGCTCCATGCAAGTGCCTGAAAAGAGGAGCCATCCATGAATAACATCATCAACTGCAATCATCTTCTAAACCATAACTCCAGGAGAGTTTTGATGAATTTCCAGCTTACCAATTGCGAGAGAAGCGCCAAATGCATGCAGCTGCTGAAGACTGCACATATCGAACCTGCTACAACGATTCTGATGTGTTGACTGTTAGCGAGAACGAGCAGTAGCGCCACCATGATAGTAAAGCTGGGAAGAAATACTTCTAATTCCCAGAGAACTATCGCCTTCAAGAAAGGGAATTAATTTCAGTAAGCAGCTTAGCCCTCGTTCTTGCCATCGTTCTTGCCGTGAAAGAGGAAGACTAGCTTTACCACTACTGAAAGGGCAGATGATGCAAGAAAATCTAATCCTCTTACTCTGTCTTTCTTGGGTGCATAGCGGACATATGCAAATATTGTTGCCAAAGCAAATACAGATCCCGTGCAGTTGGTGAGAATCACCCAGAAATTGTGTGGATGGACAAAAGGAAGACCGTAAAATGTCCACAGCAAGCAGTTAAACAGCATGAAAACGTACAAATTGCAAGATAAGCCGCCTGGTGACTTTCTCTTGATGATCTGGCAAACAGTAGGCCTGCATGCAAAACAAGAAGAACAATCAAAGCGCCCACAGAAAGGATGGCATCAGAGCACAAAAGAAAACCGGAATCGCCTGCAATATGCTCCTTACGTTGCTGAGAGGAAGAAGAAGATGGAAGCAACATTGCCTGCGACAGCCATAAATTATAAGGTGAGAAGAGATGAAGGTGTAAAATCGGAGAGATGTTTCTGCACAACGCAACGATATCGATGCAGTTGTGATCATCGCTAATTACCTGTGACGCCCAATATGGTGTGCAGCGTTTCTCCACGAGCAAAGGGCATGATGGGCGACAAGAAACTCCCAACGAGATTGAGAGATTATAATCGCAAGTTTAATTGGAGAGGGTTGTCGTTCTTGTTGAAACAGAAATGTGTCTCGGACATGCAAACTTCGCACTATAATTGGAAGCGAAATTCAGCTCACTTCCTGTTGTTGTTGTTGTTGTTGGCTTGGAAAGCAATCCGTGTTCCTCAACAAACCTTTTCCACTCACTTGAACCAAAGAGGCTTCTCACAAATAGGAGGTCTAATTAGGCGAGGCGTAGATGGGAAGACAAAAAATAATTTAACCCTTTTTTGCTTTGTCTTGTGGACGTGTAAATTTTTGGTTGGTTGGGACTACGGCTGTTAGTTTGGCGTTCCATCTGTTCGACTTATTTTCGCCTCTCTTCCACGTGGTAGGTGCACGATCGCGCTGTCTTTGCATGGGACACGTGTCACACTTTGATTTGCGATGCCTTTTGCATGAAGTCGAGATGTTCCAGGACAGCACTTTGATCCTGTTGCACTATTCTATGTTCTATTCTAGGAGGCATCTCTGGCCACTCCAAGGACTTTGTATGGATCCCTGCGCATAGCCGACACAGCTACACGTTAATGCGAAGAAAAAGGGACACTAAATCTAGCGTATGAGCGAGCATTGAAGGGGCAAGAAATCATTGTGCGAAGGTAAAGGGTAGGGAAGAAGCTCTCTTTACATCGTTTATGTCCATGGAGATCCCCATGGCCATAACTTGAGATCCGTAGCTCGGATTTAGGAACTCTAAAAAGGGAAAGGTGTGGTTTTTTATTATCTATTCAATGGCCCAATATATGATCCCAAAAAAATTACCTAGTGTACTCATACGAATAAGTTATTCATACGAATAAATTAGGAAAAATCGTTGGATTCGTTTTAAATCGAGAAAATCATGATTTTTCACGTTTTTTTGAATTGAAAAAAAAATCGAGCGAATTAATGCAACTTAGGAAGCACGAGAGGTGAGCCAACGTTCAAAGTTAACCTGCAAACAGCCAACAATTAGTAGCCGCTCTACTCGAACAAGCACCTCTCATACCAAACAAGCGAACGCCATCATTCTAGCTGAAGCGGAGCATGAAGTAGCTGAAGGTATTGCGTGGTGTTCTAGTCTTGGCCCACTTCTAATTTAGTCTCGCTTTATCACATTGTCGTGTTTGTGTGATCTTTGCTTTCAGCAACTGCCTCCGGTGCTGCTGCTCTACTACCCCCCGCAATCTTCTGTGAGGCTCTTACGGGTGCCTACCTGGTCTTGCACATTCTCTCGACTGTCCTGTCAACTCTATCACCTTCATCCCCACCCCTCTTCCATCTTTCCCTTCGGCATCTTCTTGCTCTTCTCTCCTTTCAAAACACCACATCTCCCACTCTGACCCAACCTTGGATATCACATTTGCCTTGCCTCGGATAACTATGGATTACCCATGATTTAATACTCCTCACATAGTAGATCTCGCTACACTCCGGCTCTGTTCACCCGATAACATTTTGTTTTGGGTGAAACCATATCATTTTCCAGAAGATGTCCATGCTCTTGCAAAGAGAGTGTTCATTTCAATATCCGGTCACTGCAAATTAAAGACCACCTCACGTACTCTAGTTTCGACTATCCATGCTCCTCTCATCTTGGCACCCACCAACGCAACGAAAAAAGATGGATACCTGTTGAAGAATTCACCCATCCAAAAGAGCACCAAAAAAAGTTTGAAAGGTGTTTTGGAAGCCGCTGCAGAGTAGGCTTATGCTCTCCTTATGCTGAAGGTAGTTTTCCTTGCTTGCGCTTTGACCCATCACATCGTCAAACCACCACTACGTTTATAAATACTCACTTCTTTCTTTTGGCCAGTTCAAAAAGAGGTACGTAGCAAAGGGTGTCTTTTGACTATGTGATGCAGGATAGACTTGGACATCGAGCCCCCGTTTGTCGAGGCCGAATCTGATTCTGAAATAACGAGCGCATAGCACGAATAATTTCTTTAATTAAGTACTTTGATTTGGTCTATCTAGTTTGCACCAAAATATGTCACACTTTGCAAAATCATGAAAAAAAAATCTCATTGCACGAGTAATAACTCCAACATTTGTGGGAGTGCAAATTTCAGTTCTTTTTTAACTTTCCTCCTCAAGCCAACCACTCCTGTTGTGTGTTTCAATTTTGTACCAGATAAGTGAATAGAAATTGTTTATTCCGATTTATCGAAGCAATGAAAAAATAACCGCAACACGTCGAGATACTTTGCCTCTCCTCTACGCAAATCATGATCTTGACATAAACATTCAGTAAACTTTTAAGCTGCAATAACAAGCGAAAGTCCTTTATTTTCTCTAGGTTGCAATGTTCCCACTGAACAATCCCTACTCCATGTTTATTCTAGCAAGCTCTGCAACTCTTTTTGTTAAATTACACGGCGCAGTGGAATAGAAACTGAACAAAGAATAGAGCGTACACAGCAAACTACAGAGGAACAAACTTTTCCTTCAATACTGATGTAGTACACATGATGGCTCTGTCCACTCGTGCACTCTCACAGTGGAGCTTAGATGGCGATCTAGACAAATACTAGGTGAAGAGCTACTAGCTGGAAGATCTGATCTAATCTAAACTGATCTGATACAATGGACTGGGGAGGTCGCCTCTTTATAGCTATGAGGGCAGTAGTCGGATCAACGTAGTCCGTGGAGTCGACTGTTGATGGTAGAAAGGTGATGGTGTGGAGCCAACCAGTCAACCTAGTTGGTGGAACCGACTAGTTGTCCATGGAATATTCAAGGAATATTCCCTATACCATCGCCTCAGGGCTCTCGCCCCCAAACCCCCACCAGGGGGGCCGCTGGCCCCCCTGGAACCCCCCAACTGGGGGCCAGCTGACCCCTAGGCCCTAGCAAGAATAAGGGGCTCCCACACCATCACCTTTCTACCATCAACGGTCTCATTGATAGACCTCATCTAACATGCAAGTCAAGATCCATCCAGTTTCCCGGGCTCACACATGGCTTCTCCTCATATTCGGGCCTTACAACTTGAGCACCTTGGACCACTGGTGGTTACCAAGAGGGTGGGGCATTGAGCATATCTAACACTTCTAAGGGCCCAAAGAATAAAGAGGTAGCAAAGCTTGAGCCTGGGAGTGATAACGTTCTTGACCCGCACACATCAGATGTGGTTGGCTTTTTGGATGCGCCCCTCACTCTTACCAACCACCTACTTGTCTGGCTATAAGCACACTCTTAGAGTACATTTCCTATAGGTTTGCTTTCCATGGTAAAGCCCTCGTAAAATACGGGACCTTCAAGGTGAAGGATGCTGCTTACCCTATTTTCATGCGAGTGGACTTCACTGACGAAGACTGCTATGAGACTATCACTTTCCACGTCCCTCACACTTATGTCTTACACCCCCCCTCATTGAGCATATCTAACACCCCCCCCAATGTCCACCCATAGGTGAACTACCTTCTCGGCCCAATACCGAGTCTCTGAAGATGACCCTAAAGCTGATCCTTCCCAAGTGCCTTGGTGAAGATATCTGCTCCATTTTGCTCTGTTGGACAGCAGACCAATTCCACTATCCCATCCTCAATCAAATCATGAACATACTGATACTGAACCTCTATATGTTTTGTGCGCGCATGAAACATTGGATTTTTCCATAAGATCCTCCTCAACGACACTGCTTCACATGCATCAAAACATGCTGCCTTGTACTCAACCTCGGTAGAAGACAATGCCACTGTTGGTTGTTTCTTACTGATCCAAGAGAAGATACCTGAACCTAAAGAGAAACAATATCCACAAAACTGATTTCCTGGAATCAATATCTCCAGCCCAATCTGAGTCACAATGTCCAGCCAAGGTAGTGCCCGTACCATAAGTGATGCCATAATCAAGAGTGCCCTTCACATACCTAAGCACCCTCATCCCTGCATTCTAATGATTCTCCCAGGGCTTATTGGAGAACTTGCTCAAAACGCCAATAGCAAAACTGATGTCCGGTCTGGTGTTGCACAGATAGATGAGACTGCCGACCAACTTCCTGTACCTCTCGATGTCTGCTGGTGGTGAGGCATCCTCAATAGATAGCCTCGCATTTACCTCCATAGGTGTAGCTATCTCCTTGCACTTGGACATGCCAAATGCCTTCAATATCTCCCTTGCATATTTATGCTGAGAGATGAAGATCTTGCCTGGCTCTTGCTAGACTTCAATCTGAGAGTGCTCTCAACGGAAGTAAGAACGGAAGAAGGAGAGAGAGAGACAGAGAGCCACACAAGTTTGGTGGGTGCAGAACCACCCTAATCTTCTTTTTCATTCATTTATATATGTGTTTGAGTATTGTACATAATTGGGGTAAAGGCATAGTGACCTTTAACCCCCACAACCTCCCACTTAAAGGACAATATGCCTTTAAGGGAGAACAACCAGTGAGCATACTATCCAATGCCCATCAATACACGACAATACTAAAACCGTTGACTAGGTAGACTCTTCGTCAGCATATCTGCAGGGTTATCATCTGTATGAACCTTGACAAGCTCTATGCGCTTGTCCTCAAGTACCTCCCTGATGAAATGGTACCTGACCTCAATGTGTTTGGTCTTTGCATGAAAGACTGGATTCCGTGCTAGCTGAATAGCACTCATGGAATCACCATGCAATGTCGGTACATCTGTATGAATCCCCAAATCTCCCACTAGCCGATCAAGCCATATAGCCTCCTTGCAACCCTCTGTGGCTGTAACATACTCAGCCTCTGTGGTAGACAAAGCCATGCACTTCTGTGCACGAGACATCCATGACACTGCACCACCTGCAAAGGTGAACACAGAACCAGAAGTGGGGATCTCCTACTATCCACATGCCCTGCATAGTATGAATCTGTGTACCCAAGTACACGCATGTCTCCTTTACCAAAGCAAATGCACATATCCTTGGTACCCTTCATGTACCTCATGATGCACTTAACTGCCTCCCAATGCCTCTTTCTTGGATTAGCCATATACCAGCTAACAACTCCCACTGCAAATGCAATGTCTAGTCTAGTAGCTATCATAGCATACATAAGACTCCCAATTGCTGATGCATAAGGAACCTTGGCCATCATGGCCCTCTCCTCATCTGATTTGGGACTATCTGTATGACTCAGTTTCACATATGGAGGCAATGGAGTACTCACTGCCTTCCCCCCCTCCATATTGAAACGTTGCAATACTTTTGTAACATGCTCTTTTTGTGAAAGCCAAAGGAGTTTCCTACTCCGATCACGCGTGATGTGCATACCAAGAATATGACTTGCAAGTCCCAAATCCTTCATATCAAAGGCCTCATGCAACTTGGCCTTTAATGCATCTAGCTCATAAGTATTCTTGCTAGCCAATAGCATATCATCCACATATAGTGCCAAGATTATCAGGCTATTATCCTTAGCCCTTTTAGTGTAGAGGCAATGATCAATTTCACTCCTTCTAAAACCCTGGGATCGAATGAAAGCATCAAACTTCTGATACCATTCTCTAGGTGCTTGCTTAAGACCATAGAGACTCTTCTTCAGCTTGCAAACTAAATCCTCTTTGCCCTTTTCTTCAAAGCCTTCCGGTTGCACCATGTAAATTTCCTCATGCAAATCCCCATGCAAGAAAGCTGTCTTGACATCCATTTGCATAAGCTCCATATCCTCTACTACCACTAGTCCAAGCATGCATCTAAGTGTGGTCATCTTCACAACCGGAGAGAATATCTTATCAAAGTCCACACCCTTCTCTTGCTTGAACCCTTTAGCAACCAAACGGGCCTTGTACCTAGGCACATCATCACCTGTGACCTTCATCTTGTAGACCCATTTACATGGCAATGCTTTCTTTCCATGTGGCAAAGAAACCAAGTCCCAAGTCTTATTCTTCATAAGTGAACTCATCTCTGATTGCATAGCATACTCCCACTTGCGTTGATCCTCATGCATCATAGCCTCTCTATAGCAAGAAGGCTCCCCGCAGTCAGTAAGCATCACATAGTCTACCCCTGGAACAAACCTATCAGGTGGTCTAGACACTCTAGATGATCTTCTCAAGGGCATTTCAGCTTGCTGTCCCACCTGCATATCAGCCACATTTGGCTCATCATTTCCACCAATAGATTATCCATCATCTACCCTTGATTGTATACCTGTGGGAGTACTTGGTGGTACCATTTCTTGCACATTTGGTGCATGGACAGCTTGCTGTCTATCAACATATGCAGGTGGATTCACATCCTGGAAAGTGATTCTCCTCATTTCCACATCCCTCATGGGTGCCTTATGCATCTTCTTCTCATTGAAGACCACATCATGGCTGCATATGATCTTCTTTGCTTCTAGATCCCAAAGACGATAGCCCATCTCTCCACTTTCACCATAACCCAAAAAGATGCATTTCCTAGACTTAGGATCTAGCTTCTTTCGAAGCTCTTTTGGCACATGTGCATATGCCTCACACCCAAATATACGCAAATGAGAGTAAGAGGGCTTCTTGCCACTCCATGCCTCTTCAGGAATACCAACATCCAAACTCTTACTAGGTGATCTATTGATCACATGCACTGCAGTCTTCATTGCCTCAGCCCAAAAACCACCAGAAAGACTTGCATTGGAAAGCATGCATTGCAGCCTATCTTGAATTGTACGGTTCATCTTTTCTGCAACTGGATTTTGCTCTGGAGTACGAGGGGATGTGAGCTCCCTTTTAATCCCACGTGTATCACAGAAATGCTGAAAGTCATGAGAGAGATACTCTCCACCATTGTCAGTCCGTACGCATTTAAGCGTTCTACCTAACTGATTCTCAACCAAGGCTAGCCATTTCTGAAATACCTGGAACACATCACTCTTCCGAGCTATAGCATAAGCCCACACTTTCCTAGTTGCATCATCAATGAATGTCACATAGTATTTAGCCCCGCCTAATGACCGTGTAAGCATGGGACCACATACGTCTGAATGCACCAAATCAAGCATTTCAAACTCTTTCTTTCCCCTTCTTTTATGGGCTGATTTAGTGTGCTTCCCATAGAGACAATGCTCACAAAATTCAAGATCAGAGAAACTCAAATGCAGTACATAATCCAAACGGCATAAGAGTTTCATTCCATTCTGGCTCATGTGCCCCAACCTGCAATGCCACAAAGAAGTGCTTGGCTGCTCGGTTATTGCAACAACATGATCAAATACCCCTGATACATGTAAGGGATACAAAGTCCCACACTTGGCACCCCTGGCCAAAAGCATAGAGCCCTTCTGAATTTTCCAACTCTGAAAGCCAAAAGTGGTGTGAAAACCAGCATCATCTAGCTGACCCACTGAAATAAGACTCTTGGTCAGCTTAGGCACATGTCTCACATGTTTTAAAACAAATGCAGACCCATTTGCAAAAGAAAACTTTATGTCACCTGCTCCCACTATGTTACATGCATAGTCATTTCCAAGATGCACACAACCTGTCTTTCCACTATCATAAGTGGAGAACCATTCCCTATGGGGAGTACAACATGGGATGAAGCACCAGAATTCAAAATCCAATCCTAGGAATATGCATCATCTGAAGTGGTAAGTAACTCTGCAGATAAAGTAGACATGAAGAGAACATCGTTGTCACTATCATGTGTGACTGCATTGATCTCCTCGATCTTCACTTTTCCTTTGTCCTCCCTTGGACTCTCTTCCTTTTGATTTGCACCCCAATTTGCATTCTTTTTCTTATCCTTTTGCTCTATTTTCAGCTTGTAGCAATCCCTTTTCATATGGCCCTTCTTGCCACAGTGGTAACACTCAATGTTTCGTGCCCTGGATTTGCTACGAGACTTCCCTCTTTCTTGGGACTTCCCCCTGAACTGTGATCTGCTCCTTTGCACAGTTAAGGCTGCATCCTGCTTGGTGCCATCCATAGACTTCCGTCTAATCTCCTCGGCCAACAAGCTACCCACAACATCATCAAATTTCAGTACTCCACCAGGTGCAGAGTTACTGACAGCTGTACGGAAGGTATCCCATGAGGATGGCAATGAACATAAGAGAAATATTGCCTTAGTCTCCGCATCAAAATTCATTTTCTGAGCCTGAAGCTGGCTGAAAATAATATTGAATTCATTCAAGTGAGAAGCAATGGAGACCCCTTCCTTCATCTGCAGCTCAAACAACCTCTTCATGAGGTAAACTTTATTAGAGGCAGTTTCCTTTTCATAAGTGGCACACAGTTTCTTCCACAAATCTTCCGTAGTCTGCTCATTTACTACTGTGAAATAAACTGACTCTGCAAGATGAAGTCTAATAGTAGACTTTGCTAATGCATCCAACTCATTCCAATCACATCCTCAGACATATTTGCAGGCTTAGCTTCAATCCCTGCCAAGGGTTTAATCTGCTTCTTTTGAATAAGCACATCCCTTATTTGTTCTTTCCACAAAGAAAAGTTTGTCCCATCAAACTTTTTAATGCTGAAAAACTCCTTTTCAGGCATGGAAGAGGATGCCATGATGCAAATGAAACAAAATCCCAAATGCTAGTCCCTGCAAGAGAGAATCACACCAAATACCAGGTGCACCCAAATGTGTATGCCACAATAGACTAAAATATCACAAAAAACTCAAATCTCAAAGCATCAAAAGATGCATCTGACTCATGTGCATATACTATGCATCCATATGAGCAAATCTGGCCCAAAAGAAAATGCCAATAAGTGCCAAATGACTCAAGCATAAACACCGTCCACTCATCAATTATATCTCATCCAAGAGAGCATAGCACTATCAGTGCATCACCAACAATGTGTCAAAGCTGTCCCTCAGCATAAAATAGCATCCATGTGCAAAGCGTCCATAAAAAATAGCATCCCACAAGGCAATTTGGGCCTATCAACGCATCCAACAAGGACCGTAATGCATCCAAATGGCCTATAAATCATCCATTGCAACCCAATGCATACCACGAATGAGCGCACAACTGCTCAAACTGCAACCAGAGTGATCTGCATAAGGTATGCTCAAGAAATCATGGTCCCACGGTAATGAGCGCTACAAAAAATAGAACCTGAGATGCTTCAAAACATGGGCACCATGGCATAATCGGACTCAGCAAGAAAATCTGTAAATATCTCTCTTCTGCCAGAACTCCAAAATCCCTACTGATGAGTGAGAAATGGGAGTCAACACTTATCCACTGCGATGTGGCATAAATCTAAGGTTTCAAAACCTTAGTATGAAAAATGCATAACAGAGAGACGAAATCGAATACACAGAGATTTATAACTCTGAAAATCCTCCACCGAATCACGCAAGAACTGATAGGTAGGGGTTTTTGGGTGTTCGAAACGCAATGGGACAGACGGTTTTGGAAACCGTGGTCTCAATCACTGGGTCCAACACACGGACTGAAAAACGTTTTTTGAAACAGAGCTGTTTGTAAACTCCACCGGAGTGCGAATGATGAGCAACATAGAAGTTTTAGGACCTCTTGAGTCCACCGGAAGTGACAGATCTGCAAATGGTTGCTCCAAACTTGAGTTCCAACACCCGGGCAAAAAACGCAGGAACTGACACAGTGACTCAGAAATCCAATGAAATGATCCCAGATTCAGGAATGAAGGTGTTTCCAGGCTCCTGAAGAAATGTGGACACCAAAAGCAAGCAATAGTTGCCTCTACACGTCAATACAAAGTCTCTGTCATCGAACAGAACAGGGAAAAGCTCAAAAAACGACTTTTTCTTTGAAACCACTTAACAGGCTCTCAAAACCACTTCGCAAAGCCAAAGTGACTTTTCCAAAGGTTTCTCCAAGGTCTCTACACACTCGGATGCAAGTAAAGTCACCCACAAAGCTTCCCACAGAGCTTCTCCTTCCTCCCACAGAGCTGCTGAGCTTCCAAGCATTCACGCAAGCTCAGCTAGATCACCTGGGCTCTGATACCAGTTGAGAGTGCTCTCAATGGAAGCAAGAACGGAAGAAGGAGAGAGAGACACAAAGAGCCACACAAGTTTGGTGGGTGCAAAACCACCCTAATCTTCTTTTTCATTCATTTATATATGTGTTTGAGTATTGTACATAACTGGGGTAAAGGCATAGTGACCTTTAACCCCCACACAATCCCCAAACAATAGTTCATCAACCCTAAGTTTGTCATCTCAAACTCTATGCTCAATGCCTTTCTAGTCTACTGGATCATGTCTTCATAGTCATCTGTAATAAGGAGATCATCCACATATAGAACAATAATAGCAGTTTTTCCACCTTTCCTGTACTATAAAAGTTAGCATTTGAGGCACATCTTTTGAAGTTTAATTTATGAAAGAATTTGTCTATCCATTGGTACCATGCTCTTGGGGCCTGTTTCAGCCTGTACAGAGCCTTTTTCACCTTACATACCTTGTTTTTAGAATGGGGGGCCTCAAACCCAGGTGGCCGAGCCATGTACACCTCCTCCTTGAGGTCACCACTCAAGAATTTTAACATCCATTTGATAAACTGGCCACTTTTTATAAGCAACCACCGATAGTACTGTGCAAATAGTGGTCATTCTGATAGTACTTTTTGGTTGTATCTTGTTTCTCTCTTTGTCTATTACATGCGCATAGCATTCACACCCAAACATTCTGAAGTGGGAGACAGATTGCTTCTTACCGCTATAAGCCTCATGTGGTGTTTTACCTTGAGTGCCTTTGTATAGCTGTGATTAAGGATGTAAACCACAGTATTGACAGCCTCAGCCCAAAAGTGGTTTAGCACTCCAACACCTTTCAACATACATTGCCATGGTGTTCCGCATTCAGTATTCAACAACCAAATTTTGCTGAGGCGTATGCGGTGTTGTCATTTGTCACTTGATCCCTTTGCTCTTACAAAAATCACCAAACTCTGTAGAAACAAACTCACCACCACCATCCGATCTGATTTTCTTCACTTTTCTCCCTGTTTCATTCTCAACAAGCTATAGCCATTCTTTAAATTTACAAAAGCTTGAGCCTTTTCACAAAGAAAGTACACCCACATCTTCCTACTATAGTCGTTGACAATCAATAAAAAATAGGAAGATTCCCCCAAGGCCTATGTAGGCATCTTACCACACAAGTCAACATGCACCAACTCTAGAGGAGCGTTTGCTCTATTCTTGCTTTCTTGTGGGAATGCCTTTCTTTGTTGCTTGCCCATCATGCAAGCGTCACACGGTTCTTTGATTTCTGCGACTGCAGGTAAGTGAGCAACCATACCTTGCTTTTGCATCTCCTTCAGCACTGCAAATCCAATGTGGCCGAATCTTTCATGCCAAAGTCTGCTTGTGCCCACTCCAGTGGTGGCTATAAGAGCACTTAGCTCATACACGTTGTTCCTTCTTACTCCTGTGCCAACAAGATTGCCTGCACTATCCAAAATTTTTGCTCATGTCTTGTTGAACCTCACCTCATGGTCAAGGTCAGTTATGGAAGCAACTGATTGCAAATTTCTCTTGATTTGTGGAACATACAGCACATTAGATAGTTTCTTAACATCTCCATTTACAGAAACAAATGAAACCATACCTGTACCCTCAATAGGGAATTTTGCATTATTACCAACCGTCACGGTGATGGGTTCCTGTAGAGGTTGCATGGAACAATATAGACCCTTCTTGTAGGTCATGTGACAGGAGGAACCACTATCCAACACCCATGAATCAGTGGTTGAAGCTTCTTGAACTGAGGAATACTCTTCCTCAATGGCCAGAAATAGATCCAACTCTGCTTCTATTGTGTTAGCTATCTCTTTCCCCTTATCTGTCTTCTTCAGGATACCATTCTTTTCATTTGCTTTCTTGACCCAACAATCTGCAATCATATGGCTCTTCTTCTTGCAGTAGAAGCATTCTCCCTGAAATTTCTTCTTGCCGCCCTTCTTCTTTTTGTCACCACTAGTAGAGGACTCACCTTTGGTGGAGAAACCACCTTTGCCTTTTGCAGTGGTAAAGAATGCAGCATCCCCATTGCCGTCTTGATCTCGAGCTTTAAGCCTCAATTCCTCCTCCATAAGTAAAGCACATAATTCCTCAAATGACAATGGTTGGGGTCTCACCTGAGTGTTAAGCACTGTTACCAGTCCATCAAACCTTGGTGGACATATCCGAAGACACCGCCGAGCTAGCTCTTTGCTAGTCTTTTGTATCCTAGCACCAGCCATCTGGTCACATAAATTTTTGATTCAAGTTATGAATGCCTCCACTGTCTCTCCTTCATTAAACTTCTCAACTGCGAGCTGATTCTCCAGGTTCTGCATCCTTGTCTAATTCCGCATCTCATACTAACTCTTCAATATGTTCCAGGCCACAGTTGCCTTAGATGTATGCTGAATCAAGGTCAAAACACTATCAGTAGTACTTGTAACCAGGGCACATGGAGCATCTGCGTTCCTATGTTTCCAAGCTCGTAAAAGGTCGACATTAGAAGGTATCGTACTCCCCGGATTTGCTGGGTCGGGGGTTCCTTGTGGTTTTGGGTCAGTCCCCAGTATTGTCTCCAAAAGCTCATATGAATCCAGAATAGCAGTAATTTTAAACTTTCATAGAGTGTAGTTCGTACCATCTAGCTTGCCTTCAGTGAAGGCTGGTGGGCGAATCCTCAATGCCTAGATTGTTAGTGCAGCAGCAGCTACTACTGAACTCGAGCTACTTCCTATTGCCATCACTCCGTATGTTGTTGAAGCCCTCGCCTCTCTTCTATTCTTCAATCCTTAGAGCTGCCCGGGCTTTGATACATGTTAAATTACATGGCGCAGCAAAACAGAAACTGAACAAAGAATAGAGAGTACACAACAAACTGGAGAGGAACAAACTTTTCCTTCAATACTGATGTAGCACAAATGATGGCTCTGTCCACTCGTGCACTTCCATAGTGGAGCTTAGATGGTGATCTAGACAGATACTAGGTAAAGAGCTACTAGCTGGAAGATCTGATCTGATCTAAACTGATCTGATACAATGGATTGGGGAGGTCGCCTCTTTATAGCATTGAGGGCGGTAGTCAGATCAACATAGTCGGTGGAGTTGACCAGTTGACCTAGTCGGTGGAGCCGACCAGTCAACCTAGTCGGTGGAACCGACTAGTCATCCATGGAATATTCAAGGAATATTTCCTATACTGTTGCCTCGGGGCTCTCGACCCTAAACCCCCACATGCTGGCCCCTAGGCCCTAGCAAGAATAAGGGGCTCCCACACCATCACCTTTCTACCATCAACGGTCTCATTGATAGACCTCATCTAACATGCAAGTCAAGATGCATCCAATGTCCAAGGCTCACACATGGCTTCTCCTCATATTTGGGCCTTATAACTTGAGCAGCTTGTGTGGGGGTTAAAGGTCACTGTGCCTTTACCCCGGTTATGTACAATACTCAAACACATATATAAATGAATGAAAAAGAAGATTAGGGTGGTTCTGCACCCACCAAAACTTGTGTGGCTCTCTGTCTCTCTCTCTCCTTCTTCCGTTCTTGCTTCCGTTGAGAGCACTCTCAACTGGTATTAGAGCCCGGGTGATCTAGCTAAGCGTGTGTGAATGCTTGAAGCTCAATAGCTCTGTGGGAGGAAGGAGAAGCTTTGTGGGAAGCTTTGTGGGTGACTTTACTTGCATCCGAGTGTGCAGAGACCTTGGAGGAACCTTTGGAAAAGTCACTTTGGCTTTGTGAAGTGGTTTTGAGAGCCTGTTAAGAGCTTTCAAAGAAAAAGTCGTTTTTTGAGATTTTTCCTGTTCCATTCGATGACAGAGACTCCGTATTGACTTGTAGAGGCAACTATTGCTTGCTTTTGGTGTCCACATTACTTCAAGAGCTTGGAAACACCTTCATTCTTGAATCTGGGATCATTTCAGTGGATTTCTGACTCACTGTGTCAGTTCTTGCATTTTTTGCCCGGGTGTTGGAACTCAAGTTTGGAGCAACCATTTGCAGATCTGTCAGTTCTAGTGGACTTAGGAGGTCCTAAAACTTCTATGTTGCTCATCATTCGCACTCCGGTGGAGTTTACAAATAGCTCTGTTTCCAAAAACGTTTTTCAGTCCGTGTGTTGGACCCAGTGATTGAGACCACAGTTTCCAAAACCGTCTGTGCCATTGCATTCCGGACGCCCAAAAACCCCTACTTGTCAGTTCTTGCGCAATTCGGTGGAGGATTTTCAGAGTTATAGATCTCTGTGTATTCGATTTCGTCTCTCTATTATGCATTTTTCATTCTAAGGTTTTGAAACCTTAGATTTATGCCACATGGCAGTGGATAAGTGTTGACTCCCATTTCTCACTCATCGGTTGGGATTTTGGAGTTCTGGTAGAAGAGAGATATTTGCAGATTTTCTTGGTGAGTCCGATTATGCAATGGCGCCCATGTTTTGAGGCATCTCAAGTTCTATTTTCAATAGCGCTCATTACCGTGGGACCATGATTTCTTGAGCATACCTTATGCAGATCACTCTGGTTGCAGTTTAAGCAGTGTGCGCTCATTCATGGTATGCATTGGGTTGCAATGGATGATTTATAGGCCATTTGGATGCATTGCGGTCCTTGTTGGATGCGCTGATAGGCCCAAATTACCTTGTGGGATGCTATTTTTTATGGATGCTTTGCACATGGATGCTATTTTATGCTGAAGGACAGCTTTGACATATTGTTGGTGATGCACTGATAGTGCTATGCTCTCTTGGATGAGATATAATTGATGCATATGCCAGTGGATGGTGTTTATGCTTGAGTCATTTGGCACTTATTGGCATTTTCTTTTGGGCCAGATTTGCTCATATAGATGCATAGTATATGCACATGAGTCAGATGCATCTTTTGATGCTTTGAGCTTTGAGTCTTTTCTGATATTTCAGTCTATTGTGGCATACACATTTGGGTGCACCTGGTATTTGGTGTGATTCTCTCTTGCAGGGACTAGCATTTGGGATTTTGTTTCATTTGCATCATGGCATCCTCTTCCATGCCTGAAAAGGAGTTTTTCAGCATTAAAAAGTTTGATGGGACAAACTTTTCTTTGTGGAAAGAACAAATAAGGGATGTGCTTATTCAAAAGAAGCAGATTAAACCCTTGGGAGGGATTGAAGCTAAGCCTGCAAATATGTCTGAGGATGATTGGAATGAGTTGGATGCATTAGCAAAGTCTACTATTAGACTTCATCTTGCAGAGTCAGTTTATTTCACAGTAGTAAATGAGCAGACTACGGAAGATTTGTGCAAGAAATTGTGTGCCACTTATGAGAAGGAAACTGCCTCTAATAAAGTTTACCTCATGAAGAGGTTGTTTGAGCTGCAGATGAAAGAAGGGGTCTCCATTGCTTCTCACTTGAATGAATTCAATATTATTTTCAGCCAGCTTTAGGCTCAGAAGATGAATTTTGATGCGGAGACTAAGGCAATATTTCTCTTATGTTCATTGCCATCCTCATGGGATACCTTCCGTACAGCTGTCAGTAACTCTGCACCTGGTGGAGTACTGAAATTTGATGATGTTGTGGGTAGCTTGTTGGCCGAGGAGATTAGACGGAAGTCTATGGATGGCACCAAGCAGGATGCAGCCTTAACTGTGCAAAGGGGCAGATCACAGTTCAGGGGGAAGTCCCAAGAAAGAGGGAAGTCTCGTAGCAAATCCAGGGCACGAAACATTGAGTGTTACCACTGTGGCAAGAAGGGCCATATGAAAAGGGATTGCTACAAGCTGAAAATAGAGCAAAAGGATAAGAAAAAGAATGCAAATTGGGGTGCAAATCAAAAGGAAGAGAGTCCAAGGGAGGACAAAGGAAAAGTGAAGATCGAGGAGATCAATGCAGTCACACATGATAGTGACAACGATGTTCTCTTCATGTCTACTTTATCTGCAGAGTTACTTACCACTTCAGATGATGCTATATTCCCATGATTGGATTTTGGATTCTGGTGCTTCATTCCATGTTGTACTCCCCATAGGGAATGGTTCTCCACTTATGATAGTGGAAAGACAGGTTGTGTGCATCTTGGAAATGACTATGCATGTGACATAGTGGGAGCAGGTGACATAAAGTTTTCTTTTGCAAATGGGTCTGCATTTGTTTTAAAACATGTGAGACATGTGCCTAAGCTGACCAAGAGTCTTATTTCAGTGGGTCAGCTAGATGATGCTGGTTTTCACACCACTTTTGGCTTTCAGAGTTGGAAAATTCAGAAGGGCTCTATGCTTTTGGCCAGGGGTGCCAAGTGTGGGACTTTGTATTCCTTACATGTATCAGGGGTATTTGATCATGTTGCCAAGCACTTCTTTGTGGCATTGCAGGTTGGGGCACATGAGCCAGAATGGAATGAAACTCTTATGCCGTTTGGGTTATGTACCGCATTTGAGTTTCTCTGATTTTGAATTTTGTGAGCACTGTCTCTATGGGAAGCATACTAAATCAGCCCATAAAAGAAGGGGAAAGAAAGAGTTTGAAATGCTTGATTTGGTGCATTCAGACGTATGTGGTCCCATGCCTACACGGTCATTAGGCGGGGCTGAATACTATGTGACATTCATTGATGATGCAACTAGGAAAGTGTGGGCTTATGCTATAGCTCGGAAGAGTGATGTGTTCCAGGTATTTCAGAAATGGCTGGCCTTGGTTGAGAATCAGTCAGGTCGAATGCTTAAATGCCTACGGACTGACAATGGTGGAGAGTATCTCTCTCATGACTTTCAGCATTTCTGTGATACTCGTGGGATTAAGAGGGAGCTTACATCCCCTCGTACTCTAGAGCAAAATCCAGTTGCAGAAAAGATGAACCATACCATTCAAGAAAGGTTGCAATGCATGCTTTCCAATGCAAGTCTTTCTGGTGGTTTTTGGGCTGAGGCAATGAAGACTGCAGTGCATGTGATCAATAGATCACCTAGTAAGAGTTTGGATGGTGGTATTCCTAAAGAGGCATGGAGTGGCAAGAAGCCCTCTTACTCTCATTTGCATATATTTGGGTGTGAGGCATATGCACATGTGCCAAAAGAGCTTCGAAAGAAGCTAGATCCTAAGTCTAGGAAATGCATCTTTTTGGGTTATGGTGAAAGTGGAGAGATGGGCTATCGTCTCTGGGATCCAGAAGCAAAGAAGATCATACGCAGCCATGATGTGTCTTCAATGAGAAGAAGATGCATAAGGCACCCATGAGGGATGTGGAAATGAGGAGAATCACTTTCCAGGATGTGAATCCACCTGCATATGTTGATAGACAGCAAGCTGTCCATGCACCAAATGTGCAAGAAATTGTACAACCAAGTACTCCCACAGGTATACAATCAAGGGTAGATGATGGATCATCTATTGGTGGAAATGATGAGCCAAATATGGCTGATATGCAAATGGGACAGCAAGCTGAAATGCCCTTGAGAAGATCATCTAGAGTGTCTAGACCACCTGATAGGTTTGTTCCAGGGGTAGACTATGTGATGCTTACTGATTGCGGGGAGCCTTCTTGCTACAGAGAAGCTATGATGCGTGAGGATCAACGCAAGTGGGAGTATGCTATGCAATCAGAGATGAGTTCACTTATGAAGAATAAGACTTGGGACTTGGTTTCTTTGCCACATGGAAAGAAAGCATTGCCATGTAAATGGGTCTACAAAATGAAGGTCACAGGTGATGATGTGCCTAGGTACAAGGCCCGTTTAGTTGCTAAAGGGTTCAAGCAAGAGAAGGGTGTGGACTTTGATGAGATATTCTCTCCGGTTGTGAAGATGACCACACTTAGATGCATGCTTGGACTAGTGGCATCAGAGGATATGGAGCTTATGCAAATGGATGTCGAGACAGCTTTCTTGCATGGGGATTCGCATGAGGAAATTTACATGGTGCAGCCGGAAGGCTTTGAAGAAAAGGGCAAAGAGCATTTAGTTTGCAAGCTGAAGAAGAGTCTCTATGGTCTTAAGCAAGCGCCTAGAGAATGGTATCAAAAGTTTGATGCTTTCATTCGGTCCCAGGGTTTTAGAAGGAGTGAAATTGATCACTGCCTCTACACTAAAAGGGCTAAGGATAATAGCCTGATAATCTTGGCACTATATGTGGATGATATGCTATTGGCTAGCAAGAATACTTATGAGCTAGATGCATTAAAGGCCAAGTTGCATGAGGCCTTTGATATGAAGGATTTGGGATTTGCAGGTCATATTCTTGGTATGCGCATCACGCGTGATGGGAGTAGGAAACTCCTTTGGCTTTCACAAAAAGAGTATGTTACAAAAGTATTGCAGCATTTCAATATGGAGGGGGGGAAGGCAGTGAGTACTCCATTGCCTCCATATGTGAAACTGAGTCATACAAATAGTCCCAAATCAGATGAGGAGAGGGCCATGATGGTCAAGGTTCCTTATGCATCAGCAGTTGGGAGTCTTATGTATGCCATGATAGCTACTAGACCAGACATTGCATTTGCAGTGGGAGTTGTTAGCCGGTATATGGCTAATCCTGGAAAGAGGCATTGGGAGGCAGTTAAGTGCATCATGAGGTACATGAAGGGTACCAAGGAGATGTGCATCTGCTTTGGTAAAGGAGACATGTGTGTACTTGGGTACACAGATTCAGACTATGCAAGGCATGTGGATAGTAGGAGATCCACTTTTGGTTATGTGTTCACCTTTGCAGGTGGTGCAGTGTCGTGGATGTCTCGTGCACAGAAGTGTGTGGCTTTGTCTACCATAGAGGCTGAGTATGTTGCAGCCACAGAAGGTTGCAAGGAGGCTATATGGCTTGATCGGCTAGTGGGAGATTTGGGGATTCATACAGGTGTACCGACATTGCATAGTGATTCCATGAGTGCTATTCAGCTAGCACGGAATCCGGTCTTTCATGCAAAGACCAAACACATTGAGGTCAGGTACCATTTCATCAGGGAGGTACTTGAGGACAAGCACATAGAGCTTGTCAAGGTTCATACAGATGATAACCCTGCAGATATGCTGACGAAGAGTCTGCCTAGTCAGCGGTTTGAGTATTGTTGTGTGTTGATGGGCATTGGATAGTATGCTCACTAGTTGTTCTCCCTTAAAGGCACATTGTCCTTTAAGTGGGAGGTTGTGGGGGTTAAAGGTCACTGTGCCTTTACCCCGGTTATGTACAATACTCAAACACATATATAAATGAATGAAAAAGAAGATTAGGGTGGTGGTTCTGCACCCACCAAAACTTGTGTGGGTCTCTGTCTCTCTCTCTCCTTCTTCCGTTCTTGCTTCCGTTGAGAGCACTCTCAGCTTGGACCACTGGTGGTTACCAGAAGGTGGGGCATTGAGCATATCTAACACTTTTAAGGGCCCAAAGAATAAAGAGGTGGCAAAGCTTGAGCCTGGGAGTGATAACATTCTTAAACCGCACACATAAGATGTGGTCGGCTTTCTAGATGTGCCTCTCACTCTTACCAACCACCTACCTGTCTAGCCTATAAGCACACTCTTAGAGTACATTCCCTATAGGTTTGCTTTCCATGGTAAAGCCTTTGTAAAGTACGGGACCTTCAAGGCAAAGGATGCTGCTTACCCTATTTTCATGCGAGTGGACTTCACTGACGAAGACTGCTATGAGACTATCACTTTCCACGTCCCTCACACTTATGTCTTACACTTGAAAGATGTATTGAAAGTGGACCAGTTTTACCGAATCGAGGGCTCCATAATCACAAAAAGAGAGGTCGGCAAAGACGGGACTTCATTCCTTTCACTAAGAGTAGATGCTACAATGACTATATTGAAAGGAGAACCATTTGAGGGAGACATTTCTTTTGTGCCTGAGAAATCCATTCAAGTGTACGCACCGTGGGCCGTGAGCCAAGTAGAGACAACCAAGGCCTCTTTTGTGGCTGTGATGGGGACACCATTGCTTTTGTGATAGTCGAATTTGATTTGGACAGCCCACCAACACCAACAGACCAAATTATTATTGCTGATGGTCCAAACCCTAAAGATCACACTACAGTGGGTTGCTTTTTTGCAAATTAAATTTCTTTAACGTGTCCAAAAATGCAAGTAACATTTTTTTGGCTCCGTTGAAAGAGTTAACATTTGTGACCAAACGAAGACATACACTACGCCTGGTAGAAGAATTTATTGATGAGGGCGTTGTGATGTACATAGCTAAAAATATATCTTTCATGCGAGCCTGACACGCTCTAGGCATATTTGATTTTACCATTCTAGGTGTTGTACCAGAGGGCAATGTACGAAAGACATTGCACGAGAGCTTTGTACGTCATGTTTCCCAGCTTGGTTATGGGAAAAAGGTACATCTGCAATGCACACTCTAAGTTGTGTACGAGCGAGGTTGCATCCACTATAATCCGTTTTCCATACAGGTTGTAGGGGTCCTTCACTTTGTTGGCCTAAACAACCCACTAGTCAAATACCAGTGCAGTAGGGACAACGCTCACCCTTTTTGCTACACATGCGCCAGCCCTCACCTGATCGTGCAAGCGCCATGCTTGAAAGGCTGTGTTATTGATCGTGATGGTTCCCCGGTGGCACTCTAGATACACAGTGTACATGTTGATGAAGTTTTGAAATTGCGCTGCTCTTTCACGGAATACCATAGTCGAAGCATTGTCATAACAAGGAATTTGCTCTTTGACAAAAAACCATCTGGAGAGTTCACAATGAACAGTGCTAGTTTCGTCATTGCTTTCACACCAAGTGTGTAAGCCTTGCATGCTCCTTTGAGAAGCGCTTGACAAGCCAAGTCATTTCCATTTTTGTACATATTTTCCCTTTCAAATAAGGCTCACATAAAAAGCTAAGCTTCTCTTGTTTGCTTTTATTTTCAATGTAAATACAGTTGGTTCTTTCTTTGCATATACTTTGTTGTTCACACTTTTCTTTGTTTTTGTAAAAAACATTATCTCGTATTTGTGCAAAAATAATTAAAAACTTTGCAATGGCAACACTAGACGAGTGTAATTTTAAGTTGGACAATGAGTTCAACAATCCTTACCCAAACAACACTGATGTCATTTCTTGCATAACTAGTTTCTACCCGACGTATGAGTACAATGTCTTATTGCAAATGCTAACACAATATACGAAACCCAATCTCAGTGTACACATAGAGACCCATGATTAGCATGCCACTTTGATGACTACAGAAGCTACGCCAATGGCCAGGTTGGATGTTCAAACCCTTTTGTGGGACTGTGAATTCGGATGAGCTACTCCTCTAAAGTTTTACATTTCTTCCACGTTAGGTTCAATGACTCCTTTCAAGTTTGGGTATCTACTGATGGAAATATTGGCCCCCTCTTTCATGTTGGCCTTCCTTCAAGAAAGGCATGCAAAGGCCTCTTGCTAAATAAATATGTGGATTCACCACCTCTGCCAGCAAGCACTAGAAAAGGAGTTACAAAATCTAGACAATAGAAGGGGAAACACAGTTGTTGCAAATTATGAATGAAAACAAAGACAAGGCAACTATGGCAATAGCAAGTGTCTACAACAATCAACAATAAGGAAACAAATTTAGCACCATTGCAAATCACAACGAAGTGTATAGGGTTTGGTTTGCCCAATGCACTGACAATGAAGCAACATCAATGCTAGACCAAGTGCCCGCTCAAACACACAGCCCCATTCCCAATCACCAAATCACACAAGAAATGAAAAAAGGAAGAAAGAAGAATGGGGCAACAAATGCACAGATGCAACAATTCCTTCATCTAGAGACCAAACAAAATACTTGGAAAAAATAAACAACACTCCATGCTATGAGTGTGGTTGTTGTGGATGCTTGACATTCCGGAACAAACTAAGAGTAGCCACAAAACAACATGAAGAATTCTTGAAAGAGCAACTGCTACAAGATGACAATCTTCCTTTTGAGAATTTCTCCCTATGCTCATTATGTCACAGGCACTTGGCAAGACACATGCCTAAATTCTTAGAAGCAAGTATGCCATTGGCAACTCCAACACGCCACACTTCAAGCCTAAACAAAGTTGAGCAAAGACTAATCTCAATCAAAATCCCATTTGCTCAAATCCATGAGTTGTCATACGAAGGCCAATTGGGACTACATGGTAGTGTCGTCAATGTATTCGCAGACACTGAAAGAGCCTAATAAATCTTGCCACATTTCATTGACGACAACGCAATAGTTATGGTGGCGATAAAGAGGAAAATGCAATACAAACATAACTTCATTACTGGGTTGGTCCGTTTAGTAACCACAATAAAAGCACTACAAGAAATGTTGGAAACACCTTTGTACAAGGAGAACAATATGCAATTAAACGAGCTATGGCTTCAACATATGATACACAGTTGCAAGAAGCAATTGAGACCAACTAACCCAACGACCAATTAAATTGCAATTTCGCTGCCAAAAGCAATGACGAGGACAACCCAACTGACACACTTGTACATGCGATATCCACTTCACAACAATTTGTTGATTTTAATGACAAAATACTAGTCGTGGCACCGTCTAAAGGATTTAGCCCTCTAAGCCTTTTCTACGACAAGCATTGTGAAGAACTTTCTTTCTCGACACTTTTTTACAGGCAAAAAAGGATGTATAAGACAAGACTTGCACGAACATACCAAGACATTATGAAGTGGGAGCTAAAGCATAAAGACCACCGCTTCGCACTCAATCAAAATTTTGTTCTTCGAGACAATGAAAGTGCTTGTCAAGCAAGTTATTGGCTCGAGTTGGGTGAGGATGTGAAAAGGATAGATCCAAGGAATGTGCCTGCAAGCAAGAACAACCTTAGTGGACACGAACTCGAACAACTACTACACTCAAAAATAGGCTATCGCGACTACACCACCTTGTGTACATCGACAGACTACAAGCAAAAACTTAAAAAAAATGCTTTTGCAATGCTACGACAACTTGGGTCACCCACCTTCTTTGTCACATTCTCGGCAGTAGAGAAATGATGGCAGCCATTGCTACAATGCTTGCAAAAGCTGCAAGCCATAGGCAATGTCACAACAGTGAGGGGACAATGCCAGAGAACAATGCAAGCTTGCCCAAGCTTAACCCCTCACAATAGCACGGTATTATGCACACAAATTCCTAGCACTCAAATCCCTGTTGTGATAAGACAAGGACATCCTCTCGGCAAAATCAATGATTTATTCTTTGTTACTAAATTCCAAAACCATGGAAGCCAACACGATCATAGTTGACTATGGGCAGAAGAAGCACCGACGTTCAACCATCAAAGCAGTACAGTATTACATAGACAATTACATAACTATAGATATCTCTCAACTTTCAATACCACTTTAAGAAATCCAACACCATCGCCACAGAAAGACATGCACAAAGAAGACCAAAGCATGCCGTTTTGGCTTCCCACGTCCTCCAATGAGGGAAACAAAAACATTGGTACCACTTGGAAAAGAATTGCAAAAGACAAAACATAGAGTTGCTTTTAAAGCATTGTCATCCATACTACTAGAACAAGAAACACTAGTACTAACCTATAACATGTTCTTAGAGTGTATAAAAATGCAAGAAGAGGATTATATTCCTGCTCTCAGATCAAGCATATCTAAACCAACAGTTTTTTTAAAAAGGCACCCAAAAGATCTATACACAAACAATTTTAACCCCACCATTTCAAAACTCTGGGAAGCAAACACAGATATCTAGTTCATCTTAAACCCACACGGAGCAACGTCGTACTGCACATCTTACATAACAGAGAGACAAACGAGGCAATTAAAGCAGCTATCAGTAATAGTATTCAAAACAACCTGCCTATGAACAAGCACATCTGGAAAGTAGGGAAGGCAATCCTTAACACACAACATATAAGCTCGCAACAAGCAATATACATATGCTTGTCACTACCCCTCAATAGCACGACTAGAGAATTTTCCTACATCAACACAAGCACACTAAATGAAAGGACTATGTTGCTAAAACGAAGATCGAAACTACTAAAACTGGTGCCGACAAGTACTGACATATTCTTTGATGACATTATAACACACTACTATAAGAGAAGCAACAAATTCAGCGATAAATGCTTGGCATACTTTGCAAGTGCATTCACAATATAGAAAGGAGTTGTAGGTGCAAGGAAAAGGCATAAAATAATAAGATTCAACAACTACAACAAAAACACAAAACCAAAAGAACATTATAGAGAGCTTTGCTTGCTATAACTACCCTTCTCAAACGAAGAGCACACAATCAATGAGAAAATAGAAACATGGCATGACAAATACACTGCAAACAGGAAACAATTAACACAAACGAAGCCATCTTCAACAAAATACTTTCGTACCCACCACTTCAATCAACAAATGACTCCATCAAAACAACTACAACAACAACCAGTTCCACTTCCACATCAGAACAATAGAAATTTGACCTTGCAAAAGAGATGACAGAAAGAAACATGAGAGCAAAGCTACCAGCTGTGCAACATCAAAATAGCCAACTGCTACAAAATGAAGTATACTACGACATGTTGTGACACACAAACAATGGCCAAAGGAAAATCATAGACAACATCATGCTGAAAAAGGCGCTGTACCTAGACAAAAAACTCAGGCTGTTCCTCTCTAGTAATGCTGGGTCAAGGAAAACTTTTATAGCACTACTCATAGTGCAAGCATTGCAACGAACATATCTTCATAAGAACACGACAGATGCAGACATGGCTCATGTCCTTCTTTTGGCATACACAGGGAAAGCAGCAAGGGGGATTAACGGAAGCATGCTACATGCCGCATTACACCTACCACTACTAACAGCCACATACAGCAGAAAAGTTACAAGCACTTACTACCCAATACAAAAACGTGGAGCTTCTAGTAATAGATTAGATCTCTTTGGTGGGCTTGAACACATTTATAGCAGTGGATATGCGCATGCATGAAATAAAACAAAAACACGACGAGCCTTTTGGAGGTGTTGACATCTTGCTAGTGGGCGATCTATGCCAGGTTAGTCCAGTAAGAGATAGTTGGGTTTTCTCACAACATTCAAGGGGGACATCACTGTTGGGTTCATGCTGGGAGGAAGAATTCCTATACTATGAGTTGCAATAACCAATGCGACAAGAACAAGGACCTTTTCTTCAACTACTAAACAAAATCCGTGTCGGGAAGCAAACAAGCGCAGATATTGCATTGCTTAACAAACAATACACTAAAAACGTGCCTGGCAAGCACACCTTTACTACACCAATGCATAAAAAGATAAGCACAACAAGTATGTCTTTGAAACATTACAAACAATGCCGCAAATACTAAAAGCAGTAGACCATAAACACAAAACATGTAATAAAACAATAAACATCTCAAAAAGCCCTAGGGAAATAGTAGGACTCCATGCAGAGCTGAAACTAAAACAAGGCATGATTGTTGAAATATGCTCGGGAAACCTGGACATCACTGATGGCATTGTCAATGGCACATATCGAACTTTCAAGGGCTCAAACATGGAACAAAAATCACAAATAATATGGAATCTGGATCGAATTCTCAGACAAAAAAATAGGGGAAAGAACTCACAAAGAAAACAAAGACTTATACCTTAATGAGTGTGAACAAACCTAGACACCAATAATGCAAATAACAAGAGAATTTCAAATAGGCAAAAACCACTTGAACAACGCATCCAAAAAGCAATTCAAAACATGGTAAAAGTTGACACCATCGTTCTAGAGGAGATTGAAAGGTTACAAGCACAAAGGCCATGGGTTTTTGAAGAAGGTATAAACACAATTCAATGAAACAACAAACAGACATTGCAAAGCTTGAACACACGCTCTTTTCATCGACACAAATCAAACATTGTCAACACATTTGTGATTATGAAAGCCTCTATACTTTGCTTGCAAGAGACGAAGAACAACAACTCTGAAAACATTAAATTGCTAGGCTTCAACAGCACTAACTCGACAAAAGGGCAAGGTCTAACCACATATTTCACAAAAGAGTACCAACCAATTCGAACACAAAAAATTTATAATGACGCATGTGAATGCCTTGTCACTACTCTGCAAACGCAAACAAAAAATAAAATCATTATCATAAACATTTACAAACCGCTGCATGCAAAAACAAGTGCCCTTATAAATATGCTGCAAGAGGTATATCAAAACATTCCAATAGACATAGAAACATACACTATAGATGACTTCAATATTGACTGTAACTTAGACAACCACAACAAAACCAAATTAGTAAATTTAATGCAAGAAAACAATATGATCCAACTGATTACTGAACCAACAACAATCTATGGATCCACTCTTGACCACATATGGGTGAAGGCAATGATCAAGAACAACACACACAGAACATAATACACCTATTGGTTAGACCATTCTTTAATTTATACTTCCCTCTAATCATCCACCAACACAAACAAAAAAAGATCTGTAGCCATAGTGCCCATCTTCAAGATAGCCTCTATAATAAATCGATTATGCATCTTACCAACCTTCACAATCGTATTACTTTCATGATTGCTTCTATATTATACTAATGGATGGGATCTACCAAAACAATCAATAATGTATACTTCCCTCAAATATGCAAAACCCCCCAAAAAAAAGGAGGCAGGCCACATGAACTTTGTTCATCTTGTTCCCTAGAGATCGATCGACTCCCTCTATGGGTAAACTATATCCGGCTAGAATAGATTTAATTTAATAAGTACTCGTTTCCTAGAGTGCACTCCCATAGTTTGTATTTATTTCATGGTTAAAGCCTTTAGTAGTTTTTTTTTAAAGATAAAAGCTAACTAAATTCTTAATTAATATTTCTAGGACCCCCCCTCTCTCTCTCTCTCTTACTCGGAAAAGCAAAAAAACTAGATTTGCGACAAGCAGTTTTTCCATCGTGGAGCAAGTAACTACTAACTCGAAATTGAAGCTGAATCCTACTATTTTATCAATTGTTTAAGGAAAAAAGAGAATGAGTAAAATAGTGGACATGAGATGCAACATAGGGTCCGTTAGGACCCGATTCTCCTTGCAAATGTCAGGGGTGGTGATTTATTATTGGTTTTGTGATGTCCATATTTTGGAAGTTGAAATCCAATAAATACATGAATAAGGCGATACAATAACTGATCCTCATTGCAGTTTTTACAATATATTCACATGGACTACAACCATATGAATAAAGGTGGTCATCCTTCAATGTTGCATCCATCTTAGATTTCCTTGCTCCCTCGTATCGATAACATGCATTAAATGAGAGGAATGTTGTAAGAATTCATATTGAAAACAAGAAATTTTGAATGGACCAATAATTGAAAATAATTATATTATAATATATAATATATAATTATTATAACCACACATAGTGTGGGTGGGGAGGCGGCACACTTCCTTTGCCAAAAAGATATAATCCCAGGGAACAGGCCCTTCCCTGGGTGCCAAGATAATGTCGAGAATATTAGCACCGAGGATAAGTCTCACAAATGGATAAGAAACTAGCATATTACCTGAATGTCAATAGTCGTAATCATAGTCGAATGCCGAGAGACAATATCTGAAAAAGTTACTAATGTGACCCTGAGAGGATCTATGTGTGTCCTTAAGCAGGATGATTCCAACATTCTCAGATCATTCAGTAGACTCTGGACAGCACAAAAAGACAACTATCATTAAAGGAAGTCCGAAGTAGAGCACGTTACATTCTCACTCTCCACTTAGCCAGCGTTACATGCCTCTCCAACCTCGAAAAAATGGCAGTTTCATCACTATAGTAAGTTGAGATTTTAGGCTTGTGAGAGCAGAGCATAAGGTAATCATGAGGCTCTCTAAAGCTTCACATGCCAATAAGCCCAAACTTGCAAATCAAGTAGACCATCTCTTCAAATCGAATAGGTTTGAAATGTTTATATAGTCTTTTTATTATGAAAAGCACCTAATATATGCTTTTAGTACTTTAGTCAAAAGCTTAGCTTTTACATAAAAAAAAATCAAGGGCATAAGATGAAGGGCTTAGATTCATGACAAGTGGCTTAAGGGGTGTGAGAAAACCTAAACATCTCCCTAGGCTACCTGCCGTAAATATTTTTTTTAATGGTAGGTAGCCTAAAGAGAAGTTTTGCCTTTCTCAACCCTCATTAAGCCACGTGTCAGAGTCTAAACATTGATCTTTAAAGATCTAATGGTCTGAATTATGTTTTTTGGCTCAAAATCAAAAGCCAATGCTTTTTCACTCCAAATTAGTTCGCTTGCTTTTTGTAGCTTACTAGGCTTTGTCTTTTAATAGGGGAATGAGTTAGAGGCTTCTATTGAGGTAGCTTGCCCTATTTATTGCCAATCCTTAAAGCATGTCCTATCCCTCTTGTTTGACAAGCAATTTGTTTTTTCAAAAGAGTAGCTAGTCAGGTGAAGAGTTGGGAGATCATATATGAGTTAAGTTGTAGACTTTCTTATGTCGGTATGGCTACCACAACTTTCTCCAATGCAAATACAGTCGATGCGCTTTGGATCACCTCCTTCTAAGCACGCTCCTTGTGTTATTGACACACTCCACAAATTGCCACTCTACTGCTTGTGGTTGCTCTATTCACAATGAGCAGTGTAGCGAAGCTATTTGTGCCAGAAGGCTAGGGAAGCTCCTAAGCCATTTTGACTGATTGATTGCATTTAGGGTCTTTTGGGTAGTCAAGGAAATGGCTTTCAGAATCGGCGGGCTATGGCAAATCTAAAGCACATCTACCTTTCTCATACTCTTTATGGGAGAAAGACTATTGGTCGAGCATTCAGCCTCTGGATGAGTTGAATGTGCATGTTATGCGCATTAGTGCCTAGGTTTATCAGCTCCCAAATCTCACTGCTTTCCACTTTGGAAACTCATTGATTGGATCAGACTAAGAGCGATACATGAAAATTGAGGGAGTCGTTCGGAGTGATTGTCAGTCCCTGATGAGAAGAGGGATGCCAATCAGCTAATTCGCTACTCCTCAAAAACTAGAAACCCTTCAAGCCAACCCCATCGAGTTCATGCAAATGGTGTGCTCATGGTCATGTGCATAGCTTTGCTTCAAGTAAGATGACACAGCACTCGATGGATCCAGGGAAGAGAAAAGCATAAAAGAGGCAAGCCGAACAACAAGTCTCAACAATGGGAAAGCAAAACTAATCCACCTAGAGAAACAACCGATGGAGGAGGAAGCCCTCCTAGGCCGGGAAAGCAAAGTGATCTTCCTATAAATTACCCATGGCTTAAAAGTTTTATTCCTTACGAAGAAGAGGTTTTAACACCAATCCCTCAAATCAACATCTATCGATCAAAGGAGCAAGACTTGAAGTGATATGCACAAAGTTATTTCTGTATGTTGCAAAGGGCAATCAATGCAATTTCCCACATCTAAGAGAATTTCCAAGCCCATGGGTGTTACGTAATTCCAAGTGAAAGAAGAATTGGCATAGATAAAGGAGGCCCTGGCGCAAGCCAATCAACGAGAAGAAGAAGCTAACTGAGAAATTACAAAGCTGGGGTACATGAGTGCAAGAAGGCGACCAAATAAGAGCTTGCTAGAGTAGCAATGAATCAAAGAATCGTGGAAGCAAGAGAAGAGTTGTGACACTGCCAAGGTGGAGCTTGATGACGAGTTTGAGGCCCATTGCCCTAAGAACTAGATAACAGACCATGCTCTCAACCCACCAACCTTAACATTGCAAAGTCGAGAAGATGAAATTGGTTTTGTCAATCTCCCTCACTATTCCTGGTAGGCATGGTGAAGACCAAATTGGGTATGCATATCAAATGAGAAATTTATTAGGGAGGTAGCGGCGAACCACTAAAACACGTTGCTAGACAACATATAGAAGATCCTAAGTCCGAAGAGGTGGTTTTCTTTCTGAATACTAATGACTCATCATAATCACCTAGCACACTACCAAAACCTAGGGAAGGAGAGGGACCATGAGCAACTGTAATTGTTTATGTTTGCTAGCATATTTGTTAGACTTTCATGGAGGGAACTGACCAAAGAGCTTGTATTTATCATTCTTTGCTTCACTCTGGAATATCACCTGCTCCTCTTTCAAGTTTGCATGTGCCCCTTATATTGGTACCTGCCAATCCAGCGAGAAAAGATGGCTCTTTGCTAAAGAATTTTCCCATCCAGAAAAATCCGAAGAAAACATTGAAGAATGTTTTTCACACTGCTGTAGAGCAAGCATATGCTGAAGGTTAATAACCATTTTTTTTAATATTATGTTCTTACAAGTATGCTTTTGTGTTTACTAATACCTCCAAAAAAAAATTCCCCAGTCTGTGGTATGGAACAAGGGTTGCCCCTTGACAATGCGTTGTAGGATAGACATGGACATCGAACCACCTTTTGTCGAGGAAGACTCTGAATCAGAAATTACCAACGCTTACCCTATTTTGTTCCGCACAACATATAGCACTCTTTTAAGATGTCAAATTTTTTCATAGTATCTAGTGATTACTAAATTCAGCAAATTATTGGATGTGGAATAAGTAACTCTAGTTTTGTGCAAGAAATTGATCTTTTGTTTGTATTTAGTGTTGCTATACCAATTAATCATGCCCATGTTAAAGTTGGTAATCAAGCAATTTAGGGACGACTTCTTAAGAGAACATTATAATGCCTTCTTCATTGTTGGAAAAAGAGTAATTAAAGAAATGCCCAATGAATAAACATGCAAAAGAGTTTTGAGCCATGCTATTAGTAATTCCATATTTCAACTTGCAAGCACATGCTAGGATTTTTTTTTTGTTTCAGCAAGCTCGACTGTTCCACCAAAGTCTAAGAAGAAAACCCAACTTGCAAAGCTTGATGCAGCGAGTAATTGCAAATCCCGAGCCGCACAATACCAATGTAGTCGCCTTCATAGACTCAAGCCTAACTCATCCAAAAAATGTTCCAGTCTTACACACATTGTCAAATTACGTTCCTTAGAGGTTTGCTTTCCAAGGGAAAGCGCTTGCAAAATGTGACACCTTTAAAGCTAGAGATGTAACCTACCCCGTCTTCATGCGGGTTGACCTAATCGATGAAGAATGTTGTGAGACCATCTCTCCATGTCCCTCACGTCTCTATCTTGCACCTTAAAGATGTATTGCAAGTTGATGAGTTTTTCAGAATTGAGGGCCCAACAATTGCTAAAAGAGTTGCCGGTGAGGGTGGGACTTCCTTTGTGTCACTTAGAGTAGATGCCACAACAACAATACTAAAGGGAAAGCCATTTGACGGCGAGAGATCTTTTGTGCCAAAGAAATCCATTCATGTGTACACACCTTGGGCAGCAAATTAAGTGGAGATAACAACGGCTTCATTCGTGGCATTGATGGACACTATAGCTTTCGTGGTTGTTATTAAGGTTGACCTAGATGGGCCTCTTACAAACTAGATTATTGTTGTAGATGGGCCAAACCCTAAAGATCGTGCAACGATGAGAGAGTTAAATGCAATAGATAAAGTTAGCCACGTTGCAAGAGTTATTATGTGCATGAAAAACCTTTGGCTCTTTTGAAACAGCTGACCTTCGTGGCAGAGCGTAGGCATACACTTGCCTGTCTAGTGCAGGAGTTTATTGATGAGTCATGGTAATGCATGTTGCTAAGAATATATCATTCATGATAGCCCGATGTGCACCAGAAGTATTTAACTGCACCATTTTGGGAGCTGTGCCAGAAGGCACCTTGCGCACGACATTGCATAATAGTTTCATAGGCCAAGTCTCGCTATGGGAAGAAGGTATAACATCATAGTCATTCTAGATTTTTTCATGTAAACAAATGCAACAAGACTAGCTAAAACTTTCAACAGGGTGCAATAGTATTGCACTTCATCAGCCTAAACAACCCACTGGTCGAGTATGAATGCAACAATTGTGGAGGACCCCAAGTTAATAGAGATCCAAGTCATCCTTTTGGTTACACGTGCGACAGCCCACAACCAATTTCACGCATACCATCATTGAAAGGTTGTGTTGTCGATCGTGATGGCTCTCAAGTCGCTCTATAGATTCGCGACAACCACATTGATGAAGTCCTGAAGCTCCATTGCCCTTTTGTAGAGTTTCATAGCCATAGTGTCGTTGCTACTCGGAACATGCTATTTGAAAGGAGGCCTTTTGGAACGGTTCATGGTGAATTGTTCCGGCTTTGTCATTGCTTTTGCGCCATGTGTGTAGGCCCTTGTTGGGATTTTTTATTGCTTCTCGATGAGCCATCTTCCTTTTCATTTTGTACATATTTCAGCTTACAATAAGGCTCTTGCAACAAGCGTTTCTTGTCTCAATCACACATAGTGTGGATGTAAATAAAGTTGGTGCTACGTTGGGAAACCATATTGCCCATTGTTTCATTGAAAAAAATGGCCACCCTTGACAAATTAAATTTGAGTTAGACATTGAGTTTAATAAAAAACACTCGGGCAACACTAACATCTATAATTGCTTGAGTACTTTTTACCCAACGTATGAGTACAAGGCCTTGCTAGACATGGTGCAAGGCCATATCAATGCCACTTCAACAAAACAATCAACTGAGGCAAACATCCATCAACTGCCGATATTAACAAGTAGTGCTTGACAAAACAGAGAGAGCATTGAAAGGCTTTTACGAAACTGTACTGATTTACAACAACTTATGTACGATTGTCTAAATTCCTTGCCATGTTTGATGATTCCTTCCAATTGTTTGAGTTCAAAGATGGCAAAAATCATCAAAGGTGTTAAAATCAGCCACCCATCCGCGAAGAAAATGAAGTCTCTCTTGCTAGATGAATCAGTGCTCCCGAAGACTATTTCTTCGCTTGTCTCAACAGGGAAAAAGCGTACTTACAGAATTTGGACAGCCCAAGAAGAAAACAGTTTGTTGCAGACCATTGAAGAAAACAAAGACAAAACTATAATTGCCATAGCCACCATCTTTGAGAAACAACAACAAGAAGAAAAGCTTAGCACCGTTGCCATTCGCAACAAAACTTACAGGATATGGCCAACCAAACGTCCAAATCTACAACCGCAAGTAGCAGTACAAGTCAATGCTGAGCAAGGAGAAAGCCCACCATCCGTTCTTGGCAAACACATAGGAAATTACGTACAATCAAAAAACAAAAGGAAATGCGCTAGCACGGGCACAACAATAGCTCTGTTCAAATCCCCAAAAAAATACAAAGACACACTTAGCTTTGAATATCACTACTACAGTTGCTTGACATTCCAAACTAAATTGAAACTTGCCACAAAAGCACATGAAGAGTTCATGAAAGGCCAATTCCTATGGTGAGAAAGCATGGCTTTTGAAAAACTATCAATATGTTCTTTATGCCACCGGCACCTTGCAAAGAGAACAAGTCCTAAGTTTATAACTCGCAAGATGCCTTTCGCAATTAAGACCAAGCACACAACAAGCTTGAACAAAGTTGAGGAATGACATACGAAACGTTGTCTTCAAGCTGGGTGAGGATGCACAAAGGACAACTGCAGGGAATAAGCTTACAGACAAAGACTACCTTGATGGACACAAACATCGAACAACTGTTGAAATAAAAAATAGGCTACAGGGACTTTACAACATTATGCACCTCTACGAACTATAAGCAAAAATTAAAAATAAAAACTTTCACAATGCTGAGGTAGCTCGGCCCCCCACCTTCTTTGTTACATTCTCGGTAGTCGAGAAGCATTGGGAGCCGCAACTTGATTGCTTGGCAAATTTGTGAGACGCAACAAACAGCAACACCAATAGCAGAATGCCTCCTATCATGACTGAGCTCCCAAGGTTTGACCCTGTCACAACGGCTCAATACTACACACACAGGTTCCAAGCATTATTGAAAACACTTCTGCGACAAGACAAGGACATCCTTGGAGCAATAAAAGACTTCTTCTTTGTTACTGAGTTTCAAAACCGTGGGAGCCAGCACGATCCTGGTTTATTATGGGTTGACCAAGCACCGACATATGGACGATCGACATCACAAAAGTACAAGAGTACTTTGACAGGTACATAACTACAAAAAGTTTAGAATTAACGCCTCCACTACGAGATATACAGACACACAAACTCAAGAAAACCTGTACGAAAAAAACAAAGAAATGCCGATTTGGTTTCCCACAACCACAATGAAAGATACCTGCATACTCCTACCTCTGGAAAAAGGAGCGAGAAATAACAAACACAAAAAAGGCTTCAAAATAATATCAAACATGTTGTTAGACGGTTGATATTATAACACACTATCTCAGCAGAGGCACAAACCTGGCACATATATGCTTGGCGTACTTTGCAAGCGCATTCACAATAAAAAATGGCATCGCATGGGCCAAGATTCGCTATCAATTTGGTTTCCCACGACCACCAATGAAAGATACCTGCATACTCCTACCTCTGGAAAAAGGAGCGAGAAACAACAAACACAAAAAAGGCTTCAAAATAATATCAAACATGCTGTTAGACGGTTGATATTGTAACACACTATCTCAACAAAGGCACAAACCTGGCACATATATGCTTGGCATACTTTGCAAGTGCATTCACAATAAAAAATGGCATCTCATGGGCCAAGAAACGTTTTAAAATAATTCGCTTCAACAACTACAACAAAAACAAAAAACCGCAAGAACATTACAGGGAGCTTTGCTTGTTGTACTTGCCTTTCACGATCATAGAACACAAGCTCGATGAAAGAAACCAAACATGGCATGGCATGTATGTTGCAAACATTGAATTGATTGATCAAATGAAGCCATGTTTAACAAAATGCTTTCTTACCCTCAGCTAGCAACAACAAACACCTCCAACACAACAAACACATCCACCACATGACTGTAATAAACACAACAAAGTCCGATGAGTTTGACCTCGCGAGAGAAATGACGGAAAAACAAACCAAGCCGCAAGTAGCATGTGCGCAACAATGTAACAACCAAATCATGGCAAACAACCTTTACTACAAGATGCTCCAACAAACAAACTACGGCCAAAGGGTAATCATTGATGATGTCATGCTTAAAAAAATACTACACCCCCAACACACAATAAAAATGTTTATTTCTGGGAAGGTAGGCTTAGGGAAAACTTTAACAACCATGCTCATCATCCCAGCATTACAAAGAACATATCTTCACAAGGAGACAACAAACAATGACCTACCTCATGCACTCTTATTAGCATACACAGGAAAAGCAACAAGAGGGATTGGTGGAAGTACCATACATGCAGCGCTTCATCTACCCTTACTAACAAGTGCATATACTAGCCTATCTACGGAGAAGCTACAAGGACATTCTGCCCTTTACAAAGAGGTTCAACTAGAAGTGGTAGATGAGATTTCTTTAGTGGGGTGAACACATTCGTAGCTACAGACATGTACATGCATGAAATAAAGCACAACCACGACGAACCGTTTTGGTGGAGTTGATATACTACTTTTAGGTCACACTAAGCTAGCCCCTTGAAAGACCGTTGGATATTCTCACAACAATCAAGAGGAACAACACTTTTAGGGTCATGCTTGGAGAACAGAAATATAGTATTACGAATTGCAGGAGCCAATGTGCCAACAAGAAGGACTGTTTCTACAATTACTAAACAAAATTCATATTGGGAAACAAAGTAATGAAGATATTGGCATTCTTAATGAACTCTACATAAAGCCAGTCCCAAGCAAGCACACAATACCGCACCTTTTCTACACAAACACAAACAAAGACAAACACAACGACTATGTCTTCCAAACACTTCAAACAGCTCCACAAAATCTCAAAGCAATTGACTGTAAGCACAAAACTTGTAGTAAAACAATAAACATCCCAACAAACCCAAAAGACACTGCAGGCCTTCGCACTAAGCTTAGGCTTAAGAAAGGCATGATCATCGAAATTTGCTCGGGTAACTTAGACATCACTGACGGCATTGTCAACGGAGCAGATGGTATATTCAAAGGCTCAAGCATGCACAATAAGCCCCCCGTGATTTGGATCCAATTTAATGACACACAAACAGGGGCAAAAGCACGTGCACAAAATAAAAACTTATACAACAACGAGGAAAACAACAATTGGACACCGATAGCACAAAGAACAAGAGAATATCAAATTGGAAAAAACCACTTGAATAGTGCTTGCAGAACACAGTTCCCAATACAACCCACATTAGCAAGAACAATACATTGCTCCTAAGGCCTGACCATGGAAACACTAGCCTTTGACCCTTCTCATCTACGGGCACACAAGCTTATTACACAGCTCTCTCACGTGTTAAAAACCCAAAAAGCTTATGCCTCCTCCACCAGATTGAGCCAGAAATGATAAAAGTCGACCCGACAGTCCTACATGAGATACGCAGGCTCTAGTCAGAATGGGCTTGGCCTTTTGAACAAACAATACTCACAATCAAAACAAGCAAGCTAGGTACATTGCAAAGTTTAAACACAAGGTCATTTCACTACTATAAACAAGACATTGTCAACTCTCGACCAATCATGGATGCCTCAATACTTTGCCTGCAAGAGACAAATGCCCACTCATTAAACAACATTGCTTTACTAGGCTTTGACAACACCAACACAACACAAGGCCTAGGCCTTACTACATAAATACAAAACCATCAACACAAGAAGCATTCTCATACAAGCTTGCGAATGCCTTGTCACAACTTTAAAGTAGGATTTTAAAAAGCCAATTGTTGTGATAAACATTTACAAACCACCACACGTAAAAACAAGCACTCTCATTCAAATGTTACAAGAATTGTACAACACCATTCCAACTCACGTAACTGTAGGCGATTTCAATATTGACTACAACTCCAACAGTAAAAAGAGGTCAAACCTACTACAATTCATGCAACACAACATGACACAACTCATCACAGAACCCACATCTGTCCATGGGTCCACTATTGACCATATATAGACGAGGTCAACAACAACAACTGAGACACACAGAACTTCTTTTGTATATTGGTCAAACCACTCACTCGTTTATACTTTGTTACACTAAAAATTCACACAACACCCACAAAACAACCCAAAACAAAGGGGAAACCTCACCACATGCAACAAAAGGAAGGCCACATGAACCTTGTTCATCTCGTTTTTGGCCTACCATATATGAAGGCTTAAGTGAAGTCGAGGGGCATTTCAGAAAGCTCTTTTTTTTGGGATTCGTGTCACGTGGAGCCACACCAATGCTTCGGATTCGTGCGACTTTTTTATTGGTCCAAGTTTCCCATTGTGCTAATTTCTTTCAAATCCTCTCTCCCTCCCTCTCTCTCTCAACTTTATGCCCCCTTTTCCATGCTGCACATTTAGTTCGTCTTATTTTTCGATCGCGGGCAGGCCTTATGAATGATATTCATCATTGTATCTTTTGTAAAATCAACTAAAGAAAAGCTTCAAAATTTTGAAACCAAAATGTTGTCGGATCTGTTGCTTTCATAAAACCAAAAATTGCATATATCGAGTGTTGTTGCCTCATGCATCAATTTGCAGCTTGGCTTGATGGGCAGTTTTGTGTATGGAAGCTTTTTGCTCAACCAGATTCGGCATGAATTCGTTGTGGGCGATGAAGCGCTCGTTTTGGTGGCTCGAAAAAGAAGCGATCGATTTTCGAGATGACCAACACACGATGCCCAACCTCCGAATTCGAGTGTCGTTCACAACCCATCATAGCAGACTTATCGTAGACATCCAGTATGGGCCTCGGTGTCACGGTTTGAGATAGATGAAGATGAAAACTTGAAGTCTTTGGCATTAATCAGCAGAAGGATTTCATCTACGTTGATTCGAGTGCAGATGAATGAGGAACCGGCCTTAGCTTCATGTTTGAAATGATTGAGATGCAAGGCCGCTCGGGCAATCTTCTTTTCAAATTCTGTAGTCATCGGCTTGGGTGTAGATTCGGCCACGGAGGAAATGTATCGCATGAAGAAGGAGCTGAATGGACTCCTCGGCTAACTGCCATTGCGCGACGTAAGACTCCAGACGGTCCTGGTGCTGCTTTCTACAGAGCTAGAGGGCTAATCTCGGCTGTTCTCTTTGAAGGGATACGAAGCGAAGGTCAACAGGGGCCTTCGGGCAACGACTTGTTGGTCTTATTGAGGGACAAGGAAATTTCAGAGCTTTGGGATAAAATGGGCCACAGAGAATTCCTGTCCACCGTCTTCATCTTAAATGTGTATAGCTGGTTAAAGTCTGAGATGGAAACATATGCGGAGCGAGTTTTACCGAGAACTGTAAGTTGAGATCCTGCTTGATTCGTCATAATAAGAAATACTGGAGTCCCGCTGTCGCATTGGTAGTTTTACGTAACTTCGTCCTTATGAGTTGCTGAAAGCCTTAAAGAGCTCTGGTCTACGATTGTGCAGGTGAACTTCGATGCCTTTGGAAAAATTACGAACCTTCGGTTTGTGAGGGCACCTGCGGGCGTCAAGCTTAAATTAATGTGTCCCGTTGAGTTTCTAGGAGTCGAAGGATGCATAGGCGTTCAAAGAGGTGCGTTCCTCTTGTTGTTTAGCCAACATTGAACTCTTTCTTGAAAATACGAATCATGATGCACCGAGGCGAATGGTTCCATGTGTGATTGCATGTGGTCACAAAGCTCGGACTCCTTTATTTTTTACCCAAAACTTTATATTCAGAAGTACGAAAAAGTCTGCGAGATGCCACCACCAAGGCTTGACAGGATCTAGAGATAGAATGGCTCGAATCCCCAGCAACCAGCCCAAAACCACATTTGCCCCAAAACAGGTGTTAAAGTTTCTCAATCTGAGAAACAGAGAGAAGATTTGAGATAGAGCACGATCCCTATGTGGAGCCCACCAAGTTCGAAAGCAATTTGTGAGGCAGATGGGTGAGCTATATGGGTGGAGTAACAGGCTGAAGGGAGAGGGCGAGTTCATTAGTGTGGAGAAGTTGGCTTTTAGCAAAGATGTGGTGTAACATTCATGTGGAAAGGAAACCACACAAAAGTGAAGTCTGTTAACCCAACATGTGGCAGGACCATGCCAAGTTCAAGTGCCCAGCACTCATGTGGAGTGTGTGCAAGTCTGAAGCAACTTTTTGTAGCACACAAAACAGCAGCACACCTGCTAGGGAGGTGCGCCCTGCTGTGACTCAGCTGCAACATGGTGTGCCTTAGTTCTTGGTACCCCTATACAAGTTTGCCCACCTGCTGCCAGCATTTTGCCTCTTTGCTGGAAGCAGCCACCTACTGGATGCTCAGCAAATCTCCTCTACTTTAGGCAATATAAGGAACCAAAAACAAGCAACCTCGCTGTTGTCCCTTGCTGTTTCTAACAAAAAACATGCATCAAATCATCAGGACGACGAGCGATCAGATTTGACATCCTCACACTCAACTCCATGGCGTTTGAAAGCCCTGATTCAAAAATAAAAATCAATGCGTTCATAACACATTTTTGCACAAAGAAAACGCAGGAAAGAACGTCATCCAAGTAGAGGTTGGAGTGGCTCTGATACCAACTGAAGCATGCACTCATGCACAAGTTAGCTAGGCCTATAACTGGGTTATCCAAGATTACATACTCTGAGCACTGCGTCGCTGCAAACACTGCAATGTTTGTTAGCAAGGACCCCATAAGCCAGAAGCATGGCCAATTGATTGCAGTCCTGTAAAATGCAACGTTAATGATTGTGTAAATCGCAGCGAGACCACCTTTAAACCTTATTGTGAGACATTTTTGTGTATGCACTACAGAGAGGGGGGAGAGAGAGAAGGGCTAGAGAAATAGAGTCGAGAATTGATTGAGCCCTG
The DNA here is from genome assembly GCF_047967505.1 of Dipteris shenzhenensis. Lineage (NCBI taxonomy): Eukaryota > Viridiplantae > Streptophyta > Polypodiopsida > Gleicheniales > Dipteridaceae > Dipteris > Dipteris shenzhenensis. The sequence goes on from NC_141628.1 coordinate 22,575,930, forward strand.
TACCCACTGAGGGCCCCCTCTTCCAATGGAGAACTTGAAATACAAAGGACACTCGTCTAGAGCGCATGAAATGCAACTCTTGAGGATGACACCGTGAATATGGAGAGCTGATCCACAAAGCCTGAGAAGCAGTTCCAGCCACAACCAAGGCCTCAATGCTGCCCACGCTGACATTATACAGCATGGTGCAAGGCTAATGATGAGGCTAGTGCTGTCCATGGGCATGCAGTAAAGTGTTTGTGGGTGAGATAGATGACAGGAAGAGATGAGATATGGAGCTGAGAAACTGAGAGAGGAGAGCTGAAAGGGTACTTGAAAAGGAGCTGAAATATAAGCCGGGAAAGCTGCTGAAACAGAACTGCACACCTCAACTTGTTTGCTGGCCAAACACTGGACTGAGTGCTGCAGGACACCCTCCCTTGGATCGTGATCTTTATGGCTGGTGCTGCTGCTGTACAGCAACTTCTGGAGCGGGCTTATGCAGCATACAAGGGCTGGAACTGAGCTGAAGGCAGGAGGAACTGAATGAGATGAAAGGGGGGCACCAAGAGCCCCTTTTATAGGACTCTAGCCAGCCGATTGGACCAGCCAGCCTGGCTGACCAGCAGGTCAGTTGGTTGGCTGGCTGGTAGGGTCTGCCAAAGGCAGGCCTACTTGGCCTACTTTGGGGGGCTGAGGCTGCCTATAAAAGGCGCCTCTCCCAGCCCCATTTCCCCTACGCACTTGGGGGCCCCTTTGGGGCTCCTACAAGGGACTGCACCTACCCTACTCCAAACCTAACAAAGAAACACGACTCTACTAAGTTCTCTAGTGGGTACTAGTGAACATGGACTTGGCCTAAGGCTGAGAGAAGCACTTGTTGATGTAGCCAGCGAGTCACATGGCACCCAAGTGCAAGGGTGCATGTGACATGTCCACCTTGTGACCAGCTGCTCTTGACCTTAACAAGGAAATCATGGGCTGACTCTCCTTCCCCCATCATCATGGTGACCAGTAGATTCTGGAGTCTCCCTGTGTTTTTGTTCATAACGGTCTTGTAAGATCTTCCATGCTTCATGTATTGTATCTGCCAGGTAGATGTGAGGTATCGAAGCATCTACAATCATCTTGATAATCATGTAGAGAACGAGTGCATTCTTCAGGGTCCAATCCATGCTTCATGTGTTGTATCTGCCAGGTAGATGTGAAGCATCAAATCATCCACAATCATCTTGATAATCATGGAGAGAATGAGTGCATTCTTCAGGGTCCACTCATTCACGCTATCTAGATCTTCCCTGAGGCATCCAACACGTCGACAGGTTTTGGCTCCATGCCTTCTGTCACCCCCCAGATTTCCTTGGCCACTAGATGACTATGAACCTTTCACTTTCCATGTAGGATAGTTGGTTCCGTCTAGCTTCCTAGACTCATGGAAATTCAAAATAAGTGAACTGGATTCCATGGTAGGGTGTAGATGACCTTAAGTCTTTTGACTCATTTCTGCACTCACTGCAAGTCCTCCTTGGCAAGTTCAGCACCTTCTCGACAAGCTCAGCACCATTCAATTGGAGAAGTCCTAGTTGTTGATCTCCAAGTCGTCAAACACTTGGCCTCTTGGCTCACAACTAAAACTTCAAATGCCAACTTACTCAGTGTGCCTGTATGTATATAGAGAGAACAATTCAGATAGAGAGAGTACACACAGATGTACAGCTAACAGATCCAAATACAAAACTTTGTCAAATCTGTTGTAAACTACTCAGTGCTTTTTATCAATTCAGACAACGGATTTTGCAGAGGCGTTTGAATGAGATGATTGCGAGTTGCCAAACACATATACTTGAACTTAAGAGTTTGCAATTAAGCTGGATGGAAAATGCAATATGATTGAGGGGCCAAGACGGCCCCCCCCCCTTATCCAGGCTCACTTTATTCTTGAAAATGGAGATACAAGACCAAGGTGCAGCTGACATGTGGCAGACTGCCACATGGAATCTGAGCTGGCAGGTCAGTCCACCTGTCCCACACATGTGGCAGCATGCATGGCAAGTGGCAGGGCATGCAGGCCAATTGTTTGGCCCCAAATCTGGTAGATTTGGGGCAGGTTGTGGGCTGTCCTCTTTGGGACTGCAGCCCACCAAAAATCTGGGACAAGTGTCCACCTTCCACTCTAGGCCTGGGGGGGGGGGTGAGCCTATAAAAGAAGGCCTCTCCCCTTCATTCCTCACATGAAAAATTCGTCACTTTTCTTCTCCCTCCTTTTGGATGATGCAGCAGAACCTCTTCAGCTCCTTGGGTGCAGCCAGCTTCTCCCCAGGCCATTCTCTCACCTCAGCAGCACTTTCTCTTTCTACAACAGCACATTCTCTCTCTACAGTTCCAGCCCCTCCTCTCTAGAAATCTGCCCCCTCTCAGCTCTTCTGGAACCGCAGCAGCATCCTCTCTCCTTCTCCTAGCCTGGAGCAGGCACAGCCCCTTTCTCTCTCCTGCTGCAGTCTTTCTCTCTCTACTGCAGAATTTCTCTCTCTACTGTTCCAGCCCATTTCCCTTGCAGAACTCTCCCTTTCTGTGCACCTTTGGAACAGCAGCAGCTCCTCTCTTACATTTCTTCCCTTGGGATCAGCATTGGCACTCTCTCTCTACAGCTATCACTCCGTAAAAGCTTTCTCTCTCTAGCCTACAGGCTGTTTTTCTAAGCTGTTCTCATTCCAGCCCCATTTCCACACTCTCCCCACCCAAGGTAGCTTCAGAGGCATCAAGGACTTCATCTACAAAAAGGTCAAGTCACGAAGGGAGCATGTATTGTCAAGTTTATCTCATTTACAGCACTATTTCATGTTGTTTCTACTATCTTTCTAGAAACTAGTGCTTGTCTCTAATGTTGGATGTAAGTGGTGATTGTTCTAGGCTTCTTCCTTGTGGATTGGGCAAGCCAAGAGTTGAAACCTGAGCTTGAAGTTCTCCTTTTTGTTGTCTACCTTGCACATATGCTCTTGAGTCTTGTATCTAGGTCCTAGGTTTTCACTGAGTTCATCAGTTTGGAAGGTGCATTGCCACGTGTCACTCCCAAAAACCCTAAAATTTCAAAGTTGTCAGAATTCAATTCTGATCACACCCACGGGTTCCTAACAGCTTAGACTATCTATTGACGTACTCTAAGGTCATAATTGAGCCATAATGAGCTCATTTGTTTGTCGTCTTATCTTGTATCTAACTGAAAGGTGAAAAAGTATTTCCATGGATTTCATTATAACACTACCACGATCCTCCAGAGGTAACACTCAGATTATCGTAATTGTTGATCGATTGTCCAAAATGGCACACTTTGTTGCTTGCAAAATCAATGCACAGGCTCCGGACATCGCCAAACTCTTCATACAACACATCTTCCGACACCATGGATTGCCCAAGAATATCATATCCAACAGAGATCCTAAGTTTACCAGTCACTTTTGGATTTCACTGTTCGAATCTTTGGGAATAACTCTACTGTTCAGTTCAGCCTACCACCCAGAATCAAATGGCCAGACTGAAAGAGTCAACTAAGTTCTGGAAGAAATGCTTCGACATTATATTCAGTCACGCCTAGTAGCTTGGGAAGAGTATCTACCACTCCTTGAGTTTGCTTATAATAACTCTTTCCATAGTGCCATCAGCATGACTCCATTTCAAGCAGCTTATGGACACACTCCGATTGTACCAACGAATTTTGTACTTCAACATCGAGTGGCCCTAGCTGATCAACTGGTTCAAGAAATGCAAGACATTCTACTCCAAGTCAGGGATCATATGCGAAAAGTGCAAGAGCGGTATCAATGGTCTGCCAACAAACATAGACGTCACCTGGAATTTAACACTGGTGACATGGTGCTATTATTTGTAGCCCCACATCGCTATAAGACGGTTAAGTCTGTGTTTCCTAAGTTGCGACCTAGATACTATGGACCTTTCCGGATCGTCAAGAAAAATTCACCTTTAAGTTACAAATTGGAATTACCACCATCATGGGGTAAAATCCATCCGACATTTCATATTTCTTGGCTAAAGACGTACATTCCAGGCGATGAAGCAGTTCCTCCTGCAGGTGATTATGTCCCAGAAATCGAAGACGATTATGTTCTCCTTATTCTTAAGCGTATTCTGGACCATCGACAGCGAGAGACTTGACATTGACTTATCACGGAATTCCTTGTTCTTTGGCGAGATCTGGACGACTCCGACGCTACTTGGCAATCTGATGAAGACTTACAGCAGTACCCTGACATTTTACAGCAGTATTTTCAGAATTTGATATTTTCTACATCAGTTCATTATCTCCACCAGGTCTTATTTTGAGTGGGAGGGGATGTCACGATGTGTGACGTATTCCTTTCTCTATATCTAGACTTATGGATGGTTTGATGAATGGACACTTGTGGAAGGGTATGCCCTTTCGACAGGACACTTCCTATAAGGCACAACCCTTTACAAGAGACATTCTATTGAAGAGACACTTCTATTGTAATGTACCCTCTCATCAAGGGTCACACCCTTCACAAGGGGTACATACCTCTTCATGCACATACACTTTGGAGTACACACCTTTTCATGTGTGACTCTTCACTGTCTATATAAGAGAGGCCCAATTGTATGGATGACACACTACAAATACTACAGACACTCAAGCAATACAAATATTCCTTGTTCTCTGCTATTTTAGTCTCCTTTCTGTTCCTTAGCACATTTCTAAATATAGTAAATCTAGGATTTCTTACATTCTAGGGTAGCAATGTGGCAAAAACAGGAGAAAATACTGAGAGTGGATGGGAAGAATACTGGGAGAAAGACATACAGACAAGAAGTGAAGTGAAGGGGATGCCGAGGTTGTTGGAGAAGCAAATCTGCAGCAACTCCAACCTCTTGTCCCACCTCTAGATCTCCTCAGGCTGAGAGCCTCTGAACACTAGGCGCCTCAATCTCTGATGCTTCCAAACAGTCCACTGCTCAATGAAGCTCGCCTTGAATACCACACTCTGCTGGCCTGCATAGAGCTATACAAAGAGGGAGGGGACAGGATGGAAAAAGAAGAGGTTTCTGGCCAAAAACAGCAGCCTCTATACCGCCCCCTCTTGACCTAAACAGCCCGTGTCTCCCTCGCAAATACTCCACACAGGATCTGCCCTGAAAATGCCTCGAATTCCTGACCTGTAGCTTCGCACAGCTTGCTGGCTCTATGACCTCTCCACGCCACTTGGATCCTGAGTCAATCCGTGCTTTGATACCATGTGAGAGTGCGTAGCGGAATGGACACACAGTGCGAGAGAGAGAGAGAGAGAGAGAGAGAGAGAGAGAGAGAGAGCACTCAGCAAAGAAAAGCACACAGGGGAAAGAGAGAGAGAAAGAGAGAGCACTCAGCAAAGAAAAGCACACAGGGGGAAGAGGGAGAGAGACTGCACAAGGGATCTCCCGGAAAAGCCCTCTATATCATTGGGCAAAAACCACACAAGAAGATGGAAAAGGAGGGGAGGGGGGAGGCACATATATAGCCCCTAGCCCGCCCTAGTTGGCCAGCCTGCTAGGGCACCGACCAGCTGCTCAAAGGGGCCGACCCCACTCTGCCGACCCACCTCTAGGGCTGCCCACAGCCCTATAAGAGGGGCTGGTACTAGCCCTACTGCTCCCCAAACAGGGCCCGACTAGGCCTCCTGCAGTATGCCCTCCAAGGGCTGCACCCAGCCATAAAAGGGGTGTTGTGTCACACACAGGTGGCCATACAAGCCCCCCCCAGGCAGCCAGGTAGTGCGCCTCCTCATAGGCTCACAGCAAGTGGCCTAGGATGGCCACACAATCGTACTGTCAGCCCTACCCTAGACTACCCTCACGGGGGGCGGGCACATCTAGAACACATGCCCTCTCTCAACCTACTCTAGCCTCTCGTTGGGCGCACAAGCAAGGCCCTCTCTCTCTAGGTGACATCAAGAGATGTTGACCTCTAACACCTTATCCTCCCAAGCTTCCACTGAGTATGATATGGTTTCTCAAGTTTTGTGGTGCCAGGTCTCTACATCTCAGTTGAATTTTGATGATCTGCGCCCTTCTCTTGGAGGAGGAATATGTTCTCTTGTTTCAAGGTAAGTTGCGTGTGTCCAAGCGGTGTTGAAGCTCTTTCAAAAGTCTAGAAGAAAGAACAGAGCCGGTGCTATGTTTGTGGGAAGACTGGCCACCTGGCCAAAGATTGTTGGTAGAAGGACAAGGGCAAATCAAAAGACAAGGATGAGGCTGATGACAAATCTGATGATCCTAAGGAAGCCCTTGCTAGGATACTTAGATTGTTCCTGCTTTCTAGTACTAGGGAATGGGTCTCCCCACGTGCCATAGTCAGAGGGGGCTTGTAAGTTGTGGGAGGGAGAGCGGGCTGTTTGCAGCTCCCATAGTTCCCAGGAGTTTCGGAAACAGTGATACAAAGCACAGCGGGAAATGGTGTTGTGGAGTTTCAACCACCAAAAGAAACGGTGGAAACGGAGTACGGTTTTTAAGGTTAATAAGGCATACATATTATATATCTACATAAATGAAAACATTACAAAAGATACATCTTTGATCAAGCTCAAAGAGGGAAAGCATAGCAGGCGAGAGGAAGGGGGAGATCACTTTGATAGAGTTCAAGAAGTAAAGGAACTTGGAAGGAAGTTGGAGATTCGAGAGAAGAAAAAGGGCTAGCTTCCAAGCTTGATGCAGGTGAAGGAAAAGGATAGGGAGAGAAGCCTGAATTGATGCAGGTGAAGTAGAGAAGGAAGAAGCAAATTAGTGACTACTAATTGAATTGAGAGATTAATGCACTCAAACACAAGTGGAACTGTGGAGTGAGTGAGAATTTGAGGGAAGAATATGAAGGGCCTCTGAAGAGGGAAATAATAACTGAATATCTGTCTACCCAATAGGGCTGAATACAACTGAAAGAATAAGTACTGTATGGAGAGAATACCCTCACTGCAAAGGGAAAGGAAGGAATACCGTACAGAGGGGAATCCCTTGCCATAGAGCTGGAACTTAGGGCTGCGCAATGCATTCCCTTGTGGCTGCCGTAACCTGGACTGAACCGGTCTACTAACCTTGTAGAAGGTGCGGGGGAGGCTGCTGATCTGCTGCTGCCTATTCCGCCCTGATCTTGCCTGAAGACTTGCTCATAGCTAGATCCCTAGAAGCCTGAAAGGTAGACGAATGAAGTGGCCAAAGGGTTGCCCTTACATAGGCCCTTTGGGCCCTAAATTGACTGACCAAGGCTGACCCCTTGCCCAATTCATCCCGACTTGTCAGGTCGATCTATGCAGTCACCCACTGCCACATGGCTGCTTATTTGCTTAGGCTCGACCACCTATGCCTCATCAACAATCTCGAGCTGCTCCACATCTAGAACCGTTGTTAGCCAGACGCACATATGGCTTGAGCCACGACACATGGAAAACTAGATACATGGTCCATCATCGATAACTTTAATGTTCAAAAAGGGGCCAAAGATTTGATGTGAGAGCTTCAGGCACTTCTTCCCAATCTACTTAAGGTGCTTCTTCATGATCCGGAGATAAATCCAATGCCCTTCCTTGTAACCCACATCACATGGATGCTTGTTGGCTTGCATCTGGTATACCTCTTGTGCTTTGACAATGCGGTCTTGCATGGACACCATGATCTGACTTGAACTTTTTGCCGAAGGCTGCTTCATAGGGAGCCCTACCCACATTGGAGGAATGGGTGTCATTCAGGATCCCTTGAACCAATGGTAGATATTGCTCCCATCGAGACTATGCATCTGCAACATAGCACTTCGAAATGTCGAATGAAAGCTGGTTATAGACTTCTAACTAGCCATTTGACTACGGATGGAAACTGATGGAGAAACTAAGCTTTGTACCAAAGTTGTCGAACAGGGCTCTCAAAACTGACTAGTGAATTTGGAATCTCTATCCAATACAATGATATGATACAATGATACGTGGCATACCACACATCTCGATGCCACCATTTGAGGAAAAGGCGAGCTGTGTCCTATGCATCGATGGTACCCTTGCATGGAATAAGCATGACAAAATTTGCTAAACCTGTCCACAATGGTCTGGCACATGGTGTTCTTGGAACCAATGCCAAGTGGAAGGTCTATGACAAAATCCCTACTAATCTACTTAAAAGGCTGATCCAGAATCTCAAGGGGCTGAAGTAGTCCTGGCAACTTCCCATGGGATACCTTCACTTGTCGACACATTGACAATGAGGCACATACTGGTGGACATCGTTGCCTAAATGAGGCTAGAAAATTTGCGCTCGATCTTCTCGAGAGTGCGTGCAGCGCCTTTGGCCTCTATAGATTGCAATGTACAAGATGATTATTTGATGTCTATCACCTTGAATGGTTTAGGCCCTCGCCGGTTGTGGAATCATGCATATCATGGAATATGGTAGCACAGATTGGGGCAGCACACAAAGGTGTCCTCTAAAAAACAACCAGCCATCATGTATAGCATAGTCGTCGTGTCGGTTATCATCTTGTACCAATGTACCTGAAAATTTAGATCGGTATGGTACTGGTTGCACGTCTCTACAAGAGAAGACTCTTGTACTATGGAGATGGCGGTGACCATTCCCCATCTACTAAGAGCATCAGCCACGACATTCTTTGACCCGGGTTGGTACTCAATCATTCCACCAAACTGCTGAAACGTTTGGCTCCATCAAGTTTGGCGCTCGGACCATTGAGTGGCTAGCATAATCTGAAGTCACCTCAATGTCTAATGATCTCTGCGAACAGTGAAATCCTATCTATATAGACAATTTTCCATGTTTTTAAAGGCATGAATCACTGCAAATAGCTCCTTATCATAAATTGAGTGCACGTCTCTGTAAGAAAAGACTCATGTACTATGGAGATGGCAGTGACCATTCCTCGTCATTGGAGAGCATCGACCATGGCATACTTTGACCCAGGCTGGTACTCGATCATTCCGCCAAACTCTTGAAAAGTCTGGCTCCATCGAGTTTGGCAGTCGGACTGAGCAGCTAGCATAGTCTGATGCCAGCCCAATGTCTAATGATCTGTGCAAAGAGTGAAATCCTGTCCTTATAGAAAATTAGGCATGGATCACTGCAAATAGCTCCTTATCATAAGCTGAGTACCTGGTCTGGGCTGGAATCATCATACGTCCTTCGAATGCAATGGGGTGGCCGTTCTCCTCCAGTACCGCTCGTGTGGCATAGTCGCTAGCATCGGTCCGAACATCAAAGGGCTGACACACATATTTCGCATTGACAGCCTGTACTGCTCGTGCTTCAGCCCATCTCGTCAAATAATCCACAGCTGTCAGCACATAACAATTTCCCCTGGCTGTCATGGGTAGAGGACCGATGGCATCTATTTCCCATTTCTCAAAAATATTATAAGCAAGCATTATATTTCTGAGTTCTGGATGTAAGATCCTCTTACTCATCTGCTGACACTGTAGGCATGACCTGCACCAATGTCTTATGTCTCTCTGGAGGGATGGCCACACATACCCTTCTGTAAGTATTTTCCTCAGCATGATTTTGAAAGCAAAATGTCCTCCACATACTCCCTCATGATTAGCTTGTAGAATATGAAAAACTTCCTCATGCCAGGGAATTCTTCTGAGCACCAGATCAGCCCCTTTCATGTAAAGAACATCATCTATCAGACAATAAGAAGTATAGCTTTTAATAAATCTGTATTTTCTTTGTTTCGGAACTTCTTCATGCACTTTACCAGTTAACAGGAAGCTTTCCTCACAAGCTAATGTCTCCCTTGCTTTGTATAAGGGCTCCTGCACTCCTACTGCATCAACATAAGTTGCTGTAATTTCCTGCGCAGCATCATGTGCATTTTTTTCCAAGAAAGAGACTTATATTAAGCGGAATACATCATGAAATCATGAGGATAAATAAAACCCCCTCAGAGTGAGGTGGAAAACAACCAAGGCCGAGGCTGAAAGTGCCACCTCAACCCTGTAGTAGTCTCAGAGAAGAAAGGAGAATCCTTCCATTCCCTGAAGAAAGAAGCCCTCCTAGCTGAGGCTGCACGGGAGTCTCCCTGCATACTCGTCCATACGGCCATTAAAGTATGTACAGTGTCTGTCCAGATACTAGCCAATGTGTGCGAGGGATGAACCTGAGTACCCTCCAAAGCCTCTGTGCATCTGGCTCTCCAGATATGCCAGGATGCTATGCTCGCTAGAATGTCCCAAGAAGTATCCACAGAGGCATGAGTGTAAAACAAATGCATCCTCTAGTACTTTTTCTTCATTCATGTCAGTGTTCTTTTCCACATCTTCAACTAAAATAGGTCCTTCCTTATAGGTGAGGAGATCAGCCAAGGAAGCTCTGGTAGAGTTCTCAACCAAGAAGGTAAAAGAGTACTCCTGTAACTCTACTATCCATTTAATCATGCCCTTGGAGATGTTTGTACTATTCAACATATGAGGCAGTAGGGAACATGAGGTGAGAACCACAAAAGGCTTGGACAGGCTTGGACAATAGATAAGACCAAAATCTCCTACAGGCATACAAGAGGCTAGCCAGGATCAATTCAGCCGCTGAATACTTCCTCTCTACTTCACTCTTCACCCTACTGGCATAGTAGATTGGCCTCATATATCTGGAACCCTCTCCCTGCTGCAAAAGAATAGCACCAATAGCATCTGGTCCTACAGACGGATTCACATAAAAAGTCCTAGAATAATCTGGTGGCTTTACACTTGAAATATGAGTCAAGGATTCCTTAACTGCCTCAAACACCTCTTCACTCTCTGTCGTCCATTTCAGAGGCTCAGATTTTACCACCTGCTGAAGAGGATACAAAATCTGAGATAACATATGAATAAATCTCGACAGATACTTCACCTTTTGGAGAAAGGTATGCAACTGCTTGGTATTCTTAGGAGAGGACAGCATAACTAAAGCTTTTACTTTACCTGGATCCGGCTCATTCTCAGATACAATATGCCCCAATATTTTAATGCTGGTCCGAGCTAACTGAGTCTTCTTAGGATTTAATTGACCACCATTATTATCAATCTCATAGAATACCTGATCCAGCTTTCCATAGTGCTCCCTTCTTCCCACTGTACACACAGATGTCATCAATAAACACTTTACAAAATTTATCCAAGAAGGGTGATGAAATCAGATCTGAATTCTCCTGATAGTGCGAGGGGCCGTTGGTAACTCCAAAAGGCATTTTCCTGTTAAAAAAACAGCCCCAGGGGGTAATGAAGGTAGTCTTGATTTGATCTTCTTGGGCTATGGCTATCTGAAAGTACCCTGAATATCCATCACACAAGTTGTACATTTCATGACTCGCCACTTTATCAAGAATATCATCTAGAAAAGGCAGAGGATAGTGGTTTCTCTTTGTCACTGCATTCAGAGGTTTGTAATCAACACAGACTCTCCATTTGTCTACACCTTTTGGCACTATGACCACAGGACTTATCCAATCAGAGTGAACTACAGGATAAATTATTCCTGCCTTGAGAAGCTTATCTACCTCTTCCTTCAGCACATCTCTCTGTTCCGGGCTTAATCTCCTTATTTTCTGAAAAACATGTTTGGCACCTTTCTGCAGCTCAATCCTCAGAGGCTTCCCTTTAAATCCCCTGATCTCCTCATAAGAGGTGATAAACAAATTGGGGTATTTCTGCAACATCTTCAAATATTCTTCTTTCTCCTCAACATTGAGATCAGAATTCAATGATTGCTCAATCAACACTTGGGTTGATTCTTGAGAACATTTGGGCTGCATTAAATCCTCAATAACCTCAAACCTATCCATCTCTTCCTCATTGAACCCTGCTCTCCCACAAAATCCACCTGTGAATCCTCATCTACCAAATCCACCAATGCTATTGTTCCTTCATCACTTTCTGAAGTCACCAAACTCTCATCCTCACTGCTGGTTTCACTTCTCTCTTCCTCTTCACTTGCTGAATCTGAAACTTCAGCCCTGCTTACGATATCGAAATTCAATTTCTTCCCATTCGTATGTACAGAAAAGATTCCTTTCTGCCAATTCTGAATTGCACCTACCTTCCTCAACCACGGCCTTCCAAGAATCAAACAATAGGCTCCCAACCCCGCAGGCATCACATGACAATCCACTCAACATGAAACACTGAATGCCTCAACCTCCAGGCCAGGTACTATCACTAAAGTCTCACCTTGGAGTGGTTTACCATTCTGATGCGATAACTAGAGAAGCGGGATATCTTCAGTCCTAATCTTTTCACACAAGCGTGGGTAATCACACAAATCTGTGCACCTCCATCTATATAGGCCTCCAAAACCCTTTCCTTTATGCCAGGCTTCTACAACAAGTAAAAGATCCAGCAACTCTGAGACAAACATCAGCTTAATTGTACCTTTATGAGAGTTCTTCTTTGCTGGATTTACAGCCCGCCTCCATTCTTTTTTAAGCTTTGGGCATAGACCAATCATTTGAGCAAATGTAATGTCCGGTTTCCTCGCTGAAAGATCTTCCACCAAATCATAATCTCCCTGCTCCTTCCCCATGGGATAATCTGCAGTTTTGTACTTCCTTTTGGGCTTCCTGCTCTTCTTCTTTTGGTAGGTCATCATCTCCTCAGACTGCTTTCCCTTCTTTGCACTTGAACCAACCTCCTCTTCTCTATCTCTCTTCCCTAATGGCATGACATCTTTAACTTCCTCCAACTCCAACAAGCCAAATGTAACTGCCTTACCTTTCCCTTTCTCTTCTGCAGTGGCTTTACAGATTCCAGAGGTACTAGGCTGACCTGCATCTTTTACTTCTACACTATGATCATTCGCCCTATTATTTAACCCTGTTGGCAATGGATAAACATCACCTCTAGCACGAGGAGGCTTATCACAGTGTGTGCTGTAATGTCCCCACTTGTCATGTGCACGGATTGGTATCTGACGTGTACTGGGTACACAAGACTAGCTCAGGTAGCTTGGGGAGGCTTAGAGCTAGGCAGGCTTGATTCTTGGGTTGAGTGGCAAGGGTACGAACTATTTATAGGTCTTCGCTATTTTTGGTGCTGGGGGCTCGAGTCTATAAAAGGGGGCCCAGGGGGTTCAGTTCTCAGTGTGCCGATGGGAGCAAGTTTCGTTCCCAGGTGCTAGGTCTGATCCTAGATTGAGTCGCGGACGCGCGCCTGCATCTTAGCGTAGCCCAAGGCCCAATGGCAGGTCCCAGGCTTCACAGCGCCACCTGGTGGTATGGGACACCAGGCTGGTTTGGATCTGATTGGGAGTTCGTGCCAATAGCTCAGCTCGTGGCTCAGAGGGGACATCTCCTGATTCGGGATCACATCCTGTAGATGTCATGGTTGGGTGGTGAGCAGCCTGCTCAGTTTCTCACGTTGTGTGTGTTTGTTTTGCAGATCAGAGGTTTCAAGAGTGCTGGGACGTGTCAGTTGGTATCAGAGCCAGCTCCTGAGGTAGGAATTTCTGATGCGAGTACTTTGGACGATTTCTTCCTCCAGGTATGTCCTAAAATTCGAAATTTGCTGCTGCAAATTCTGGTTGGTTCATGGGTTATCAGGGGTGGTCAGGATGTAGGGAAAAGGGTAGGAGAAAGAGAGAGAGTGATTCGAATTTGCTGAAGGGTTTAGGTGAGAGAGGGATGAGCGTAGCTGGGAGAGAGCGGAGGTGCAGGTAGGAGAGGCAATAGAGGAGCTGAGTAGCAGGCGTGCAAATCGTGGCTGGTCGGGGTTGCGTGGGGGTAGAGAATGCAGAGGCGTGAGACTGTGTGGTGCACTAGGGCTGGAAAGAGTTTCCGCCAGGGCAGGGTGATGCGCAAGGGGCTGGAACAGGGTGCGGCCACCCTGTGGGAGGTGCTGCTTTTTTCGAAAAAGCACCACCCTCCAAAGTTGGGAGGGTGAGCTTTTCTGGGAAGCAGGGCTTCCTAAATTAGCTGCCCTATTCCCTATATAGCTTGGCAAGGTCCCAAGCTCAGCCATAGCCTTGTGCAAGAAGCCCTCCTTGCCCATCGTCGTTGATTGCGCCATCAGGATTGGGGACAGCCTGCGACAGGCTGCCGTACAGCCCGCGTCATCTGCCGTGCACCCGCGTCAGCATCCGTACTCCCACGTCAGCTGCAGTACCACCCGCGTCAGCAACCGTACGGACTGCGTCAGCATCCGTACAGATTGCGTTAGCAACCGTACGGACTACGTCAGCAACCATACAGCCACATCAGCCATCTGTACTGTTTGCGTCACCTGTACGGTCAGCAGGAGGATTCCGTACAGTACGGTTTGTTGCAGAATTCCGTACACTGCAGCCTGTTGCGAATTCAGCAAGAGGGAGACTCTGGGATTATTCGCGCCCGCTGTTCGCCAGTTTTCAGCATCTTCTTCCATCAGCATCTCTTGGGACGGTTCTTCTCTGCTCTACTCTCCTTTCAGCTTCGATTCCCTCAGTTATTTCTCTCAGTTTATATTCGTTCAAATGAGATTTCAGATATGTCTGATCCTGCAAATCCCGAGTTCACCATGGGAGATCAGGATTTGGATTACACTCCTGTGGGAGAGGAAGACCAGGGTCTTTATGACGATCTGATTACGAAGAAGGCCTTCAGTGAATTCACCACTGCTCTGGATGGAAAATTCGAGCAGGTTAATGCGAATCAAACGGGGTTGACACAGCAACTCCAAGGGATTCAGGCGACTCTCACCCTTTTGGCTAGCACGGTGCAGGCACTCACGCATGTGGATGCCATGGCTTCAGTGCTAGGTCCGAACATAACTCCAGACCCTTTTTCCGGGAGATCAAAAGTCTCGAACTAAGGAGGTGGTTGACACTTGGTTACACAAGTGGCAAGTACACTTCCAGTTCCACCCATACCCAGATGAAAAGAAAATACAGCTTGCAGCCGGCTTCATGTCAGGAAAGGCGTTGCTATGGTGGAAGGAACTCCAGCCTAAGCCGGATACATGGATAGATTTCGAAGGGGTCTTCAGGAAGGAGTTCCTGAAGAAGGAGGACGATTATGATATCGTTGGCAAGCTTAAAGCCCTCGATATGTCAAAGCTCAACTTGTCATTTGAAGTTTATCTTCAAAGGTTTCGGGATCTGCAGACCAGGGCCACAAAGATGGATCCAGTGACCTTGTTAGGTTTCTTTGTGGATGGTTTGCCAGATTCATACAAGTTGCAAATTAAGAACAACAAATGTACAACGTTGTGAGAGGCCATGAATTACGCGCGTATTTATGATGATACCATGGCCGGTGCAAAAGTAACTACAGTTTCCGACACGATTGGAAAGAACAAACGCAAGTTCTTTCAGCCTACGACTGGTACCGGGGAGACGAAGTCTACGGACAACGCCTCCAAGAAAAACTTGACTCAGGCAAAGAATGGTCGAGCCCGTTTCCTTCGCACATTGAAGCTTAAGAAAGAAGGACGTCGCTTCTATTGCGAGGAGCAGGGCCACACCAAGAATGAATGTCCAAAGCGCAAGAATCAAAAGTTAGTGCTTGGACTGAAGCTCCAGGCGGGTCCAAGTACCAAAGCCAAGGGAGCGAACCAAGTTTCGATGACAAGTATTTCTGTAAATGTCATTACCTGCCCACTTTATTGTAATTGCACTTTCAATACTTCGTTGTTTGGTTCCCATGATCTTTTCCGAGTTTATGGAGAAGTTATGGACCAACAGGTTCACATTCTCTTTGATCCAGGCAGCTCTCACAACTTTGTTAATTACGAATTTGTGCAGAAGATGGGGCTGTCCACAGTACCTAGCGATCACACCTATGAGGTGCAGCTTCCAGTTGGGAAGCAGTTTTGGGATCGCAAGGTTGAAGCGCTTCCTATCCGGATTCAAGCTCACACAGGGGCTCTTACGTGTTATGTTATGCACCTGGAGCATCTAGACTTGTTAATCGGAATAGAGTGGTTTAAAACCCACAATATTCAGATTGGATGGACGGAGCATGTAGATAAGGACACCCAATTTTGTATTCAGTGTGATAAAATTCCCTCTTCTCAGGGACCTATTGTATTTGCGATGCAGCTTCGGAATATATTAAACACTTTTGATTATGATGTCTATCAGTGTGTTTTGATTACGCTTTCTTCATTTGTTGTCTCTGTCATTAACAAGAATGATTTAAGTGTGTTTGAACACCGTGAATTGAGAAAGTTGTTAGATAGTTTTAAGGATGTATTTTCTGCTCAACTGCCGGAAGGTTTACCTTCAGAACTGGCAGTAGATCATCGCATAGACTTAGTCCCAGGGGCTCAACCTATTAGTGTACCACCTTATAGGATGAGCCAGGTAGAGGAGGATGAGCTAGCTTCACAGCTACAGAATTACCTGAATATGGGCTATATTCGCCCAAGTAAATCACCTTGGGGTGCACCTGTCCTCTTAAGAGAGAAGAAAGATTCCACTTGGAGAATGTGTATAGATTATAAACGGTTAAATAAAGTGACAATTAAGAACCGATATCCTCTACCTCGTTCTGATGATCTGATAGACCGTTTGGCCGGAGCGAAGTATTTCACTAAGATTGATTTGCGTACGGGTTATCACCAAATCCGTATCTATGCTAAACACATAGATAGAACCGCATTTCGAACTAGGTATGGTCACTACGAGTTTCTTGTATTACCTTTTGGTTTGACCAATGCTCCTGCCACATTTTAGCAGATGATGAACGATTTGTTTAGGGATTTTCTGGGCAAATTTGTTGTAGTGTTCTTAGATGACATCTTGGTATATAGTCGAACGCTTGAGGATCACATAGGACACCTCCGGATTGTCTTAGTTATTCTAAGACAGCATAAGCTCTATGCCAAGATGAGTAAATGTGACTTCTTTATGAAGGAGATCATTTACTTAGGACACAAGATTTCTTCTGAAGGTATTAGCATTGATCTGGATCGTATCCAGAAGGTTTTAGAATGGCCTATTCCTCAGACTGTGAAACAACTTCGTTCTTTCCTAGGATTTACGGTATTTCTACGGAAGTCTGTGCGTGATTATTCACATATCACAGCACCCGTGACAAACATATTGAAAGGTCGTGCACGCAGGTCTACTCAGCCGATCTCTTGGAATGATGCAATGAACAAGGCTTTTGAAACCTTGAAGTTTTCTATCAAGGAAGCACCCGTTCTTGCATTACCAGATCCTACCCGACCTTATGTTTTAGAGGCCGATGCGAGTGATTATGCGATTGGGGCAGCTCTATTCCAAGAGGGCAGACCTGTAGCTTTCGAGAGTAAGAAGCTAGACGACACTCAATATCGTTGGCCCACACTCGAGAAGGAACTTTATGATGTAGTGTATGCTCTTAAGGTTTGGAGACACTACTTGTATGGTTCAAAGTTCCTTGTATTGACTGATCATCAGTCAATTAAGTATGTGTGTGATGGATCTGAATTGAGGGGACGGAAAGCTAGACGGGCAGAATTAATGCAAGATTTTGATTTTGAAATACGTTATCGTAAGGGTTCGTTGAATAGTGTGGCGGATGCCTTAAGTCGAGTTAAGTTTGTAAATGCTCTATCATTTACGGAAATATCCTCAGACCTATTTCAATCCTTGAGAGGGCTATACGCAACTGATAGTCATTTCAGTTCTTATTGGCAGAGAGTCCAGGATGGGAGCTCCATGGTTGACTAGGACTCAGGGATTGTGCCACCTACGGTATAGGCGGCAGGAGGTCAGTGGATGATTAGGAACGGCTTGCTGTTCCGGAATGAAAAGATTTGTGTGCCAGATGTTATGGACCTTAAATCCAAGATTCTCTGGGAGTGTCATGATGCTCCTAGTGCTGGACATCCGGGTATACATCGGACTCTGTCTCTTGTGAAGCATACCTTTTATTGGCCTAAAATGCGTGCATTTATTGAGAACTATGTAGTAGATTGCCGGGTTTGTCAGGTTACTAAGGCCGAACGCCTTAGAAGCGCAGGGTTATTACAGCCATTACAGATTCCAGGTAATAAATGAGAAAGTATTTCCATGGATTTTATTACTGGTTTGCCTTGTACGCGCAAGGATCATGACTCCATTTGGGTCATAGTCGACCGTTTGACAAAAATGGCTAGATTCTTACCTACTAGAACAACTATTTCAGCTATTCAGCTGGCTCACGAGTTTGTGGACCACTTGTTTAAGCTGTATGGTTTGCCATCTGACATAGTCAGTGACAGGGACTCAAAGTTTACAAGTAACTTTTGGACACTTGTTTTTGAGAAGTTAGAAACTACTCTAAGTATGAGTTCCTCGGATCATGCACAATCCGATGGCAGTACAGAGAAGGTTAACCAGTTGGTTGAAGACATGCTTCGGGCATATGTATCTAAGAGACAGTCTTCATGGGAAGATTATCTACCTATGATAGAATTTGCTTACAACAGTGCAAAGCATTCTAGTACTGGTTACAGTCCTTTTATGCTTATGTACGGGTTTCAACCTAAGTCACCAGTTATGGTTGGATTAAAAGGAATTCAAAATGATGCTGCTAAGAACTTCTTGCTAGACATGCAGAAAATGTTGCAGTTTGCCAAGGAGTCTATTAGAAGTGCCCAAGATCGGGACAGATTTTATGCCAATAGACATCGTTCACCTAGAGAGTTCTCTGAAGGACAGATGGTATATTTGCGAATTCCCAAGGAATCCAAGAGCCTAAGTACTGGTTTGGTTCCGAAATTATCTCCCAGATACTGTGGTCCGTTCAAGGTCATTCAAAGAATTGGACCAGTTGCATATCGACTAGAATTGCCTCCTGATGTTAAAGTACATCCAGTCTTTCATATCAGTAGACTGAAAGAAGTTTTGGGTGCGGATGATCAACTTGTTTCTCCTCACGAGATAATAGAAGTTACAGATTTGACTTTTATTCCACACGAACCTGAGTGTATTCTTGAATTTCGTGACAGAAAGATTCGTAATCAATCTATCATGGAATACAAGATCAAGTGGAAGGATCGTGTTGAGGAGGATGCAACATGGGAGACATTACAAAACCTCCAGAGAACATTTCCGAGTTTTTTAGCGAACTCAGGAGTGAGTTCTTAGAGGAGGGGGAGTATGTCATGTGCATGGATTGGTATCTGACGTGTACTGGGTACACAAGACTAGCTCAGGTAGCCTGGGGAGGCTTAGAGCTAGGCAGGCTTGATTCTCGGGTTGAGTGGCAAGGGTACGAACCATTTATAGGTCTTCGCTATTTTTGGCGCTGGGGGCCTGAGTCTATAAAAGGGGGCCCAGGGGGTTCAGTTCTCAGTGTGCCGATGGGAGCAAGTTTCGTTCCTAGGTGCTAGGTCTGATCCTGAGCGGACGCGCGCCTGCATCTTAGCGTAGCCCAAGGCCCAGTGGCAGGTCCTAGGCTTCACAGCGCCACCTGGTGGTATGGGACACCAGGCTGGTTTGGATCTGATTGGGAGTTCGTGCCAGTAGCTCAGCTCGTGGCTCGGAGGGAACATCTCCTGATTCGAGATCACATCCCGTAGATGTCATGGTTGGGTGGTGAGCAGCCTGCTCAGTTTCTCACGTTGTGTGTGTTTGTTTTGCAGATCAGAGGTTTCAGGAGTGCTGGGACGTGTCACCACTCTCCACAATTAAAGCACTGGACACAAGGTGCAAATGACCCTTGACCTCGTCCTGCCTACCACGGGCCTGAATTATTTGAAGAAGGCATACTGACTCTGCCATAACCACCTGATGATCTACCTCTTCCCCTACCGTTCATCAAGTTCAAACTCAAACTCTTCATAAGCTCCAACATTTCATGAGTTACTTCTTTTATATTCTCCTCCTTCTTGACTTCAGGCTTCTGTATTTCTGGCTTCACATGAGAGATAAGTCCAGGCACATGCTGAACCATTGGCATCTCCTGCATCATTTGTGACAATCTTATCTGCTTTCTCTCCTTCTCTTTTGCTACCCTGAGAGCATCCTCATAAGTGACCAGCTCTTTACATTCAATCTTTATCCTAATCTCCGGCTTCAGACCAGCAATAAACCTATCCTTTTTTAGGACTCTGGGAGGAACTTCAAGTAATAGGCCATTTATTCCACAACACAGTGAACTTACCGACATACTCATCCACTAACTGAGTCGGTTGTTGCTGCAATAAACATAGCTCTCTCCAAATGCCATGAGGATCTCTAACACACATAAACCTGTCCAGGAAAGCTGTCCTCACCTCTGGATAAGTCGGGTTTCTGTGAGCACCTTGATCATCACGCATCCTTGCAGAGAAAGTCTGCAGCCAAGTTCTCGCTTCTCCCAACAAACAAAAGGATAGAATCTGAAGAAGGACTTCTAGAGCATTCATGTCTTTAATAAGAGTTGTGAACTCCAAGCACTCTAAAAACCTCTCTGGATCTTCATTGGGCAATCCGTGAAATCGAGGAAATTCATGAGCCATCTCTCCTCTTAACTAACTTATCTCAAACACACTTCCAACCAGAAATACCACCCAACCTCTTCTGGGAAGAAAACAAAATGATCACTCTACTGAAAAAAACTTACCCTACATCTGCATTCTTCTTCCTAAGAGCAATCACTTTCAAAGCCTTTTGAAACTTAGCACGGAGGCATGTCACCCGAAGTTCAACATCAAGGCATCTATCTCTCTTGTGTCCACACTCCCCACATAACTCACAATGAATCACTCTCATGCGAGGCTTTGTCTTCATAGTTTCAATCCCTAACCACACAGAAATTCCAGCAACATTCCCCAGCCAATTCTTCTGGGCCGTTTTGTCTTGAGTACCCAATCTCAATTCAAAACTCCTCGTGTCCCCAGTAGGATTGCCAAAAAGATGATAAGAAAAAAAAGAAAGACAACCAGGAATTATGTACTTCACCATGTCAGATAGCTGAGACTTCATAGGGATCAGCTGCAATGTGGGCTCATAGATGATGAGCTTATGAACCAGATTCCAGAGTATGTGTCTTTGTAATAGGCACCGAGACAAACCCCCACAAAAAAAACTGATTGAACATGGATCACACAGACTCAAAGAGAGCCAAAAGACTACACAGCCCGAAACAGATACACTTAGAACTGAACTTCCTCCCAAAACTCAGAGAACAGTCAGCCTTAGAATACTATGAACCCACAGCCCACACAGCCCACACTCATGAGTCTCCATCAAGAACAACAGCTCGTAACTCCCACAAAGCTGCAACAGCGCCACCAACAGTCCTTCTCTCAGTACCCAAAAATCTCCCATGATCAAATCAGCATAAGATCACAACCATGTCAAAGAGGCTTCCAATTCCTTTAGGATAGCTTCTCTTCCCTCACAAAGCAGAAGATCAGTGATTGTGACGAACATCTGCAGCAAGCATCAATCTCACATTCTTCCACAAAGAGTGCCCAACTCCTTTACGACAACCATCATCGATGAAGGTCACGTTCCATTGCAATTTCTTCGTCCCTCTATCTCTTGCATACGGAATTCATGGAGTCTTTGTCGCTAAGGATACTCCATGATGCATAGTAGCGCTACCACCCCCTCTTCTCTTTCTTCACAAGAACCACAGCCTCTCTTTCTTTGTTGCTCACAGCGCATGCTCTCTGTCACTCGAGATATTCTGCCCAAGCCTCCATGGTAGTAGCGACGCTTCCCCACAGAACTGAGAACCCACCGTGCTTTATGTTTATCCGTCGCCCAAAGTCCTTTCCCCAGCCCACATCATCTACTACAGCCAAGTCCTTACAAGACTTCAGTAAGCGCTGACTGTACCACATAGCTCGTCATCACGGAGCACTTGGAATCCATCTATGCCAAGCATGCAGTCGAAATTCCTCATCCCGTCACGTACGTAGACCTTCACACAGCCTTTCACTTACGCACACACTTTCTTTTTATCTATGAGAGCCCCTCCATCTCTTCGTCCAGCCTTCATTTTTCGGAGCCCCCCTTGCATCGTAGATCCTTCAAGCGTAAAACCGAATCAGCTCCCAGCCGCCATCTCCACGTAGCTCCGGCTCACAGCCTAGAAGCTCCCCTTCATTTATCACGTAGCCACCTTTGCATGAGCAGGATGCCTTCCCAATCAGCCTAATTTGCCACCTCATCAGTGACATTTTACCACTCTCAAGACATTTCCCCCAAATCACATTAAATGCATATTTTGAACCTTTAGTCACACAATTCCCACACACATTAGCATGCACATTAAAGCTTGCATGCAACCCCGTACACACACATGAAAAGCCCTTTGACATGGACACCATAACATATCAAATTCCTGTAACATGCAAGTGCACATTGACTCAGGAAAATTTAAAAAAAATCCTTCATGACTTGACTTTACATGACCCCAGTGCACATTGACTCAGGAAAATATTAAAAAAACCCTTCATGACTTGACTTTACGTGACCCCAAAAACATTTCGCTTAATCACACACTGGACACCCTTGCTTTGGAAGTCTGGTACAACCACATTGCATTTCATCATTTCCCATGAAGTCCCTGCAAAACATACTTTATTGTCTCAAAAAACTATACATCAGTCCATCATGCTTGTGAAAGAAAAATCCACAAATGCCAAAAGCCCACACCTACCCTAGATGTGTACGTACAGCTATGTGCCTACCCACAGCTATATACAGTGCTCAAAAACTTGATACAGGTTTTGTCCTATCACCGGGCTATCAGGTGCGCTCTCCGAGGTGAATCCAATATTTGTGGTGCTAGAGGGTCCGTAGTTGCATCTTCATCAACTTTCTTCTTTGGAGTTTGTGCTCACTATGAGCTGCAGAGAGGGTCTTAGATTTAGGCATCTCATGAGTAAGGGCTTCTATGTGGGTGTGCCCACCCCCAGCTTTGGAAAGGAGTACCATTTTCTTTGTATTTGTGGCTTGTTGCAGGCTGTATATGGGGTTGTATGTGTTTCAGGATGTATCTGGGGCTGTATCTGTATTTGCGGCTGTTCCAGGGCTTGGGCAGGCCACCAAGTTGACCCAACCTTGGTTGGCCAATCGGCTGACCAGGTCAGGTCAGTCGACCTGACCTAGGTCGGGTCAACCAACCCGATCTGGGTCGGTTGACTATTCCTGGGTCGGCAGCATGGCAGCCCCTGGGTCAGCTACTGTAACCGGCCTTTGATTGACAAAGGGCAGTATGTCTGACACTATTATCCCACAACATCAAAATACAGCCAGCATGTTCCATTGTCGTTGCCCAAACACAATACTTAGAGCATACAAATTCACAACATAGCATCAGTGAACCATACAAAACAAGGGAGGCTAGAATGCCCCTACTCAATAGCATACACAGTGACACCTGTTGGCCCCAACACTTGGCACCCCTCACGGTATTTATTTATTCACTGGTTAGTTCAAATACAAGGGACTCCCTTCTTGAACTCACCCGCAGGTGCAACTCAGTACGATGCCAACCCGTGGTTGTGCAAGTGACCAACTCCGAGTGCTATTTTCTTGGTTCCCTTCAGTAGCCATACATATCACAAGCAGAACAACCCAGCATCATGCCAAGCAGTGCATCCACATAAATCAAAGCCATTACCGAGCCCAAGGCTTGCCAGTGTACCTCCAAGAAGAGAGTATCACAACCACGGAGCCTGTTTCGGCTCAAAACAGCCCTAGAAGATGGTTGAACAGCAGACAGCAGACTCTGGTAGGAGGGAGCTGTCCTTGACTGACTTCCAACACCAACCAAGGTCATAAAAGAGAGCGTCCAGCAAGCTGTAGCAAATCTGCCATGAATTCGTCCACCAGAATGGAGTTTTCAGGCCACAAACACCTCAGAACTCAGTGCGCCTTGCACCATACAGAGGCCAAGAGTGAGGTGTCCAAGAATATGGCTTCAGATGCAGTCACGAAGAAAGTCAAGAAAACCTTTAGAAAAGGCCTAGAATGAAGGCGTGCAGGCCCAGGGAGCATGCCAGCAGCAAGAAACACCAAGGGGAGGAGAACTATCGTGGAGAAAGCTTCAAAATTGACTTCAGCCAGCAAGAGGAGAGCTGCAAAAATTTGCCATCTTCAAAAGAAGACTCCTCTGGTAGGGGAGAAGACCCAGAACAGCAAGGAAGGCAAGGGAAAGGCTCCGGCCTTCCAGGTGCTTCCAGATGTGACACACAGGTGCCACAAGGCAAGCAGAGAGGCCACACATGCTCCACACACAGACACATGGCAAAAAACGCGTGGTATTTTAATGTCCCTAGGGGGGTCACGTGGCAAACCATGACCCTAATGCTTGGAACCAATAACCCTAGTATATAGGACCTCTACTGGGTTAATTTTTAAAGGATGATCCAAGTCAACTAAACCAATGACCTTAGAGAATAGAACCACTCTAATAGCACTAGGAGTTGCACTTGTTGCACATGAAATCATAGGTACCCTTTGGACATTAACTAATTCCCCTATCCTGGCACCCCTAGGCCAAATTCAGTGATAGTTAGTTTAGACACTTCACCATCACCATCACGTCCCCGTGACATACCCCCCTCTTGAAAAAGCAAACTATCTTGTTTGTTGTCCCAAAATTACAGCAAATAGAAAAGGGTATCACAATAGGCATAAACAGCCCATAATCCATAGTACAACATCACATGAAGTACAAAACACTACCATATGTATGGATCTGCATATACAACAGGACTGCAGATCCATCCATATGGTAGTGTATCAACCGTTTGGAGTGTCATGATCACTCATCATAGAAGTC
The DNA here is from genome assembly GCF_047967505.1 of Dipteris shenzhenensis. Taxonomy (NCBI): domain Eukaryota; kingdom Viridiplantae; phylum Streptophyta; class Polypodiopsida; order Gleicheniales; family Dipteridaceae; genus Dipteris; species Dipteris shenzhenensis. The sequence goes on from NC_141628.1 coordinate 22,600,609, forward strand.
TCACCGCAGAAACACTGTCACCATCAGTGCCTCGGGTGAAACCACAATGTCACCAAGCGACCTCTAGATATCCTGTGAGCCTGTCTGCACTATGGGAGCGGAGGTGCTACCCCCCCCATGAGCATCTGGTAATGCTCCAGACCTGTGCTCTATTGAACGGGAATGAGCCGCTACCACAGTAGGCTCGAGACCAAATGCCTCAAGATAGAGCTGCAGAACCTGTGGTGAATCTGCCAATTCATTCTCTTCCATCCAGATCGCATCGTTTGCATGATAATTCTTGCACTTCACTAGATAGCGTCTGGCAACTCTATCGTTAACCTTTCGATCTTTATGTGCCACAATTTGCGCAGGAATCAAGACCTCATCTTGCTCATCAACTTTAGGTTGCTCTTCAACTGGCATATCCTGTGGCACTTCTCCATGAAAAGGCTTCAACAAGCTAACATGGAAAGCATTGTGGATTGTCCACTTCTCAGGTAACTTCAGCCTGTAAGCTACCTCATTGATCTTCTCAAGACCTTGAAAGGGCCCGTAGTATCTCATATTCAGCTTGGTGTACAGCTTTACCTTCCCTTTCTTGCTCATGAGGCGTGCCTTAAGAAAACGCAGCAATACCCAATCACCTTCCATGAAGACTAAGTTCCTGCGATGCTTATTTGCAGCTCTTTTCTACTTGTCTTGACTGCGTTGAAGGGCATACGTAATTCTTTTGCCATCTGCTTGGCTGTAAAACTTCCTCACTGGAATGAAGTGAGCCATCTTGCTAAATCTGCAAATTATAGTCCATATGCCATCATGACCAGAAGGAGTGCGACGGAGATAAAAAATAAAATCCATAGCAATGCTCTGCCATGGTCTATCTGGTATAGGCAAAGGCTGAAGTAAACCGGGCTGCTTCTGCTTGTCATACTTCACCTTCTGACAAGTGATGCATGTCCTAACATAAGCCTCAACATCCTTCCGTAGAGAAGGCCAATAAAAGTAGTGCTCCATTGCTTCGATTGTAGCCTCAATACCCCTATGCCCTGCATACGGTGGGGCATGACTTTCAGTGAGCACCTTATGCCTCAATGGCTGCGTCACACACAGCTTACCATGCATCATATTGAATCCCTCCTTGAGTGTATAATGATCATGCCGATTGCCCTCCATAAGCTGATCATAAATACGTGCAAAAGTATCATCTGCAGCATATTGCTCCTTCGTGGCATCTAGCTCATTGTGATAAGCACTAGTAACTGCAGATACCGATGGTTTCTTGGACATAGCTTCCGTACGTGGCCTTCTGGAAAGTGCATCAGCGACTACATTTTTCTTTCCAGCCACATGAACAATCTGAAAATGAAAAATGGAAAGGAAGTTTGCCCATCTCATGTGCTTCTTTGACAACTTTCTCTGAGTGAGAAAGTATCGCAGCGATTGATGATCGGTTTGCACATAAAACACCTAAAAGATAGTGCTTCCATACAGTAAGAGCATGTATTACAGCTACCAATTATTGCTCATACACATTCATGTTGTGTTCAGCATCTCGAAGCAATCTGCTCTCATATGCAACCACTTTGCCTTCTTGCATAAGTACTCCACCAACACTGTTGCCGCTTGCATTGCATTGAAGAACATAAGGCTTTCGCAAGTCTGGCAAAATGATAGCAGGATCAGAGCATACTTTTCCTTCAGCTCATTGAATGCTGCAATTTCTTTCTTCCCCCAACGGAAAGGAACTACCTTCTTCTGCAAAGCATGTAAAGGTGAAGCTATCTCAGCAAAATGGCGTATGAAGCGTCTGTAATATGAACACAAGCCAAGAAAACTACGGACTTCATGTAGGTTCTTCAATGGAGGCCAATTCTTGATTGCCTCTATCTTGGCAAGGTCCACCCATCCCGTGAGATGATGTGTCCCAGGAAATGGATCTCTAGCAAGAAGAACTCACTCCTTTTCGTGTTCACCAGCAACTTGTGTCTCCTGAGCTCTGCAAATACAACTACCAGGTGTTGCCTATGCTCCTCTTCATCTTTTGAGTGCACAATAATGTCATCAAAGAATGTTCCCACAAACTTTCTGTGCTCTGTGAAAATGCGGTCCATCATGCGATTGAAGGTACCAGCAGCATTAGTCGGACCAAATGGCATGACAAGAAACTCATAATGCCCAAAAGTAGTCCTGAAGGCAGTCTTGTGTACATCTTTGGGCGTGATTCGTATCTGATGGTAACCACTCTTCAAGTCAATTGAAGATGGCTGATCCCTCTAATCGATCCAAGATGTCATCAATGCGTGGAATAGGAAATCGATTCTTGATAGAGATCTTATTCAAAGCCTTATAGTCGATACACATTCTCCAAGATCCATCCTTCTTCTGCGCTGGTATGACGGGAGGACAATATGGAGAAGAGCTTGGCTGAATCAGCCCATTCTGTAGTAGCAATTCATTCACCTGGCGCATGATCTCCTCCTATTGTGCCACATTAACCGTGTATGGTTGTTGGTTTAGTGGAGAACTGCCAGGAATGATGTCAATGGTATGATCTTCTGGCCTTTCAGGAGGTAACTCCTTTGGGAGTGCATTTGAGAAACAATCTTGAAACTGAAATAAAAACTCAGTTTGCTGTTTTTCCAGCTTGGAGAAATTAGATTCATCCTCTACTGGTTCCTTTTCATTTACAAAATATTAAATACGCTAAAAGATGCTTTTTCATTATGGAAGAAATCGCCGAAGTGGATACAATTGGGACTAATTCCCCTTTCATGTATACATCTATAACTTGGGTTTTACCCCTATAAGTCAAGGTAAGCTTCTTATCATGTGCATCGATAATAGCATGAACACGGTACATCCAAGGCATCTCCAGCAAAACATCACACTCAGGTAAAGGCATCACATAAAAATCCTCATAATCCACATATCCCTGAATGTGAATCCATAGCTTCCCTATGATAGGAGTGACAGGGGTACTGAGCTCCAGATTAGCCATGTTGGCCTCACAAAGAGGGCCAATCTCCTCTGGTCGAAGACCCAACTGAGCTGCAAGTTCAAGAGTTATGAAATTCGCTTTGGCCCCTAAGTCAAAGAAGTACAGACAATGTTGATCCCAGCCCCATGCTCTGCACGTCCCTGTCTTCTTCTCATCATGCTCATGTTAAAGTGTGAGGAAGCTTGCTGAAAAATGAGATCAAAGAGAGAGAGAAGGAGAGGAGCGAAGAGACACGTTGAGAAGCCAAAAGAGTAACTTACGTTAAAACTGAAAACTGCATACATACATAGGGCACCTAATGTTAGGGCCTCATTTATTCATACCACTCTTTGTACCTTAACAATTGGTACACATTTATTGTACTACCCTTCATTTATTTGGCTGCCCCCTTGCACATTAGATTGACATCATTATTTTAACTCTCACACCCCCCCTTAATGATCAATCTGTTCTCTTTTACATTCATCATGTTTCTGAATTTTTCCAACTTATCTCGAGACAATGCTTTAGTAAGCATGTCTGCTGCTTGATCTTCAGTAGAGCAATAAACCAGCTCTATCTCCTTTGCTTGCACCTTCTCACGAACATAATGATAATGAATTTCAATATGCTTCGTCCTTGCATGGAATACTGGATTTTTAGCAATCTGAATACAGCTTTGATTGTCACAATAAATCACTGTTGCACCTGCCTGTACTTCATGTATTTCAGCCAATAAGCACCTCAGCCACACTGCTTCACAAACGGCACTTTTTGCTGCAATATACTCAGCTTCAGTAGAGGATAAAGCAACCGTGGGCTGCTTCTTACTCTTCCATGAAATAACTCCAGAGCCAAGTGAGAAACAATATCCTGAGGTAGATCTTCTGTCATCAACACTGCTGGCCCAATCAGAATCACAATAACCAGCCAGCAATAAATCACAAGATGCAACAAATTCGAGACCATAATTATAAGTGCCCTTCATGTATCTCAACAACCGCTTTGCTGCCTTCATGTGGCTTTCCTTTGGATCTGCCATATACTGACTTAGAGCACTCACTGCATATGAAATATCCGGCCTCGTGATAGTAGCATAAATGAGACTGCCAACCAGTTTCCTATAACCTGTGCCATCCACTTTCTTTTCATCTACACGTGAGGTTAGCTTCTCATTCAATTCCATGGGGGTGTGCATTATTTTTGAATCAGTCATTTCAAATCTTTCAAGTACATCTTTCACATACTTGGATTGGGTAAGAAACATACTGTTTTCCTGCCTCCAAACTTCAATACCAAGACAGTAATGAAGCTGTCCCAAATCCTTCATGTCAAATTCAATTGACAAGCTCTTCTTTATGCGCTTAATCAATGAGGTGCTGCTTCCTGTGATTACCAAATCATCCACATAGACAATGATCAATAATAAATCTGCATTTTCATGAAAGACATAAAGGTTGGAGTCATTCTTACTCCTCATGAAGCCATTCTTTGTGAGATACTCATCAATCCTTGAGTACCATGCCCTGGGAGCTTGTTTCAAGCCATACAACGCCTTCTTAAGCTTGCACACAAGCCTCTCCTTGCCTTTGATTTTAAAGCCTTGGGGCTGTTGCACATATACCTCCTCTTCAAGAATGCCATTGAGAAAGGCAGACTTGACATCCATTTGTGCGACAGACCACCCATGATGAGTGGCCACTGCCAAAACCAATCGTATGGTTGTCATTTTTGCAACTGGAGCAAATGTCTCCTCATAATCAATCCCTTCTTTTTGCACATAACCTTTAGCAACCAGCCTTGCCTTGTACTTGTCCAAGGTGCCATCTGCCTTGTACTTGATCCTGAAAACCCACTTAGTACCAATGGCCTGCTTCCCATGAGGTAACTCAACAAGTGTCCAAGTGTTATTCTTCATGATAGAAGAGTATTCTTCTTCCATTGCTTCTTTCCATTTGCTGTTTTTGATTGCTTCAGAAAATGAAGTGGGTTCATCATTAGAAAGAACTTTTGCCATCAAAGCAAAGTTCACATGTGACGTACCTTTGTCCTTGATTCTTTGTGATCTTCTCAGCCCATCATTGCCACTTTCAGCCTGCTCCAAAGTACTACTATCTTCAATAGTTTTAATATACCATCTGGGCAATTTCTTCACACTTTGTGGATTGTCTGCATCAACACCATCCATGGGAACCACATTTGGAATATTTGGGACTGTTTCATGCACATCTTGAGGCGGAATGCCTTCATTGATACTTGCTGGCCTGTTTTGAGCTGCCTTGAATCCTTCATCTTTCTTGTCGCCCGTCTCTTCATCAACCTCAAAGAAAATGAGGGGATCTTCATCTTCTTCCACCAAATGAAAATCAGCGCTGTTCTTTGTCTCATCAAACAACACATCACGTGTGATTATAACTTTCTGACTCACAGGGTCATAAAGTTTGTAAGCCTTTGAACATGTTGCATATCCAATAAAGATACACTTAATTGATTTATCATCCAATTTTTGCCTGTTTTGCTTGTGCACATGAGCATATGCCAAGCATCCAAACACACGAAGATGAGACACATTTGGTTTCTTACCATAATAGACTTCCTCAGGAGTCATACCATCAAGCGCTTTTGTTGGAGATCTATTCTGCAAATATATGGCTGTGTGGACAGCCTCTGCCCAAAACTTACGTCCCAATCTTGAATCTTTGAGCATGCATCGTGCTCCTTCCACCCCAGTGCGATTCTTTCTTTCCGCTACTCCATTTTGTTGAGAGCTATAAGCTGTAGTAAGTTGATGAAACATACCACTTTCATTGCATAACAAATCAAACTCATTTGACATGAACTCACCTCCTCTGTCTGTGCGGAGAGTCTTCACTTTCATACTTGTTTCATTTTCCACATAGCTTGAACACATCAAGAGTTTCACCCTTACTTTTGAGAAAATACAGCCAGCACTTGCGTGAATAATCATCAATAAGGGACATAAAATAACGTGATCCACCAAGTGAATTCACTTGAGCCGGTCCCCACAAATCACAGTGTATCAATTCAAGTTTTTGCGTTGCTCTCCATGAGCTTGCTTTTGGAAATGGAGTCCTTGCATGCTTGCCCAAGGCACAAGGCTCACATACACCCGGTATCTCACCAATCTTTGGGATTCCTGTGACCATGCCATTGTCAAATAAATACTTAAGTGCTTTCATATTTAAATGACCATACCTCCTATGCCAAAGCTAAGAGGTTTGCTCCGTTTGAGACATCAATACTTGCTGGTCACTCATAGTAATTAGCTTGTACAACCTGTCATTGCTGCGTATGCCACGAGCAACTTCTTTTCCCTCATTCTTGAGGTCTTTTATGATGAAGTACTCCTTGAAAAACTCAACACTCATGTGCTGATCTGTTATGCAGCCCACAGAAAGCAAATTTCTTGCCAAATTAGGAATCCACAATACATTTTTAAGAGTACCAATCTCACCATTTTTGAGCTTGATAGGTATGTCGCCATATCCGTGAATGTTTTGTGTGGAATCATCACCCAAAAACACTTTGTTACTGCCTTCTTCATCAACATACTGAGAAAACCAATCACCATTGCCGGTCATGTGCGCTGTGGCACCCGAATCGACATACCATTCCCCACGATAGTGGGACTGTTTTGTATGATCAGCCATCAACAAAAACTCATCCTTGCTATTTCTTTCATTATTCTGATTTCCTTCTCCCGCAAAGTTGTTGCTATTTTGCCTTTGCCAATTTGAGAAGCCTCTGCCTCTCCCTCTTGATTGTTGTGCATGTTGTTTTATGCGACATTCACTCTCCACATGACCATCCTTCCCACAATAGTAACACGGGCCTCTTCTTGAAGTGTAGGAGCTGCGTCCTCTTCCACGAAAGTTGCCTCTATATCCTCCTCTTCCTCGAGGGGTAAATTGCCTTCTTTCTTGATAGGAGGAGTTCGAATCTCCCCCTTCTTCATGCCTGCCCTGATTTTGCCTTTCATTGTTTCGATTCCATCCACCTCTTCCACGGCCACGCCATGGTCTTCCTCTCACGGTGAATGCTTCATCTTTGTTCTTGGAACTCTTCGTCCCGCTTCCTTGTCTTCTTAACTCTTCTTGTAGCAAGAGAGCACTCAACTCCTCAAAGTTAGGAGTGGTCTCCCTCACCATTAGGGAAGTCACCAAATGTTGCCATGGTGAATTGCTTTCATTCATAGTAAGCCCATTCATGGTTATGCTTACCATATCCACATCTGTTACAACCTCATCCACTGAGAGCAATTGGTCAGTGATATCTTTCAAACGAGTCAAATAGGCAGTGATTTGCTCATTTGGTTCCTTCTTAAAAGCATGCAACTTTTGTTTAAGGAACAACAACCTTGTCTTTACTGATTCAAATAGAGTTTGAAGAGTTGTCCATGCTTCATCTGGAGCTGTAGCACCACTTATTTGAGGAATGATGCTGTCCTTCACATTCATGTTGATGTAACAAAGAGCTTTTTGAGCTCTTTTATCAAATTTTGCTTGAACTTCAAGTTCTTCTTCATACCTTTTATCCTCAGCCCTCTTTTCTTGAGGTGTCATATTGGGCACCATTACTGGCTTCATCACATCAAGCCTTTCATCTTTGCCTTCTACAATCTCCCACAAGTCTTTCAACTTTAAGAGATTCTTCATCTTAAACTTCCAAATTGGATAGTTTTTGCCATCAAGCTTCCCACTTTCTGGGAGCACAAAATCAACCTTGCTGTCCGCCATTTTGACTGAATTACAGCAAGCAACAAATTAGAATAATCACCCCAAAATATACTTCAAACACGCAGCGGATACCTTATTGTTTTGGGGTCTTTAAATCCTCAATTTTAGAGGTCTTTGGCTGGTCTTTTGGGCTGCAAATCTTCTTCACTTTCATGCCTTCATGGCACTCAATCTTGGGCTGTTCTTGGCTGGTCTTTTTCTTCATTCATTGACACGTGTTGCAAACACATATGGGCTGCCCTCTCTTCGTGGCTTCACCTACCATAGGGCTGCCCCTTTTCTTATGTACTTGTTTCTTGCTTGATCTTTAATCAAGCCATGCGGGCTGTTGCATCTCTTCCTTGGAGTCAAGGGCTTCATTCTTCGTCACTTGTGTGGCGTTTCTACCCATCAAACTTGGGCACTTTCTCGCCATAACAGGGCTGATTGCTTTCTCACCTTCTTGGGGCTGATTCGCACTTCGTTCATGGGCTGGAAATTCAATCCAACATGCCCACGCTGTTCCACAAAACTTGTGGCTTTAAAATTCTTCACAAACAGGGCTGATTTCATCACAAAAGCAGGGCATATCTTTTCTCCATCATCTCGGGGCTATTTGCTTCCATTTTGGGGGTCAAAACCAGGGCTGAAACCCTAATTTCGAGATAGTTCAGATCCATTTACTGATTTCTTCCACTTGGGGCCTGATTTTTCATCACTTTTAGGGTTGGAAACTGCGCAGAAACCCTAATTCCGGGATCTTTTACCTCCTTGGGCTGATTCTCTCCACTTTTAGGGTTGATTTCAAATCTATTTCATAGCAAGGACCTTCTCCTTTGTTGCTGAAGCAAAACCCCTCTGATTTGGGGCTTATTTTCATCAATTTTATTGCAGAAACCCTAATTTCGAGATTTTCTTCAAAGTTTTTGAAACTTTTTTCAGAATTTCTTCTTTAATGTTGGTCGTTTTGCCTCATAGACTGCTGCTGAACAAGGGCGACCTAAAAACGCCTCCATTTTTAAGGTCAAAATGACAAAAAACCCTAATTTCGAGATTTTTCAGATTTCGCCCAAATTTTTTTTCTGACTTTTTCATACTGTTTTTGGTGAATGCTGATGCTGAAGACCTCTCTTACAGGGCAGCTACAATGCGATTTCAAAACGCTTGGTTTTAGGGCTCGAAACCCTAATTTTCGTTACTTTTTGGGTGCCAAAATTTCTGCACGTGTTCTTCCCTTGCATCGCTTCACTTGGGCTCCTCCTTTCCTTACTTGTAAACTGAATTTTCTAATCAAATAACAGGCTGAACACGCAAAATCTTCATATCTTCGCTTTCTGGAATCCTCTTTCAACTTTCTTCGCGTCAAACCATGCGCAATCGCGAGGGGATCGCTTCTATCCAACTCTCATGCACTCTTCCTGCTCTGATACCATGTTAAAGTGCGAGGAAGCTTGCTGAAAAATGAGATCAAAGAGAGAGAGAAGGAGAGGAGCAAAGAGACACGTTGAGAAGCCAAAAGAGTAACTTACGTTAAAACTGAAAACTGCATACATACATAGGGCGCCTAATGTTAGGGCCTCATTTATTCATACCACTCTTTGTACCTTAACAATTGGTACACATTTATTGTACTACCCTTCATTTATTTGCTGCCCCCTTGCACATTAGATTGACATCATTATTTTACCTCTCACAGCTCACCCCCAATGATATTAGGAATGTGGCCAGCACTTGGCTTGGGTTTCTTGCCTCTGGGATCCTCTTTTGTGCCTTGATTAGACTCAGCCCGAGTTGCTGCAGGTTCTTTTCTTTTCTTGTTAGGACAATCTGCTGCCCTATGACCAGCCTCTTTGCATAGAAAACGCTTCCTTTCAGTGAACAACTTATTCCTCTCTTCAGAGGTGAGAGAAGAGGGCTGTTGTTTTCTTCTTTGACCTGCCACAAACTTTGATTTGAAAGGTACTTTTCCAGCGTGCTGTGGTTTCTTTGGCTCCTCTTTAAAGTTGCTTTTAAGGCTTAAGACTCTGCCTTGCATGAGTGAGTAAACTGTGTTTGCATTCTCTATCAAATGTGGCATGCTGGAAATGTGTCTTTGTACAATAGTCCCTCAACTCTTTAGGAAGACCACAACAATACTTTTCAACCTGCTCTGAAAAGGGGACTGTTCTGTAGGAGCTCACAGGCAGAAGTGCATCCCAAAACTTCTTATTGTAGTCTTCTAGATTCTTGCATTCCCTAGCATTCAAGTTATGCCAATGAGTCATGACATCCACTTCAAATTTGGTGGTGAGCCATGTGGTTGAGAATACCTTCTTGAAATCAACCCATGTAGCAGGTGTCTGCCCCTGAAGAAGAAGACTAGACCACCGCTGCATCGCATTACCTTTGAGGAATGTGGCTACCTTCCTGATTTACGAGGAATCTCGAAGTAACCTCTAGCAAAAGCCAAGTCTAATTGCTGCAAAAAGGTAATAATTGCTGCAAAAAGGTAAGAGCCTTCATCCTATTTGCGTGCCCATTGAAGGTCTCAAACTTCACTGCTGCTCCCCCCTCCTTGTAATCCTTCATCTTAAGCCTGGGTTCCAGATGATCATAGCCAAGGGGCTGCAAATAAAGAGGCTTCTGTCCTTGTGGTCCTTCTGGAGCTTGAAGAGCACCCCCCACAGCTTGATTTGGTGGCACAGGTGGTACTGCTTGAGTGTGAGACACCTTGGGACTGCCTCCTTGCATTCCAGGTTGTATCCCCACATTAGCATACAAAGAATTTGGGGCTGGCTGTGAGGTCATGGCCCCTAAGACACATGCCCATCTTAACACACATCTCACATCTACCTCGTTGTGGATCATTAGCTGGACTTATGGATTGGCATGCCCGCAACAACCACTCCACGGATGGAACCTTAAGGGTCCCTGCGGATGGAAAGGCTTAGAGTGTAGAAAAGGACTGGCCAGAGTTTGGGCTTGAGCAAAGGCAAGGGCAAGGGTAAGCCTGGGAGCTGATAGCTCAGGATGAGAGCAAAGGCAAGGGCAAGGGTAAGCTTGGCAAAGGCAAGCCCAAAACAGACGAAGACAACAAGAAGAAAGAAAGAGAAGAAGTGCTTCTATTGCGATGAGCCAGGACATTTTATGAAAGATTGCAAAAAGAAGATGACTGATCAGAAGAAGGGAATCAGCTCAGGTGGCAGTAGGGGAACTTTTCTTGGTATATAGATCCTCCTCCAAACTGAGTTGGCTGAACCACATACTGTGGTTGGGCTTGCTGCCCTTGCTGCACATTTTGAGCATTGCTACCATGCTCATTCCCATTTGGTCCTTGCCTCTGTGGCACTGCAAGTGGCTGTACCACTAGTTTCTGTGGCTCTGGTAGTGGCTGTCCCACATGCATTTGTGGATCCTGTATGGGCTGTGCCTCTACCCTCCTGGCAACGGAACCATTGTAACCGGCCTTTGACTAACAAAGGGCAATATATCTGACACTATTATCTCACAACATCAAAATACAGCCAACATGTTCCATTGCCATTGCCATTGCCCAAACACAATACTTAGGGCATACAAATTCACATCATAGCATCAGTGAACCAGGGAGGCTAGAATGCCCCTACTCAATAGCATACACAGTGTGTTGGCCCCAACACTTGGCGCACCTTGCAGTATTTATCTATTCACTGGTTAGTTCAAATACAAGGGACTCCCTTCTTGAACTCACCCGCAGGTGCAACCAAGTACAATGCCAACCCGTGGTTGTGCAAGTGACCAACTCCAAGTGCTATTCTCTTGGTTCCCTTCAGTAGCCATACATATCACAAGCAGAACAACCCAGCATCATGCCAAGCAGTGCATCCACATAAATCAAAGCCATTACCGAGCCCAAGGCTTGCCACTGCACCCCCAAGAAGAGAGTATCACAACCAATGCCCCAATCCTCTCCCAGGCCAACGGTAGGGCATCCAACCTTGCAGAAACTTAGCAAGAATGACAGTAGCACAAAGCAGAAGGAGAAGACAAGAATTCGGCCAACAAACGGAGCCTATTTCAGCTCGAAACAGCCCCAGAAGATGGTTGAACAGCATGCAACAGACTCTGGTAGGAGGGAGCTGTCCTTGACTGGCTTCCAGCACTAGCAAAGGTCATAAAAGAGAGCACCTAGCAAACTGTGGCAAATCCGCCATGAATTCGTCCACCAGAATGGAGTTTTCAGGCCACAAACACCTCAAAACTCATTGCGCCTTGCACCATACAAAGGCCAGGAGTGAGGCGTACAAAATTTGGCTTCAAATGCAAGAAAGGAGAACTTCTGTCGCGAAGAAAGTCAAGAAAACCTTTAGAAAAGGCCCAAAATGAAGGCGTCCAGGCCCAGGGAGCATGCCAACAGCAGGAAACACCAAGGGGAGGAGAACTGTCGCGGAGAAAGCTTCAAAATCAACCTCAGCCACAGCAAGAGGAGAGCCGCATCTTAAGAATAAGACTCCTCTAGTAGGGGAGAAGACCCAGAACAGCAAGGAAGGCAAGGGAAAGGCTCCAAGGCCTTCCAGGTGCTTCCAGATGTGACACACAGGTGCCACAAGACAAGCAGAGAGGCCACACATGCTGCACACACAGACGCATGGCAAAAAAGGCATGGGATTTTAATGCCCCTATGGCGATCACTTGGCAAACCATGACCCTAATGCTTGGAACCAATAACCCTAGTATATAGGACCTCTACTAGGTGAATTTTTTAAAGGATGACCCTAGTGAACTAAACCAATGATCTTAGAGAATAGAACCACTCTAATAGCACTAGAAGTTACACTTGTTGCACATGAAATCATAGGTACCCTTTGGACATTAACTAATGTCCCTAGCCTAGCACCCCTAGGCCAAATTCAGTGACAGTTAGTTTAGACACTTCACCATCACCATCACGTCCCTGTGACAGCTACTTGGCAACCTATTTATAGGGCCTTTCCTCCCAATTGGAGGGGTTCCATTCCACACACACACAGAGTTTGTGCACAATTTTCCATGCTGTAACAAGAGCTGCTTGCCTCAGATCTGAGTCGCACTCTCTCTCTCTCTCTCTCTCTCTCTCGTTTTATGCTTCCGCACGTGCAACTTTGGACAAGAACAACCAACAGGGTCAGTAGAGTACTACCTGTCCAAGGAACAGGTTGGCCAAGGTAAGAGGGGGGTCGGTATGCCCTGAATAGGTCCAGGCTGATGATGTATGCAGGGAAATCTGTGAACAGTCACTTGGTAAAGATGGAAACTAGCAAGGAAAGTGAACAATTTTTGCCCTAGAAGGATTAAGAAGAATAGGCCAAGCCTCGAGGGTGCACAATGGTCTTGGTTTCTCTAATCCAACTCACCAAAACCTCACGAAGGGCAATTGACACAATGTGTAACATGCAACGGTAATCTGATCGTGTAATTCACAGCAAGACCTTTCTTAAACCTTTATCGAGGAATTAGCGTTGTACACCATAGAGAGAGAAGGGAGATGAGGGTAGAGAGAGAGTAGTGTCGACAACCGATTGGGTCCCTGTAACCACTGAGGGCCCCTCCCCCAATCAGTGGAGAATTTGCTTTATACTTGGAGAACTGAGAAATACAAAGAACACTCTTTGAGAGAGCATGGAATGCGCTTCTGAAGAGCTGACTATGCACACGTATAGCAGACCCAAAGACCTGAGAGGCAATGCCGACCAATACCGAGGCCTTGATGCTGTCAACACTGATGATGTAGGATGCTTCTACAAGGCAAGGGAGAGGCTTGTGCTGTGCACCGGAATGCAGGGTTATTGCGTGAGTGAGAGAGTGAAAGCTAGGAGTGATAGATCCTATAAGAGAGCTGAGAGATGACTGAAATATAGAGCTGAGAGTGAGCTGTGTAAAGCTGTAAAAGATGACTGAAAAGAGCTGCTGAAACAGACCCCAAAACTTACTCCGTTCGCTGTCCCGACTCCCCGTCTGATGTGCTGCGTGAACACCTTCCCAGAGGGCTGAATTGATGCCAAAGGCTGAGGCTGGTCAGAGGGCCACTAGGGGTGAGTGTCAGGCTGTTCAGAGGGGCCTGAGGAGGAGCTGTACGAGGCTGAAGTGCTGGGAGAAACTGAATGAGGAAAGAGGGCCTGGAGGCCCCCTATTTATAGGGCTTTTGGGGCTGGTTGGCTGGCCCCATAAAGGCAGCCCTAGGCCCCATAAATGGCAGCACTAGGCCCTATAAAGGCAGCCTTAGGCCCCATAAATAGCAGAGCCTATAAAGACAGCCCTTTCCCTGCCATTCTCTTCACGGGGCCCATAATGGCTCCTATCCTAGGCTAGACCTAAACCTAAGACGGAAACACTACCCTACGGTTCTCCAATGGGTACTAGTGAACAAGGACTGATTTTCCGACTTGACCTAAGGCTGAGAGATTGACTTATGTAGCTTGTGCCTGACTATCCTTGGACAAGGGGTCACAGCATACAACAAAATCTCCTATTAGGGAACTATTACGCACTTGTGGATGTAGCCAGTGTGTCACTTTGCACCCAAGTGCAAGGGTGCATGTGAGACAATGGTGCTGCTTCACACAATCAACATGTATGGCACGACATTTAGTCCCCAAATGTAAACTAAGAGGCTTGCTTGTATGCAATTTGCATCCTAGTTTGGTAGATATCAGCTAGCCTAAGCGAGCCCAAGTCAATCCCGTATAAGCATGCCTTACCGCTCCTTTCATTGTCTACACGTGCATAGCCCAAATTCCATTCCAGTTGCATGCGCTCAGTCTAAAGCACTGCATGGCAATCATAAGCTTTCACTAAAGCCATCGCTTAGCTTAGGAACTCAGTTTGTACGTTCCTAACTAATTGACAAATTTAAGTCGTTGGGCACTTGGCCATGCATTAGATCCTGTAGCAAAACTATTTGTCATGCTCCAGTTCAGATAGGCAGAACCAGCCATAATGCTTTTTATGTGTTCTTCTTGATTACTACAGATATTCAAGCTACTTTGACCATAACCAATTAAAAGTGCATCCTCAGCAATCACCATCTTACTCTGGGATTTTAAAGCCCATGACGTTATTATGCTTAGGTCGTAAGGGAGGATGAGTATGTAGATGTATTGGAAGAGGCGCACTTTGGCATAGCAGGTAGCCTTTTCCCAACATATGATTTAATATTTCAATTTTCTTAGTATTAGAATGGTGAAAATCCTATGATTGATTATCTCTTAGGTCATATTTTGTGTCCTTACTTGGAGCTTTGTTTATCGATTTTTTGGAACTACATTTCTTTGCATATTGAGCTTTAGGGTTGAGTGGCTATCACTCTGTAAACCAATAATAGTATGGACGTTGTGTGGCATTTGTACCTTAAAAAACATTCGGAAATGGTTTATTTAGAACTAATAAAGTCCTTGTTTGTGAATTTTTGTTTGCAGGAGGCTTGCTCAAAAAGTACTATAGCTGCCTCCATCTATTGTGTGCTGCTGAATTCCTCCCAACTGCTGTGGAAGTGGACGTAAACAGGCTGAATATTGGTGACAAAATTCTTATAGGAGACCTTAAAGACAAAGTGGATCTACATCCAGACTTAGATCCTGCTTCACCAATTTGTGAGATTGTGGAAATTTGAAATGGCACTCCAATATGGACCTTGTAACCGCCTCATGCACTCCCAAGATTGTTGGAAAATAGTGAAATGGAAATCACTGGGCTGAAGTTTACTAGTGTTGCCCCCACAATGGCCGAGTGAACAGGTTTACAGCGAATGATATCATTTTCAGTGCAAAACTGGGCAATGGAACTCTGTATCCTGCTTCTTAAAGCACAGATTGTGACCTTTTTGGTGGGCTGTAAATGGCCTTTAAAGGCTCACTTTCCCCCTCTTCCAATAGTGGGGAATATACTACTCTACCAAGAGGAAATTTGGAGGGAAGCAAAATGCCATTCCTTGAAGTTGTATGAAAAGGGTTGTGAAGGCTTCATTCAATCACAAATTGATAGATCCAGGTACAGACTGCAGTGCTGTAATGAAGGCTGAAAGTTGGCCAAGTTATTGGGGTTTTGGATTATTAGTACTTGGCAAGATAGAGAGGTCAAAAGGGGATGAGGTACTATATAAGTACCTTCCCTATATTTGCAAAGTATGTTTTGATGTGACTTCTACAGTGCTAATCTACACTAGCTCTCCTTCCTCCCCAACTGTTCTCTCTCTCTCTCTCTCCCTCTCTCCCTCTCCCCCCTAACCCTTGCCTTCACCTCTTACTCTTTGTTCCCCTTTCTTTCTCTCCCCTTTCTCCATCTTCCTCCCTATGGTAGGGCTATGGGCAGATAGTGGCTACCATGGAGAGCCCCCTCATCCTTAACAGCTGATGGAGATCGAGTTGCTGGTATTCACAGGCCACTAGATGGTTCCATGCACAAGGCATGTCCATTGATCATCTCCCTCCATAATAGTATGCCGAGGATGCACCTACTCTATGGCTGACACGATAGGAGATTGATTGGGTTACCAGGATGATTTGTGGAGGTTTACGTTCAATAGACATGGGTCTTCCTGACACAGCTGCATGCCACTAGGATACTTGCAGATTCATCTATCTCATGCAGTACGAATAGCCATGGGCCATCTTCGTGCACCATCTTATAAGAAAAAATAGACAGCTTGGATGAGAGGTCAAGGCCACATGATGCCATCGAGAGTTTAGACTCTTCTATGTGACCTGCAGGAGGTAGCGACCGAGAAGCAAGTGCTCAAGAGATGCCCTCGGTACTATGAGATATGTGGGAGATACTATCGCCTCTTTAAGCATGGGTTTTAAGACAATAGCACTGGTTCATTGACTATCAAAATCAAAGATGGGCTACTCTCTTTGTGCTGGAGGTCACATGACTTAAACACACTGCCACTAGCAAATAACCCCAAACTTCTTCACATGAGATGAGCCTACACTTAGCAGCCACAGCAGAGCACGGGATGTGGAGCTAGCTCTTTCTACATGTTAGACCCGCAAGAGGACATCTATTGGCACAACGAGCAAGCATCCTATTTAGGGTATCCTACTTGCGACTTCATGGAGACATCCCATCTCATGGTGTCTAAGAGTTAGACCTCTAGAGTAGGCAAAAGGGCGGCAAATACAGATCTTAGACAAGATTTAGAGGCATCGGGATTCCAGTTGGCACCCTCACCAGGTTCATTTGCATCTTCAACCCCTCGTGATAGAGCTAGTATATAGTATGTTTGTGTCTCATTGTTAGCCCACTTCTCGGTAGACTCCAGTACACCTCTCCTACACAGGGCAGATGGGGGGGTGACAATTTCGAATGTCAAACATCTTGTTGCTAGATCAAAGCCCACTAGATCCTAAACATTAATCAGGGCTAGAGCACAAATGTATTCTCAGTATCTTTAGCGTTTCCAACATTTCAACATTATAGCTTAGATCTTTAATCATTTCATATATGTCATTTGCACTTAAAAGGGGGTGTACAAGGCACATCCAATTCCCGTACATATAGATTTTGGTCTCATTGGCTATTTTGGTCTTTTAGACATTAATAAAGCTTTCTTTCTTTGTTTTTGCTAATTTTGGTGGATTTTTTGGGCTAAGTGCCCTCTTTCTAAATTACCAAACTAGCTCTCGCTACCTTGGACTTTGCCACTCTAGCTCCAAGTGGACAAAGCACCACTAGGAAGGGTAGCCCTCACTAGAGTTTATTCCAAGTGCCAACATCGCCTACAAAAGTTTTGGCCATATACATGGTCCAAGGGTGTCCAACATCGAGGCATCATCAACTAGTGTGAATTTGCCTTAGTTTCCATCTTGTGTGTGAAATTTTAAGCTTCAATCCACATTTCTTATGTTCTAGATTCTTCTACTCTAGTTCACACATTTCCACAATCTCTATGTCACCTAGCTATCCTACATTGCCCATGGCCATGTAAAAAAGCAAGCTCTAGAAGTCATTGACTACCTTTATAACCAAGCCATTGCTCTAGCTCTCTACGTTTGTCATCATAGATCAACCAAGCAACCATCGCTCACAACCAAGGGTGAAGAAACCACCCCCTGCCCCCTCCCCCAAAAAAATCATCAAAGAAGAAGCAACAAAAGGAAAAAAGTTGCATTTGGTCTCCATCGGTCATGGATCTTAATCCATGCAACAATAATTTGCCTCAAGTCATGCTAGTTCGCCAGTTGCTGTTGTTGAAATTGCATACCAAAAGTTCACCTCCCATCATGCAAACATGTCACAACTTCAAGTGCTCCAACCCATCAACACATATAGCATGGCAATGTTAGTGGAATATTAATGACATCATTGGCATTACACAAGTAGCTGCTAGATCAAGGATTCTGCCAAAGGCATCGTGGGAGTAAAATCCCTCATCAATAAGGTGTGGCCTTGTGTGAAGAATGACATGCACATCAAGGACCTCCCACTTGCACTTCAATCTCAACACTATCAATTTGAAGGAGGATGAGAAAAAGTCCCTCAAGCTATTGATGTCTAAACTCTTTTTTTTTCATGAAATGTTCAAACTCTTAACACCATTAATAGTCTCAATTACACAACAAGGAGCAAGAGATTACTTCAAGCAAAAAAATACTATGCAGAAAATGGTCTTTGTCTTGCATGCAATGTTGGCCAAGGTCATTTGAAGGCTTCTTTTAAACTTGCAATTTCTTGAACTGCAAGCTTTTAACTTTAAAAATTTAATGTTGTGCAAATAATGTCTTCTCTAGCATCCCATTTTGTTCATAAGCCTTGGCTTTCTATGAACTAACAAAATTCTAGGTCTTGTCATCAATTTCAATCCCCTTTTACAAAAAGAAGAAAGAAAAAAGAAAAACAATAGCAACAGTTGGCCACCTTTACGAAGGCTTTTACAACTTGAGTCACATTTCAGGGCCACTATTATACATCCTCTTCACCAACACTTATCTTAAGCCTCTTCACTTGAAAGGTTGTATATCAACATTTTACTGCACAATTCTTAGGCCCTTTCCCACGGGAAAGACCGATACTTTTCACTGAACATTCTTGTCCAAATTAGCAGCTAAGGCTTGCCATTTTGGGGGCTCTCTTTGCAGCATCCCATACCGGCAAGTCCCACATACCAAAGGATGCACTTAGTGGGCATCCAAATGTCTATGATTGGCTAGGGTTTTAAAAATTTTTTAATTCATCACCACAACCAGTTGGCAAGGTGCCATATGCGTAAGATTAAAGGTTGAACAAGGGAGACAGCTCGACCCTTGTAATACCATCCAGAATATGTGGAACCCCATTACATTGAATGTGTTAAATTTGGTGTCCTCATGTTTGGGCTTATCAAGAAGATTGTCATGTACAAGATTTCAAGTGGTGTCCAAGCCTTGATAGACTTTTTCGTTATAGTGTATTGCATTGCAAGCAAGAAAGAGTCCGCAATGTCGACATATCATGACGATTGTTGTACCTTGGATATTCAATTTCCAAACATGATGGAATGCCAGCAAAAGAGATGGCATTCTATGGGGAGCGAGGAGATAAATGTGCACTAGAATGATGACTAATGAATTTATGTGACATGTAAGCAAGGCCAATGAAGTGAACACTTTGCATCTATGGTTGCATTTAAGGAAATACAATTATGCATTTAAGGAAAAAATGGACAACAAGGCATAGAGGGGCATGTAATTTATGTGATTTTGGAGCTTCTTGATGATGAGCTTGCCAGAGTCAACTAAGCAGTTGCGTTATCAGAGCAGTTGGACCCCAAGGAAGAATCAGATGATGATGGCTCCGATTGTCAAAAATATACACAAAGACATGACGTTGGCTAAGATACCATTAACAATGAGAAAAGTGGGCTACAGGAATTGAATCATAGACAAGAGGAGACTAGACGATCATCAAAGAAGAAGCCTTGATCGAAATAGAAGTGAGTAGACAGAATAGTTCACCACAATCGATGTTGAACGAAGAGAGAAAGGGGGGCGATTAAATGAGTCACAGAATGCCACCTCTTTGGTGAATTCGGGTGAATTTTTTGTAGAATAATGGGATGGCTCCTCACAACCATCATAAGGCCAAAGACCAAATCACATGGAAGAGGCACTAAGGTAGCAAGAGGACCAAAAATAGAAATGAAATTCCAAAAAACCATGGGATATGAGGGAGAGAATACCTGACCTCATCATCACAATTTTCTACGAACAGCAGTGATTTTGCAAGTCAACAAGGAGGAAGAGTACCTGATCTACTTCCCCATTATATTTGCAAGCAAATCCACCAAGTGGATGACAAGTACCTCAATAGACACTTTGGCATGTGCGACATGTAACATAGCACATTAGTGCACAAAGGGGTGTTTTTTCAATAGAGGTACTTACATGCCATTTACATGGATGAGGGGCTTTATTAAATAGCAACTTAATGGAATTTATATATGTAGGTTTAAGGAGGGGTGCCTAGATTTTAAGCTTGAAAAATATGAACGTGCAAGAGGGGCCTAACCAATTAGATGAGAAAATGTAAAAATGAAAGAATAAGGGTATTTTTAATACATACTTGCTCACACGTGCTATAGGGTATTTATGAAGAGTGAACCCCCCCAAGGAAATGGTGTACAAATTTGTAGCATGAATGAGGGTCTTTACCAATCAACTCAACAATGCACAAGACAAAATGGCATTGTCGTCATGGTCGATGAGACTAGAGGGCGCCGAGAATGCAACATGGAGATAACCTACCCAACAATGACGTATGACAAATCGTTCAATAGCGCAATTGTGATCGAAAAGAAAAACATGATAGTGCTATTTTGGGAGGTGGATAACGAAGATGAAGATGAAGATGAAGTGGTGATAAAAAAAGACACCAAATTTGAAATGGAGGAGCTAAAGAATCTTCTAAAAGAGATGGGCATCAAAGGCACCCCCCAAAGGTGAAGCATTGGGCCACAACATCTAGTAAGTGGAATAGCCAGACAATGAACAAATGCAAGTTGGGTAAATATTGCAACATTTTCAATCACTTGCTCCACACAACCGAATAGTACTAGTTCAACAAGAACAAAACAATGGTGAACATGCACCAAGTGGAAAAGGAAACATGAAGACCCTACCAACGGAATAGACCGAAGAGCACCAACACAACATGCTATTTTTTGGGAAAGAAGACCATCAGAAGAGCGAATGTCAAAAGAAGCAATATGACATGCTCTAAAAGGTATGCGATTAAATAGACACTCACTAATGAAGGGCATGGTACTGATGGAGAGGTGGTCACAAGATCACAAGGAGCACAAAGAAGTTAACAAAGCCTTGGTTTCACTAGAAAGAAGAAAATAAAATGGCTAAGGAAATCAACCATGATCTCAAGCAAAAAAAAACCCTCATCGAGTTAGGAGGGAAGTTATTTGGTCGATATTCGATGAATGATGGAGTGATAAGACCAAATGACGAATGGAGGATGGTAACAGGGAGGACTAAACTGAAGGTCCAATGGAGCAAAATAATATCAAGACCACCTGGGAAAGTTTTGAGAACTAAACATGATGATCTCCATTGGCCAACTATTGGGGCTCACTCCCCCCTATGTAAAATGTTTGAAATCCCAATTATCGACCAATGACCTCTGGCGGCACCCTCATGACAATAGTAAAGAAGTGTAGAAGGGCTAAATTTGAAGAACTTAAAATCCTGCTCTATTCAAAATATGCATATGGTGGACTAAAGATTGGCGATGCCCATAGGCATGCTCAAGGATGTCTACATCAAGATCAATGGAACCTAATTCATGATCACATTCATCATGGTGGAAATGCAAAGTGAAGAGGGGTACCCAATGTTGTTGGGATAACCATGGTTGAAGGGGCTAAGGTTTTCGGGGAGGAGAGACCCTCACAATCGCTTAGATATGCAACCCATTTTGAGCATTCATGTTTTAGACATTTAGGAGAAGCTACTCACCCTTAATGTTGCTCCAATCACAATGATTGATGTGATGTGGAGAACTGTTGAAAAGATGGTGAAAGACAAAGAGCCTCACATGGCCTTCCCAAATGAAGACGACAAAGGACAAATAAAAGTGTGAGAACAACCAACAAACCGACCAGTTGAGTCAATGGTCAGCAATGGACAAATCATCAATTGCAAGTAAATCAGGAAATCAATGTGGGTCTATGTGGAGCACCAAAGGTGATCCAAATCAACAACGATATTCTTGATGAAATTCTAAAAGAAGCCAAAGTACTCATGGAGTACAAATATGTATTCGCTTGGGAATATAAAGACTTGCGGGAGGTGCCACAGGGCTTGATTCAACACTAAATCCCCCTCATTCTAGATGCAAAACCCATTCAAGTTCAGCAATACCGAATGAACCCCAACTATGCCATGGTGGTGAAGGTGGAGATCGACCAACTACTCATGGAAAGATTCATCTACCAAGTCGATTGAAGTGATTGGTTATTCCCAATTGTCATTGTGCTGAAGAAGAATATCAAGTTGCGAGTTTGCATCGCTAACTATCAAAAGATGAACAAGAAAAACACAAAAGACCAATTCCTTAACCATTCTTGGACACCATCTTGGACAAGGTAGCAGGGCACAAAATCTCTTTGTTCATGGACGGATACAGTGAATATGATCAGATAATGCGAGTTGAAGAAGATCAAGAAAAGACCATGTTCATCATCAAATGGAGGCATACACAAGAAAAGTAATGCATTTGGGTTGAAGAATGCATTGGCCACCTTTTAGGGCTTTTAGAGGGCTTCATTATAGAAACTATTTATTGACAAATTCCTCACAATAGTCTTGGCTGATCTCTCAATCTAGAGCACAAAGTAAATATACTTGGGATGTCTATAAAAGGTGTCTATAAAAGTAAATATACTTGGGATGTCTATAAAAGGCATTCCAAAAATGCAAGGAGACATGAATTTCCCTCAATCCATACAATTATTCCATGTGTTCTCAAGGGTGTGTATTCTATGTGTTTTTAGGGGTGTTCCAAGTATGTATTCTGTGTTTTTAGGAGTGTTACTTGGCCAGTCACACAATTTCCAACAAGGGTATCTTGACCAATCGATGCCATACAAAGATAAAGGAGCCAAAAATGGTTTCCTTAACTTCTACAGATGCTTCATCAAAAAGTTTGTGAGAGTAGTCGAACCACTCATCAGCTAATAAGATTAGATACAAAGTTTGAATGGATCAAATCACAAAACAAAGAAATCCAAATCTCACAAGCAATGGCAATAAAGGCCTTGATCTTCTAAAAGCTAGGGTGAACTTGATCTTCCATGTGCATATGGATCCATCTAGGATGACAATTAGGTCCAGTCCATCTTGGCTCATCCCAAAGGGACTTGGACTTTTTGTTCTAATATGCAAGCCAAATATTCTCATCGACGAAGATGAAATACTTGACAACGAAACGAAAATCCCTAGGGATGGTATACAGTGTCCGAATATTTTGGTAATATCTACTCATCATTACTCTACCTAATTAACAAACAATCATGAAGTCATGATTGATCTGGTGGATGATGCTACTCAAAGATTTCACCTTCAAGATCATTCACAGAGCTAGTTCATCCCATTGTGGAGCTGATTACTTGTCTCTAGCAAAGATAAGAAATTGAGTTAAGGTATTGGTGATAGTCTCCCTAATGCTACTAGCCTATAGTGTCAATGTACAAAGACAAGCATGAAAAGCTCATCCAAGATCTCTTAATTGCAATATCCTCAAAGATGCCACCAAGGAGTATTGGAAAAGGATCAATATCGAATCTTGGAAGGGTTCATTAATCAATGGCCACTTAGGGACATGGCCCTCCGACCATACATCTTACTGCAGCAAACAATAATCATCATGGATGAAGCCCAGCAAGGGGTAGCCATTTCTCCGTTGTGGTACAGCAATCACATGTGTGGGATTATGGTGGAGCATCATATACATAGATGTTGTAAAATCCTATAAAAACTATGATGCATGTCAATGAATTAGAAGGCCAACCTGCTAAGACCAGATACGACTACGACCAACCTTATCTACCCGTGGTGGGAACCATTCAAAAAAAGAGTATTACATTTTAGCCATGCATTCGGTCAAAACAAATACATCATAGTGGCAATTGATAATGTCACCAAATGGGTCAAAAGCAAAAGCCTTGAAGAAAACATAACCGAAGCACCGCAAGATTCATGTATGACAATGTCATCTGTAGATTTGAGTTTCCCATTGAGATAGTGCCCAACCAAGGGGTTCACTTCATCAATTCAGTCATTGACATCATGACAAAGAAATTCCTCATTTAGCAAAAGAAGTCAACAACACACTATCTACATGCAAATGCTTTGGTCAAAGCAACAAACAAGGTGCTCAAAAAGATTCTCCACAAATGGTGAATGAGCACCAAAATGACAAGGAACACAAGTTACAAAAAACATGATGGGCCTGCCAAATGGCATTTAAGGTCACAACTAAGCACACTGAGTTATGATTGGCATTCAAAGTAGAGGCATTCCTACCAATTGTATTCCTAGTGCCAAGCCTAAGCATGGCCGTACAACATACGAATGGCCAAGAAGAAGCCATTTAGCAACAATTAGACGAATTGAGTGTGGAATGATCGCCACATCAAGAAACGAACTTTCAAAAATGGCATGTTGGTAATGCTATGTATAGTGCTCCACTAGGATTGATGAAGAAAATCTATCATCAGGTGTGGGGAGGGCTATACCAAGTCCAAAAATGCTTCGACAATGGGACCCTCACATTGAAGGATTTAGAAGGAAACAAACTTCATATAGGTTTGGCCACATGTGTAGTTCATTCAGGTAGAATTTGTTAAGGTGATTCCAAAGTCCCACTATTTGTCTCTCTCCCCCCTACCCCTTCCCTCAGTTTCGATGTACCTTTTGAAGTGACTCCTAGAATCATAATCTACACTCAGCTCTCCTTCCTCTCCAACTGTGCTCTCTCTCTCTCTCTCTCTCTCTCTCTCTCTCTCTCTCTCTCTCTCTCTCTCTCTCCCCCTTTTGCTTATTCTTCCCTCTTCTCTAAATCTTCCGCATCATCTTCAGTTTAATTGCCTTACCATTTGGTTTGCAAAGAAGACTATCCCTTTAATAATTATTTCGAACATCCTCAAATGCTTGCATTGATATTAAATGGTTCTCATGGTTGGCTTTTAATGAATAACATCATTTTTTAAGGGTTCAATATAAGTTACACTCCAAGTACATCATGTTGAGTTCTTTTTTAATATGTATCTTTGCAAAATTAAAGTTTTGACTTAACAATAAGGTATTGAGTTAAACCTTGTGTGTTAAGTGGGAATTTTGACAAAGGAAGTATCTATGATTTGTTCGAATGCATTAATGGTAGTGACAAAAATTTGGAATAAAAAGTAGTTTTTGGATTGGTATATGCCTTCAATGGAAGATTATTCATTATTAAAATTAGCCCCCATAGAATTGCCTCTATAAATCTTTAGGGTGGAGGTCTTCCTCATATATTGACATGCAAAAGGCTACTTCCTATTAGTTCTCAGTATAGCTTGTATTTTGTTCCCTTGACTACAAATATCTTTATTTGGGAAGAAAGTAGTGAGGACAATGAACTATTGGGAGAAACTTGGCAATGAGCCAAAGAACCAAGTAATTAGTAGAGGTCTATCTAAGAAACACTACCACGAGCTAATGAAAATACATATAAAGGGAAAATTTGTTAAGGATCTAACTTTAAAAGCACCCTCATGGGCAAAAGCTTTGGAGCTCCTTTGGAGACCATAACCAGCTTTTAAAAAATGCATGTTGTATGTGATGCTCATGGGAGAAATGCATGTTGTATGTGATGCTCATGGGAGAATAAGGGCCTTGTAGCAAGAAGCCTCAAGGCCATATAAAGCAATCAATGCTCATTGAATTGTTAAACGATAGCTTACTCAAGTGAAGAGTTGCACAACCAAAAAGCACTAATCCCACCAATCCTTGACATATTTCAAGCAATTAACAAAGCAGCAAAGGGTCCATGTGAATCAATGAAAATATTGGGGAAATGGTATTGAAGAATATAGTAATGTGGAATGAAATTCAAAGACTTCTCCATCCGATTAACAATGTCCTCAATAGAAGCAACCCATTGAGGATTAGCTTTCAAATGCAAGTAAACCTAGAACCTCGTTTCTTCAACTTGCATGGCAATGAATCAGTGTCCAATAAAGCTAAAAGTGGTAACACATTTTATGCTTGAAGGGCCCAAAAACAAGCTAAAGAATCCCTCATCTTTCACAAAACTAGTGTATAGGATCAAGAAAACAAGATAAGTGTAACATGGTATGTCTCAAAATCTTTTTAACGACACAATAATGCAAGAAATTTTCTTCCAAACACCTTATGAAACCTTAAATGTGTGGCATGTTCTGAAAGAAAGACTTCTTTGTAAGAAGCTATGACATACTGTCCATCTTGTATCATGCAATAATGTAGAGGATGGAGAAGGTATATCTATGTACAAAATGCTTACAATGATGAAATATTGCAGAGAAGTATTATTGAGCAATAAGCTAAGAAATGAATGGTAATGACCCATAACACTTTGTTTCTTTGCGAGTGGTTGATGGGGTGTAGCAAAAACTCCCAAAATGTTGATAGAGTGGCCTACCCACCATTGCATTGAACTAGGTTTGCAAACTTATAGCATTTATCGTCACTCATTTATACCCAAATGTAATTTACGGAAGTACGAATAACTTGAATGTTTGAGTTGTAAAAAAAGGAGGCATCATTGAAACAACACTCTATAGAAGGTGCAAGAAGCTAAGATGTCATGGAATTGAATGAATTTGGCACTCCTACGCTAGAGATGAGGACCCTTAATTCAAGGAAGAGAAGACCTTCTAACTTGCTTACTGACCTAAGAGGATTCCAGAAAGATACACAAGGCAAGTATAGGATACATGAAAGACATCACTCTAGATCAAATATTTACACATGAAAAATCATCTCTGAGAGGCTTCTTAACGATCAAGCTATAAATGTGTATTTTTCTTTCTAAATTATATATAAAGGAAGGACAATAGCTCTATGGATCTATCACATCTTCAACTCAATCCTGGGTGAGAGGTTGGTTGAATGGACAAAAATTTGTATCAAGCCA
This sequence comes from Dipteris shenzhenensis, assembly GCF_047967505.1. Lineage (NCBI taxonomy): Eukaryota > Viridiplantae > Streptophyta > Polypodiopsida > Gleicheniales > Dipteridaceae > Dipteris > Dipteris shenzhenensis. The sequence continues at coordinate 22,627,441 of NC_141628.1, forward strand.
TTATATGAAGGCAAGAACTTCTTGGGCAACTATAAAACCACTATGGTAAGCTTAAGGAGGGGCAAGCTGTTTGGAATGGCCTTGGGGCAAAAGTCACCCAAAGGTCTTAAATTAATTTAAAAATGGACAAAGTCACTATATGAAGGGGGAGCAAAGAACTTCTTAGGCAACTATAAAACCATTATGGTTAGCTCAATGAGGGGCAACTATTTGGAATGGCCTTGGGGACAGAAGTCACCAAAGGGCAAGTTGGTTTTCATAAAGTGCTACAAATACTCCCTCAGATAGAGATGTCATGAAAGCTTTCTGCAACTACAAGTTGTGGAGCCATGGGAAAGGAACATTCAATAAAAAGATGCCATGCAGCACAAACTCGTCATGGAAGGCTAGGTTTTCACTAAGCAAGGGCTACAAACATGGCATCTTTGTTTGAACAATACCAAGATGATGGAGAGTATATGGGATGCATCTAAGAGTGATTGCATTGCTTGAGATGTGACACATGGAGGGTAGGATTGTATACCATGGAAGGAGCAACTCTGCATACTTTGTAATTAGGAAATGGTGGAGGGTTAGCAACATACCATCTTGGAATATGCACATGCTCTCCTATACAAGGAGATTTTTACATATCTTAAGAGGGACATGAAACTGTTTCCCACTTCCTCTCATAGCTAGACTATACCAATGCTACGGGCACTTGGATTACCTTGATCACAAGTCACGGAAATAAAAAATGATACCTTAGCAATTCAAAGATGTTGCACTTTAACCACTAGGTTCTTCTAACACTTTGCATGCTTTTGATATCTTTGAAATGCTATTTTTGCCCCGTTAATCATGTTTAGGTTCATATGGATGTTAACATTGTGATGACGACTCTCTCTCTCTCTCACACACACACACACATGCGCACCAGCGCAAAGTGCTCTCAATTTTCTTTGACATGTACACATTATTTAATGTGTGCAAGACCTTTGCAATGATTTTATAGCTACTTAGTTACCAACCTTTAGTGTCCCTCCCCCAACATATTGGCCATTTCCTAGCATGCATGGTGCCCTAACATAAGTTCTCTCTCCCCAATTCATCTTTTAGCCCCTCTTATGTCACCAAATTTTTCCACATCCACGTCCCCTTCCATTGGGTCCTTTGGTGAGCCCATCTAATTCAGTACTTTAGCATCTATTTTCTTCCTTCCAAAGTATACAAAAGCTACCATCATTGTCGCCTTGACATTGAGAGATTCACCATGTGCATATGCATAAAGAGGAATCTCCATGTGCATATGCATATAGAGTTCATTAACTTTGAAGGCCAATGATATTCGAGTGAGATATCTTCCAATAAAAGATATTTCCCCAAAACATGTTGAAGTGTAGAATGTACAATCGTGACAGGTGGGAGGGGGGTGTTAGGGGTTTCAGCTAGACTTGCTGTCTATACAGAATTAACCGACACCCAGGAGCTGCAGCTGAGCTGTAGCTGCACAAAAGTAAAGCACAAACCAAGCAGAGCAGTTGCAATGCACTAGAAATGTTAACAGCTGAAATCAACCAAGTTGCAGCTAAGCGGCGCACAAGCATCAAGCAAGCCAATCTATCAGCAGCAAGCAGCACAGCGGAAGTGCAAAGGCAAGTGGGGAGCAGCACATCAACAAGCACTAGTCAGCAGCACAAAGCAGTAGAGCAACCTTCACAGCAGCAAAGAGCAGCCAGCTCAAAGCTTTGGAAGGTCGTCATGATCATTCAGAAGCGGCCTGCGATGTTCTGAAATTCTTGAAAGAAGATCTACTGATGCAGCTGCTGCCTCAAATCTAGAAGAGCTCCTCCATTATTTTTGGTCAGGCATTCAGCTTTTGCTGGTCAATACACAGGTCTGCTATGATATGTCTTAGCAGTTTTGCACCATCTTACAAGGCTGCTGGTCTTCCATTTTGGAAGGCTTTGATATTTGGGGGCTGCCTGTTGAGAACTGGGCTGTCTTTCACACTTCAACTTTGCTTTTGTACTTACAGTCATAAGACTGTATTCTTTCCTGAGATAAACAACATTGCAGCTGTCCATATTTGGGATTTACTGTTAAATCAGGCTGCCTTCTATTGCTGAGCAATTACCCTCCATTTCCAACTGAATTGACTCAGCTTTGGAGTGGTTTTTGTTTAGTTGTTGACTGTGTGCAATTCTTTGCTATTGGAAGTAACATACCAGTCTTGGTCAGCCAAAATTGGGAGTCTGGACTGATTTTTTGCGAATTCATTGGAGAATTCCCTTTCGTGCAGCTATGGATGGCGTTGACAAAACATTAACAGGCATCCATGTTCTCTAGCATATCCCATGTGAGCCGTTTGGACATGGTTTGTTTTGCAAGCCAACACTATACCCTGCCTCTATCAAAGAAGGGTGATTGTCAGTTACTTTTGTTTGAGCCACGAGATGGTCGTTATCCTCAATGAGAACTAGTATCATGTTGTAGATAATTTGGTACCAATTACCAGCCTAGTCTACATTGCAGTACCCACCTAGAGTGATACTTGTCTTGTACATTATCCCCGGATCTCCATACGCTTGTGACATACCTTAGTACCCTCGTCTTGGGCCTTCTAGTGCTTACCTTTGGTTTGGAGGAGAACTAACAGCATGCCATTGGAAAATTGAAAGCTGGTCCGATATCTATCAGATAAAGCAAATCGCTCATGACTTCTTCCTTATAGTCGTCCATCTTGGATCTTTTCAAATCCTCAAGAGAGTTCTCTTGAGATACGAAGGGTTTGAGGTGTTGCCAAACTTAATGCTAAGGAGATTATAAAGTTTTAATCAATTAACCGAACTCTGTAAATTGAACTAGTGTAAAATACACACTCCACTAAATGAAAACTTAAAAAGACGGTTTCATTCCTTAAACCTGTATGCAAATACCCTGTGGTGCAAGCAATGGTTGCGGGTCATTTTCAATCAGGCAAAATGTACAAGTCCCTCCAAACAAGATGAATGCTCATTAAAGCATTCATAAGACCTGCCTCATGTGCGCAGCTTGAGAGAGAGAGAGAGAGAGAGAGAGAGAGAGAGAGAGAGAGGACTTGGATGTGCAGCAAGGAGAAGAGAGAAGAGAGAGAGAAGGGGGGAGGGGGCCTTGCCTTGAAATAGAAAGAGAGAAAGAGGTAACGTGGAAATTAGAGAAGGGCACAAAAAATGGATTAGACATTATTTTCGCTTTGCCAAGCTCACCCACCGTTACTTAGACTTCCACTTTAAATGTGGCAGGCCAAAAAGAATATCTGTTCAATGCAACTGCAACAGTCTCAAGACTATGTCTGCACACTGGCTCTGCACCAAATGTTATTTTCTGCCTGTTTGAACCTGTAATAAAGCCCCAGAGGGTCAAGGGCCTTTTCTGAATGCTCAAAGAGCAAAAGCCTCAAATTCCAAGAAGGCAAATATGCTAAGAATAAGGAAAAGCATATCCAAAATCTTTTCAGTTTCGTGCGACCGAAAAAGCCAGCCATTTCCGAAACAGCGAAACAACGTTTCTGGTTACCTTTTTCTACCCTCTCCACTCTCCTACCATCTCCACTCTCCTACTCTCTCCACTCTCCTACCATCTCCATCCTCCTACTCTAGCCCCTCCACTCTCCTACCCTCTCCCACTCTAGCCTCTCCACTCCCCTACCCTAGCCTCTCTATCCTCCAACTCCTCTCATCATTCACTAGCTCTCCCTCATACTCTCCCGAGTCCCCATATTCTCCCCCCCCTCCTCTTCATACTCTTCCTCCTCTCCCTCTCCATCCTCCTCCTTGAGCCCTCCTCCTCCTACTCCTCACTCATAAATTTATTTTTACAAATAGATTGTACCATATTGCCGTTCTCTTTTTGCCATTTCGACTCGGGCCGGAAACTCCGTCTCCATTTTTGGCGTTTCTGCCGTTCCCATTTCCCCCGTTTCTGTTTTGGCGTACAACTATGATGCCATCACAAGCCATACATGAGGGATTGAACCCACCTCCTCTTTCTCCCTCCTCTTTCTCCTTCCTCCCCATACTCTCCCTCATTCTCCGGAGTCCCCATATTCTCCCCCCCTCCTCTTCATACTCTTCCTCCTCCTCCTCATCCTCCTCCTTGATCCCTCCTCATCCTACTCCTCACTCATACATTTATTTCTACAAATAAATTGTACCATATTGCCGGTTCTCTTTTTGCCATTTCGGCTTGAGCCGAAAACTCCGTCTCCATTTTCGGTGTTTCTGCCGTTTCCATTTCCCCCATTTCCGTTTCGGCGTGCAACTATGATGTCATCACAAGCCATACATGAGGGATTGAACCCACACATGAATTGTTTTCCATGCCCATATATTACATATTGGGAGGCAATCTTACACCCCTCAAAGTCCACGTCTAGCACCCTTAGTTTCATCTCTGGGTCAAAGTGTACAAGCACAACTAAAGGCCACATATGTGGTTCATTGGTTTAAGGATTGCACTCAATATATGGCAGCTGTAAAAAAAAACACGACCAATTTCTAAGTGCCTCGCTGTAGTTGCACGAAACCCTGAAAAGCTCTATGTTTTAAAAACTTCCAAAAATCACCCCGATTGCTCCAATCCTAAATAACACAGGTACAAACACACCAATATTTATCATTTTGATACACAATGAAAATATTTAAATATAACTATACATTAACACTTATTTCACCGACTGAAAAAGATTCTAAGCCCTTATACATACGAATTCATGGTAGATTATGAACACCAACAAAGTGAGATTGAAATAATTTCATTGCGCAAACAGTTGAGAGAGATAGAGAGAGAGAGAGAGGGGGGGGGAGCGGATACCATATCTCACACACAGGCACGGCCAATGCTTACAAATGCCGTTACTCAAAATGAACAAACAATTACGATACAACATGTTCTCTAAACTTTAATGCAATTTACAAGTGCTAAGTTGCATAGGTTATTAATACCTTGGAACGTTAAAAGCTATACAAACCACAAAACTGCAAGTCGCAAACCATTGCAATAGGCTTCTTAGGAAACAAAACACAAGAATAACGCCAAATATGCACCACAATTTTCCCAAGGCTAAACGGTCCAAGGGAAATGGGGCATCCACCACACATATATCCCCGGAGGGAATTCTCGTGTCGGGAACATCAAAGGTAAACCATTATCCTTAGGCCTTACATGGATTCACATAAAGATAAAAGAAACACCGAAAACCCCAAAGGCAGAAGAAGCCTCAATACTGTACAACCTCATTTACAAAAAAAAATCTTTGCAGCCAACAGTGTGGGAATCCAGAAAAAACGAAGGTTGAGACGCACACGCTCTGTGAAAGTCCATCAAGCCACAGGGATGGGTTGAGGAAGTTGTTCCTTGGGAGGAAGGGGAGGCTCGTCTTGGAAATCTTCCATGTTATAGATGACGGTGATGTAAAGAGAACAGCTAGGGCAGCGGGCGATCTCCTCGCCGAGTTTCAAATCTGCACGAGTGATCTGGAAGAGGTCACCGCAAGGGCAAGGATACGTGAAAGCCTGAAGGGTCTCGTTCCACTCCATGTCCTCGATTTCTACATCGTCGTAAGACATGATGAAGCTAGGCTGGGAAGCAAGGCAACGTAATTGCTCTCGGTTAGGGTTTCTAAATGCCTCTAAGCCTATGATTTGTGACGTGATGATTTGTTGATTTGTGCTTCCTTAGGGTTTTTTTTTGGCTTACGTGAAGTCAACGCTAGTAGAAGCGAAAATTCATGTTTATTTATTTCATTTTGGTGCATGCCCCCAACTTTGACGTTTTTGTAGTCTTTTTTGTGATTGGTTGGAGGAGTACCTCCTAGGAAAGGCATGGTGGTCGGCATGGATGAAGCACTGGTCTATTAGTGACTGGGTGTTCACTAGGAGTAGATGCGATTAGTACTAATAGTGCATTTAGCAATCTATGGTATTTCACGCAAAGTTGCCCTCAATGACCTTTGGCTATGGCGATGGTTACCGGTCCCTATCGGGGCTTTCCCCTCCGAACCAACTTCCTTCAAGCCCCTTCCCGCTCTTCAAGCTCCATGCTCGCCCCTTCCCCCTTCTCGCTCTTCAAGCTCCATGCTCGCCCCTCCCCCCCAAGGCCTCTCGCAAACCCCCCCTCCTTCCCACCCATTCTGCCCTCTTCTCCCCTTCACCTTGTCGAGCTCCTTGGCCCCCTAGAGAACAAACTTGTCCACCTAGATGGGTTCATGTTGTAAGCGAGGGATAAGCGAGGGATGGGCCAGCCCCCTCAAGGGATTCATGCACTAGGCTGAATACCTGTAGCCTCTACACTTCAACTTCCTTAGGCTCAAAGATGGCTCCATTGTCAATATGTATGTTCCCATCGCACTGGCCATCAACGACAAGCAGAAGGACCTCATTGGGTCTTTTGAAGCAATTGCTTGGGCCTTCAAGCAAGCTAATTGCCATCCAGCGCAAGTAAGCCAGCCCCTGTGAATCCAAAGATTCCAATGTTTTGCCTGTTGTAGGGGCAAAGTAGAAAGAGGGGTGTAATTTAATCTCCATCTATGGTTTTATATATGTCCGGATGGCTAGAAAGACTCTATCGGAGCTTGTCAAGGAGCAACATCAACAATGAGTCTCTGCAAAAGCCACGAAAAGAAGCCATAGCTATCTAGCCAATATTACTCTCCCAAGCAGAGAGTGCCCCTAAACTTCAAAGAATGTCAATTAGAAACAAATATTCTCTGTTTTCAATCAAAACATACGAAAGAGTTTGCATTAAAACCTCTTCCATCATACCCTCCTCTTCTTCTTCCTCTCCTTACTCTTCTTTCCCTTCTGCCATGGCAAGCTGCCCCATGGAGGATGTACTCGCTACTTCTTGAGGGACCACAACCTCTAAGCCAGTTGATTTTTTTACCTCTACAATGTGCTTCCCTTTATTCAGTTTTTTGCTCGACCACTCCAAGGTGAGGCTGGCTTTGGCAATCACATTTACATTTTCTTCGAGTCTGTTTTTTGCTCTGCTGCAAGAAGAGTACGCACTTCCTATATAAATGGAGGTGCAAGGTGTCCTCCATTATGCTATAGGTAAGGATACAAAACGGGTTCCTACAAACCCCATCTAGAGATCCAACTCCTCCTCCTTTGATATTTTCCAATAATTTTTTGGACTCAAGGATTTAGATATTCTCTGCATCCTATTTCTAAAACTAGGATTAGTAATGCGACTCTCCAAAAGGAGATTAACGGGAACCCAGTCTACTCTATCTATGCCTAACCAAATCATGAAAGGTCTAACATTTTCATTGATGTAATCAACAACATCTTTGAAAATGTCAATGTGCATATAGACTACTGTAGCTACCACATCGATCTCATGTGCATATTGAAAATGTCAATGTGCATATAGACTGTAGCTGATGTGAGTTGAGGTTTGAAGATGTTGAGTGTAGGGCTATTTTTAGCCCTAGGGCCTTTATATAGCTAATTCTGGATTCTTTAAAAGTCAAAAGTGAGGTTTAACACAATTTAGGGATCAAATATTGGGCAATAAAATATATTAGCTTATTTCTATTAAATCTAGGAACCAATATTCAAATCTATCACCATGATTGCATACTATAAAGCATGAAAATAATTTACCATGACACTTTTCCAAAAAGCAATCAACATTTTAAGAGATTTAAAAAAATAATATAGACTAGCTTGTGAACTTTAAAACTAATAAATTTATTGACAATTAACATTTTAAAGATTCAAAAAAACTATATATACTAATTTCTTGTCAACTTTAAAACTACTAATTTTATTAACAACCAACATTTTAAAAGATCCGACAAACTAATATAGGCTCATTGCTTGTGAACTTCAAAACTACTAAATCTATAAATTTTAAACCCTTTCATAAATGATATCACACTTCAACAACTTTTAAATGTATTCCATATCAGTATGAATGGCCAAGATACAAGGAGGCTTCCATTTGTCAAGCATTGATGTTGCTTCAAGTCACCTCCTTACTATTTACCATTTAGTTGAAGAAAAAGTCACTATCATCAAATGTGATAGCAATGTATTCTCAAATGTGCTTCAAACTCCAAGTATCTGTGACCTCAAGACATTGGATTTCACCATATGGCATATGATGGGGGAGGAGCCTATGAGTGTTGAGAAGAATGATAAAACCAATCAAGGGAAGCAATGACATCTGCAATGACATAGGATTTGGGGGTTTTGATGATTCCTGTTCAAATGTCTCTTCCTTTTTGTTGCCTAACTTTATATAATCTGACCCTCTACCTGAGGCAGAGATGTTGTTAGCCCCTTCAGTAATCGATACAAAAGATACGAAGAGGCTTTCACAACATGAGGAAGCATTTATCTACTACTCTCCTTCACCAAATAGGGTGAGCAATTAAGAAAGGCAGAGCAAGATCGTGATGTTTTATTTTATGACTTTGAGTCTAGTGAGGACTTGTCATCTTTGAGTCTAGTGAGGACTTGTCAGCTCACAAATTCTTGGAGGACCTGACTAACGATCCATCACAAGAATTCCTTGAAAAAGGTGCAATGGGAAACTAATACCTATTACCCAAAAAATTGACTAGCCAAATACAAGGAGCAAGCCTTGATTTGAGATTCTCAAGCACTTGCCATCATGAGCGAGGATTTCATCAATCCTTTTGTAAAGCAGCCCTTATGGGCTCAGAGCAAGACTCCAAAGAACTTGTGGTTGACCTCCAAAAGTCTTGTACAGAGTGCAAGTCAACCTACGCTATGCTCTCTACTATAAGAAATCTAGTGGTGACCTTTGAGGTTGAAAGAGGATGAGTAAGTGAGACCATAGGCCCAAATTGAGGAAGCAACATGATACCATGCAATAGCGAATTGAGACATTAAAAAGCATGCTGTCTAGATTATGACTTGACTCAAGGTTGAGACCATAGGGTTAATAGATTTGTTTCCTAATGAGTCACTTTCTATATCATGGATAATAAGGATGCTTCTCAATCCATCAAATACTTGGAGTTCACAGCACTACTAAAAGGCAAAGATAGACTCAGAGTTCTTTTGCAAATAATAGGCTATTGTCTACAAGGTGAAGCAAAGATATGGATTTAGAGTTTTGTTCAAGCTCCTTGTGTCAACATGATAGTGAGAAGCCATCTCTCTCTGCATGTGGCCAGGTCTTCTTCTATGTCAAGTTCTCCTTAGTAGGTGGACTTGTCTTGGTTCCAATGTTCATGCTTCACTAGCTCAAAATCCATTGCAGCCTCTTGGGGTCCTCCAAAATTTGCTAACCTCTTGTTCCTTGATGCAAATGCACTTTTCTCCTCACTGCATATCTTTCTCTCCTCACCAAGAGTGTTTTTGACTTGTTTATGGCCTAAAAGATCCAAAGGGACACTTGAGAACAATCCTCCAAACACTAGTTAGTCAAAGTCTACAAAAATCTAAAATCCTCGGGTTGTACTTGGATGAAATTTTTGAATAATCTGCTAAACTAAGCAATTACTATAGCTCTGCTCAAGTCAACAGTACTGTTGTTTTTGACTTTGTGCATCTAATTCTACAAACTCCATGCAATCCTCTCGACAACTACATTTTTGGTCCTGTATGCATATGAAAGGGATCCTAATCAAATCTGGAAGGAGTTGTGTAACCACCAACAAGTGCCCAATCAACAAGAAGTGGACCACTACTTGAACCACTTTGCTGAATGCTTCTCTGCGTCCTGAAGTCCCACCCGAAGTGTTAAAGATCGAGAGATTTGTTTGCTGGGCTCATGCCAGTGTTGGTTGCCACATGGCAGCCCAAGGAAGCACCGGCTACGAGGGTCCCAATCCCCGTCCCATAGCCATGCAAGCCTCTCTCACATCCACCAAAAGAGCCGGCTAGGATGTGAGAGAGGGGATTACTTTCTTCATTTTATACCAAGTACCATAGGTGAATCCCATGCTTATGGGATAATCTTGTACACGTGTCCATTGCGCATCAAGGGCCTCCTTGTGCCCCTTAATTTTTCCATACTACCAAGGTACCATGAGAGGGTTAGGACCACACCAAGGCTCTTTATAGGCCAATATTACTAACAGACGGATCTCAGGTTGAAGGTAGAATTGAAGAATCCTCATCTATTTAATGAAGATATTGAGATTGCATGCCAAGCAATGGAAAATGCATCTGTTGGGTTTGATCAATGTGTCTAGTTTACAAGGGGAGTATTCTTATTCATCAAAGCTTGTAAAGCCTTATTTGGATGTGTCTGCATTGCCTTATACACCAAGCAGTGAATTCTTTCCAATATATCATTTCCATAGGTTGACAATGGCAATCATGCAATTGGATATGATGTGAATCCAGAGGAGACCAATGATGTGATGGGATGTGACAAATATATTTTGCCGTTACCAATGATAGGTGCTATAGAGTAGTTTATAGAAGGTGCTGAAGGAGTGCTTGATGACACTTTGGACTCTCGGATCATAGATGAGGAATCATATTTAGCAAAGGCTAATGACGTGGAGCCAAAGATGCTTGAAGGGGGTGATGAAAAAGAAGCAGAGAGCTCTTATGGGTATAAGGTTCAATTAGAAGAAGATCCAAGAGCCCTTGAAGAAGAATCGAGCATGCATGCTAAAAATGAGGTGATGTTTATGCTGAGGAAGAGGAGAAGAAGGTGATTTATATTTCCAACAAGAAAGAAGATCATTTGAACATGATAGATGATCAACATGATCGAGAGGTAGATGCTTGGGATGCATTTATGTAGCAAGTCAATGAGGTAGGGCTAATTAACAAGATGAAGTCTCTACACAAGCTGGAGGTAGACAAGAGGATGGGCAAGCCATATCAACCCCATAGTGATAAAGAGGTAGTGCCAGTACAAATGAGTTATGAGGACAATGAGGATGATGATGAAGAGCAAGGAACAAGCCTATTGTAGCAACTCCAATGCAAGAGCAGAGGGTTAGAAATATACTTTTTAGATCATTTGTAATGAAGGAATCTTAGAAGATGAGCAGGTAAAGGTAGCATGTGATGTTTTTCCAACAGACCCTAATATACTTGGATCTAGGTTGCTTGAGCCAATGTAATCAGTACAAAAGGAAGGGTTTATTTCCTTTTGATCCAAGATGATAACAAGGCATAATAAAAAGATGCTACTGGACATGAGTCTCCAGTTGAGGGGGGTGGGCAAAAATGATAGGGAAAATTTTCAAGGACCCTGATTTTGAACTGCTAGTGATAGGAACTAGGTGAAACTGATACCATGTATATCTTAGGCTATGTTCTGTATGCTAGGACTAGATCTTTCTTTGCATTAAGATATAAATTGAGCATTAAGATATAAATTGAATTTGTATTATGGAACTAATGGTAGATAGGCCAGTGCAGGCATGGGTAAAAAGTATGCAGATAAAAAAAGCAATCGCACATCCCCAAGAAAATGTAGTAGTCACTATTTTTGTAATAACTTTTGACTTGTAGCTCAAATTTAGGAGCTTTTGTTATTGTTGCAAAGTTGAGATCAAGAACAAATTCAAAAGTTTGTGAGAAGAGAAAACTGCAAAATTGGTAGATGCCATTGCTAGTGCAATGGCTAAATAGAGACACTACAATGTCATGATGGGAGTGGGAGAATAACCTAGTCAAATAGGGGCTCCTACAACAGTTCTTACACTAGTACACCTTACACCTGTGAACCCTGATTTAGCACCCTCACCAAACATATCCCATTCCACTTTATGAGAAATCAATGAATGAGTTAAAGGACATGATTATGAACTTCCATCAAACAATCTAAATCTTTGATAGCTAATGTGAATGTTCTTAAAAAGGTACACAATATAGATGGAAGAAGGCCTTATGTTCAAAATGTTGGGGTTATGTGCCAAGCTTGCAAAGTGATTGGGCATTGTGGCTATGATTGCCCTAATGTTCACTATGATTATTCATAAAAGTCTAGTCACAAAGAAGAGATTTGTAGGAAAAAGTTTTATGATGCTACCAAGACTGAACCTAGATTGAGTAATCATTGCATGAAACCACTCAAATAGGATTGAGAGTCCATGCGAGATCTAAAGGGAATTCAGTCAAAGGAGTATTTACATCAAACTTGATGCCAATAAGCTTTGTGGGATGCAAACTCATGATGCCATTCACAACAAATAAGTGTACATCATGACTAGATCCAAAGCTAAAAGAAAGGACGATAGAGAAGAATTATTCAATAAAAAGCCAGTAGAAATACTTAGTATACCCAATGTTGTTAACTTGATGAATTAGGGAGTTCATAGTCAAATGAAAATCCCACCCTTGAATGAGAAAGATTTCAAATCGATGGTAAAGAAATAGAAATCCAAAAGATCTACGCATGAAAACGTCGTCTACCTATGTAAGGAGGCCCTAGCCTAATTGCAAACCATATGAAAGTACATGTGTCAATGATGATGCTTCAAGCCATGATGCTGTATGTGAACTTTCATTAGATAGTGAGGATACTATTCAGAAGAATAATGCATAGTATCGATACATCCCTATCATTAAAAGTTACTACGATTGCCTTGATGACTGCAGAGTATCCCCCTTGATTTGTATTACAATCAAGGGTCAAACCATATAGGAGATATGGTAGGAGGTTCAGTAGTGAATGTCATTAATTTTGAGACTTACAAGAAGCTAGGCCTTAAAATCTCAAGTTATGCTTTCTAGACCCTTCAAATGGCAAATGAATGTACCAAGTTAGAGTGGGAGTCTCTAGATTGGTCATGATGTGTGACTTCCATGGGCTTCAAATGGTAGAAAATTGATCACAACCATGGATAATTAGGTTTGATGTCAAACTACCATTCCCCACCATAAATATAATTCTAGGCTGAGACAAGAATTAAATAATAATCAATGCCTATCCCAAAACTCCAAGTAGAGTTGTCCAATAGGGACTATAATTCAATAATGGATGATGACTTTAGATTGACTCCAAGTGACTTTGGGTAGGAGATATATGTTGGATCTTCCAGAGTGACATGGAACAGATTATTTTCAATACCCCTTACGATAAGGAGCCCATATTAAGGGAGGTTGATGTGAGTACCATCAACCTAGGAATTCTTGAGGGGGTTAAGAACATTCAAATCAAAGCGCACCTTCATTTCAATCTGTAGAAATAGCTCATACATATGTGCAAGGATTTGTCAATGTGTTTCTAGGGACTTGCCAAGACTTTAAGGGAATCCACCCAACACTTGAAAACTTACCAAAGATTCATGAATGATTTAGTTGTGAATCGGATTTTTGATAACATGAAGATTTGCATTGATGATCTTACTCTGAGAACAACACCCTCAAATAATATTTAACAATTAAGGAAAGTACTTGTGAATTGTTGAAACCATTCAATTGGTCTAATCCTAACAATTGCATCTCGAAGTCCTTTATGGAGTATTATCGGGACAATTACCAATTATATAAGGATTGCAATTGATCTAGAAAAAGTTAAAAGGATAAGGGAGCTACCTGTTTCACATAGTATCCCTTAGTTGATTAGATATTTTTGGAAGGTTTGGATATTGTAGTCACTTTATTAAGGAATACGCTGCCAAAACCTTACCACTTTTTCAATTACAAAAGAAAAACAAAGAGTTTGATTTGGGAAGGGACCAAGACCAAGCCTTTCAAGAGCTCAAATTGATGTTTGAGAAAGTTCCAATTTTGGTTTGATAGGGACTTTTTGTTTTTACAGTAGGAGGGCCACATACAATAGCATGTCTTTAGACCACTGTCATGATTTGAAAATGTAGCATCCCATTATTTTATATTGTCAAAAAATTCTATCTGTAGAGTCATGGTATACTTGAGTAGAGAGGCTATGCTTGGCTATCATCCATTCAACTTGGAAGTTGCATTAGTATACATTGAAATTAAAAACCATCTTCGTTGTCAAAAGTGAAGCTTTGAAGTCAATGATAAACAAGTTAAAACCTCTTGTAGGTTTATGAAATGGAAAGTTACCTTGGAGGAGTCCAATCACAAGCTTTGAACTAAACCACCTATGTTACTATTGGTGTTGGGATGCTAGATAGGTGACAATGCATTAATTAAACGATACAAGGAGCCAAAAGGTTTTGTGCAAATAAGCAAAGAGTAATCAAGTTGGCCAAGAGAAGATTTATTCAAATTGATACTAATCCACACTAGTATTTGACTATTCTGCACCAAAAATTTTCCATGGGGATAGGTTAAAAGCACAAGCTAGTTTAGTGTTATAGGGGCATGCCTTACAGAAGGGGGCCTGAGCGACTGTATCATCAATGCATGGTAATGAATGAGATCCCTTTAATTTTACAGGAACTCCACGAGTCATCTTTTAGAAGACTACTTTGTGGGGTAGATGACATCCCAAAAATCATTTTGGTTGGGTATTGGTCCCACTCTAGTAAACAATAGCCATGATCATGTTAAAAGTTATGTATAACCTGATGGGGCCAATTCCAATAGCATCTTCATCAGGAAATGTATACATCCTAGTAGCTATTGATTTCATGAAATGGTCAAAAGTAGTGGTGATTACCAAAAATAATGTAGCTATAGTGGCTAAACTTTTTGTTGATCGAATAGTGCCTTGATTTGGTGCATCAAGGGAAATAGTCATAATATCAAGGAATACACTACATGAATGAATTAGTTGAGGGGATTGTTAGGAGACTCTTTATAAAGCATCAAACAGTTATGACATATAATTGCTTGAAATTGTTAAGAGACTCTCTATGATGCATCAAGCAGTTATGCCATATAACTCAAAGGTAGACATACAGTCAATGTTGGATGAGAAGATTGGGATGAGAGAATTCCACAATTTATAAGCATATGTACAAGAAAGGCATAGGATTTGGATGAATGTGAAATTGTTAAATAGAAAAGATTGAAAGAGTGACCATCACACTTATGAATAGGGAACTTGACACATTAATAACAAAAGAAAACTCAAAGCATTTCAGTGTACAATCATAGAAGCACATTTGGTGGGTGGGAGTATTTGAGGTAAATGTAAACTTTCACTTAAAATCATTTTTCATTTTTCAAATACGTTGCTATTTGATTTCATTTATTATATCTTGATGCTTCAATGGAGTTTCATTTCTCAATGGCAAGTAAAGACAGAGGACCACCAAACCTTATTTTGGGTGTTTCACCATACAAAAATACCAGAAGTCATCAAAAACCAAGTTCCAAGGTTGATTGGCATATGGGAGGGGACCTCAAGACCCTCAAATGCATGTTCAACATAAGCAAGGAGTAATTCAAAATCTCCATGCCTTTATTGCAAGGAGCTAGCCAATGTCATGGATCCTAAATGGTGGAGAAGAGCTCTAATAGGGATAAGATTGATCCCACATTCACAGAAGTTCTTGATATTCCTTTGTGCAATGTACATATATGCACTTTGCATGCTGTATGTAGAAGAATCAAAAAGTTAGTCTTTTTATATATTGGATTTTCTTGGAAACTTCAACCAGAAAAGCATAGGAAAAAATCAATTGTTGCATTAGAAAAAGTATTATCGGACATGGGTCTCGATGGAGGAGATGTTCAAATCATAAGAGACATAAAAAAGTCCTCAAATGGAAAGGATGTTCCTATCAAGCCATCAATTGGTGGAGTCAAAGCAAGAAGGTTTTTATGAGAACCATAAAGAGAAGGGAAGCTTGGTAGACGATCAAGATATGAAGCATGTGCATAATGTAGTTAAAGTGATATGGTAGATGGTGTTGCTTGAAATGTTAAAGCAAATGTATGGAAATCCTTAAACAAGCTTTTCTAGCTTTGTGAAAAAAAGACATGGACCAAGAGCGATCATCATGCATTAGAGGAGGAGCTTAAAGCTTTTGGAAAATCAATGAAACAAGCATAAACAAGCTACAACATAACACACTACATGGTAAGTTGAACTAATTGATTTTGTATGCATAGTTTGTACTTTCAAACATGGTCTACAAAGTAATGACTTAATATTTTTTGTGATTGCAGCATATTCTACATAACCACCTTCCATATTATGTCAAAAAGTATGGATGCCCTACAATATGGTCCACACAAGGAATGGAAAAGTCTTATTACATAGCTAGAAATGCTTTTTTTTTACATACAAAGCATTTCGAAGGAGCACATAAGGCAAATAGTCTCATAGAATTATTTTAGTGGTTCTTTAGAGGTATACTTCAAAGGTTGCAAATCTAGAAAAAAGTTTCATTATCAAAAGTTAAAATTGCCAACAATATGGCACAAAAGAAAAGAAGAAGGCAAATCCTTGACCATTTAACAGTTGCACAAAAACACACAAAGTGGAGGCAGTCAAAAGTCTCTATGAATCACAAGTGGTTTGATAGAGTTGGAAACCTTATGGAGATTTATAACAATGAAGCAAAGACTTCCAAAAAAAGTACTACAAAGTCTGAGTTGACTATCTTTTCAAGTTGGACTTTGTGTCCTTTATAACTTTTGACAATACAATATATTTGAGTTTACTCTTGTACTTCTTTTACATCAAGCTGCTCTCCTTCGAGCTGTTTAGCCTTAGAATCTAGTAGAAGTGGCTATCTAAACCTAATCAAATAATGATGAGTAGGAGAGGGAGAACAAGGCATTCTGCAACAATGATTAGCAATCCTCAAGCAAATTCGGGCACTACTTCAGGTTTTGGACTAGCTCATATAGCATCTTGGCATGCCTCCAAGGAGAAAAAACATAGAAGATGATGCAAATGTTGTAGGCCAAGGTGGACCAACTTGGGTTCTTGAACAAAGTGGCTCAACTCAGGTGGCAAACACTATAGATAGGTTTGGTGCAACCACAACAATGCTAATCACTACTACAATAGATAGTTGGGTGAAAGGAGCAACACACTTGAGTGAGGTAGATGTAGATGTTGGAGATCATACCACCACCCAGGCTATAGAGGAATGAGAGTAGCTATGGAGTCTTGAATACAAATGATGCCAGAGAGGAAGAAATCAACATAATCAGAGCATAATTTTGTTCATGGAGAAATGTGCCTTAAGTAAGCACAAGATACAAGATGAAGTGACATCACCTATGTGATCAAGAGATCATCTCTAAATCCATAAATCTCTTCATAGATTTCTCCATCACACAAACCATATCATCAACCATACCTATCACCTACACACCTAGTGGTCACACATGGACAAGCATACACACACATATTTGCCTTGACTCAACCTATCAAGGAGATCTCAAGTCCCAAATGAACAGGGGTAAGTCATTTTGACAGAAGCATATAGACTCCTCCACGGGTTCTTTGATGAGGAGACACAGACCTCCTCCACACATTTCGAACGTACAGATTTTGGGATAGATAATATACAGGATGGAGAGCATATAGGTGAACAAGCTGGCCCAAGACACCCAAAGTGGTCGATCAAAGAAATATGAGCTTTCATAGAAATCACTCCCCCTAGGCCACTATACATGCCAAACTAGGTATGGTTTGATCATCGAGCATAGTCCATAAGGCTTTAACGGCACTTTTGGATGAAACTTTTGATCCAATCTCAAGCGTGTTGGCTTATGAGTGGCTAACCTAGGCATTTGACTCAATAGTTTCAAAGATGGCAAATAGGCAAAATAAAGCCTTTGCAGCTAAGAGGGGTGAAATTTCCCATTAAGTCATGAATATGCGACTCCCAACCATGCAATAACTACCTTCTTATTTTTGCAATTGGTATGTTGGTGGAGCAAATGCTTGGAAATGCACTGACAAATGTTGACACTAATTTTGAGCATATAATAACACTATGCCGACCATCTTATGTAAAATGGTTAATGCCACTATAATGTAATCTTTAAGGCATGGCCACCCTCTGACAACCAAGCAGCCATGCCCCAAGTGAAGTCCCTCTGCGTGCCTTGAAGCCTCGCCATGATCCGAAGCACTCCTCACCATATCCTCTATGCTGTTGGGTAGCTCCAAAGGCACTGGGGGATCATCTCTAAAGTCCCAATCGTGCATCTATAGTAGCTACCATCCACCCGCATCTACTCTAACCAAGGGCCAACAAAAAGGCCTCCATGTGCTATCATCCCAAAAAAGTAGGAGATCTTCTGCGGTTGGAAACTAGTAGACCAGAGGTGTGTCTAGAACCTGGATCTCACCTCTCAAGGTACCTGCTACGCTGCCCAATGCCTCTCTCTCGACGGAGTCCAACCTATCGCCTCCAGCTGCATGCGATGTCCTATGCATGTAGTATAAGAGAAGAAGGGCACCTCCTCCACTCTCTCTACATTGCCTACTCTGGATAGCAAGAACCACTCGCCTAGGTCCCACTATATCTCACTGAAGGGACAACCCTCCCATAACCATAAGTGCCAGTGACGAGCTGCATCTAGATCTGAGATGCAAGAGGGGTCGATCGACCACTCCTTGCCCAGACAGCCCACTACTTTGACCCTCTACCACCCTAACTGATCCAAGGCTCCATCCATCTTGGGATCTCCATCTGTCAAACACCACAAGAGGCAACCTGGACCAAATTGTAGAACTAGGCTTGGCTGAGAATGGGAGGGAGGGGGCATAGTTGAATTCGAAGAGGTACCTCTGTCCCTGAGACTTGGCCCAACCACTATGCTGGTGTGAAACTCTGAAGACCTGCTCACCAAGACTTTGGGATAGCTGCCTCAATCTCTGCCATCCTCAGGCCAGCACCCCAAAGATGTGAGAGGGTCTCTAATCATACCTCTACATCAATCGGGAGTCTAACCCATGTCTTGAAAAATCAAACTGGACCAATGTCCCACTATGCCCGACCAATGTGTAACCTCTGTCCCAACATGCAACTGTGGGGGTTAAAGGTCACTGTGCCTTTACCGCGGTTATGTACAATACTCAAACACATATATAAATGAATGAAAAAGAAGATTAGGTGGTTTTGCACCCACCAAAACTTGTGTAGCTCTCTGTTTCTCTCTCTCCCTCTTCCGTTCTTACTTCCGTTGAGAGCACTCTCAACTGGTATTAGAGCCCGGGTGATGTAGCTGAGCGTGCGTGAATGCTTGAAGCTCAAGAAAATTAGGGGGTTTTGCACCCACCAAAACTTGTGTGGCTCTTTGTTTCTCTCTCTCCCTCTTTCGTTCTTGCTTCCATTGAGAGCACTCTCAACTGGTATCAGAGCCCGGGTATGTAGCTGAGCGTGCATGAATGCTTGAAGCTCAGCAGCTCTGTGGGAGGGGGGAGAAGCTCTGTGGGAAGCTTTATGGGTGACTTTACTTGCATCCGAGTGTGCAGAGACCTTGGAGGAACCTTTGGAAAAGTCACTTTGGTTTTGCGAAGTGGTTTTGAGAGCCTACTAAGTGTTTTTAAAGAAAAAAGTCGTTTTTTGAGCTTTTCCCTGTTTCGTTCGATGACAGAGACTCCGTATTGACTTGTAGAGGCAACTATTGCTTGCTTTTGGTGTCCACTTCACTTCAGGAGCTTGGAAACACCTTCATTCGTGAATCTGAGATCATTTCATTGGATTTCTGACTCACTGTGTCAGTTTCTACTGCAGATATGTCAGTTCTGGTGGACTCAGGAGTCCTAAAACTTCTATGTTGCTCATCATTCGCACTCCGGTGGAGTTTACAAATAGCTCTGTTTCCAAAAACTTTTTTCAGTCCGTGTGTTGGACCCAATGATTGAGACCAGGGTTTCCAAAACCGTCTATCCCATTGCATTTCGGACGCCCAAAAACCCCAACCTGTTAGTTCTTATGCGATTTGGTGGAGGATTTTTAGAGTTATAGATCTCTATGTATTCGATTTCGTCTCTCTATTAAGCATTTTTCATTCTAAGGTTTTGAAACCTTAGATTTATGCCACATGGCAGTGGATAAGTGTTGACTCCCATTTCTCACTCATCGGTTGGGATTTTGGAGTTTCGACAAAAGAGAAATATTTGCAGATTTTCTTGTTGAGTCCGATTATGCAATGGCGCCCATGTTTTGAGGCATCTCAGGTTCTATTTTTAGTAGCGGTCATTACCGTGGGACTATGATTTCTTGAGCATACCTTATGCAAATCACTCTGGTTGTAGTTTGAGTAGTGTGCACTCATTCGTGGTGTGCATTGGGTTGCAGTGGATGATTTATAGGCCATTTGGATGCATTGCGTCCTTATTGGATGTGCTAATAGGCCAAAATTGCCTTGTGGGATGCTATTTTTATGGGATGCTATTTTATGCTGAGGGACAGCTTTGACACATTGCAAGTGATGCACTGATAGTGCTATGCTCTCTTGGATGAGATATTATTAATGCATATGCTAGTGGACGGTGTTTATGCTTGAGTCATTTGGCACTTATTGGCATTTTGGATTGCCATTGCAGTTGGCATTTTCTTTTGGGCCAGATTTGCTCATATGGATGCATAGTATATGCACATGAGTCAGATGCTTTGAGATATGAGTTTTAGTGATATTTCACTCTATTTTGGCATTTTTAGCATTAAAAAGTTTGATGGGACAAACTTTTCTTTGTGGAAAGAACAAATAAGGGATGTACTTATTCAAAAGAAGCAGATTAAACCCTTGGCAGGGATTGAACCTAAGCCTGCAAATATGTCTAAGGATGATTGGAATGAGTTGGATGCATAAGCCAAATCTACTATTAGACTTCATCTTGCAGAGTCAGTTTATTTCATAGTAGTAAATGAGCAGACTACGGAAGATTTGTGGAAGAAACTGTATGCCACTTATGAAAAGGAAACTACCTCTAATAAAGTCTACCTCATGAAGAGGTTGTTTGAGCTGCAAATGAAAGAAGGGGTCTCCATTGCTTCTCACTTGAATGAATTCAATATTATTTTCAGCCAGCTTCAGGCTCAGAAAATGAATTTTGATGTGGAGACTAAGGCAATATTTCTCTTATGTTCATCGCCATCCTTCTGGGATACCTTCCGTACAGCTGTCAGTAACTTTGCACCTGGTGGAGTACTAAAATTTGATGATGTTGTGGGTAGGTTGTTGGCCGAGGAGATTAGATGGAAGTTTATGGATGGCAACAAGCAGGATGCAGCCTTAAATGTACAAAGGGGTAGATCACTGTTCAGGGGGAAGTCCCAAGAAAGAGGGAAGTCTCTCATAGCAAATCTAGGGCACGAAACATTGAGTGTTACCACTGTGGCAAGAAGGCCCATATGAATAAGGATTGCTACAAGCTGAAAAGAGAGCAAAAGGATAAGAAAAAGAATGCAAATTGGGGTGCAAATCAAAAGGAAGAGAGTCCAAGGGAGGACAAAGGAAAAGTGAAGATCGAGGAGATCAATGCAGTCACACATGATAGTGACAATGACGTTCTCTTCATGTCTAGTTTATTTGCAGAGTTGCTTACCACTTCAGATGATGCATATTCCCAAGATTGGATTTTGGATTCTGGTGCTTCATTCCATGTTACTCCCCATAGGGAATGGTTCTCCACTTATGACAGTGGAAAGATAGGTTGTGTACATCTTGGAAATGACTATGCATGTGACAATGGGAGAAGGTGACATAAAGTTTTCTTTTGCAAATGGGTCTGCATTTATTTTGAAACATGTGAGACATGTGCCTAAGTTGACCAAGAGTCTTATTTCGGTGGGTTAGCTAGATGATGTTGGTTTTTACACCACTTTTGGCTTTCAAAGTTGGAAAATTCAGAAGGACTCTATGCTTTTGGCCAAGGGTGCCAAGTGTGGGACTTTGTATCCCTTACATGTATCAGGGGTATTTGATCATGTTGTTGCAATAACCGAGCAGCCAAGCACTTCTTTGTGGCATTGCAGGTTGGGGCACATGAGCCAGAATGGAATGAAACTCTTATGCCATTTGGGTTATGTATCACATTTGAGTTTCTCTGATTTTAAATTTTGTGAGCATTGTCTCTATGGGAAGTAGACTAAATCAGCCCATAAAAGAAGGGGAAAGAAAGAGTTTGAAAAGCTTGATTTGGTGCATTCAGATGTATGTGGTCCCATGCCTACACGGTCATTAGGGGGGGCTGAATACTATGTGACATTCATTGATGATGCAACTAGGAAAGTGTGGGCTTATGCTATAGCTCGGAAGAGTGATGTGTTCCAGGTATTTCAGAAATGACTGGCCTTGGTTGAGAATCAGTCAGGTAGAATGCTTAAATGCCTATAGACTAACAATGGTGGAGAGTCTCTCTCTCATGACTTTCAGCATTTCTATGATACACGTGGGATTAAGAGGGAGCTCACATCCCCTCGTACTCCAGAGCAAAATCCAGTTGCAGAAAAGATGAACCATACCATTCAAGAAAGGTTGCAATGCATGCTTTCCAATGCAAGTCTTTTTGGTGGTTTTTGGGCTGAGGCAATGAAGATGCAGTATCAATAGATCACCTAGTAAGAGTTTGGATGGTGGTATTCCTGAAGAGGCATGGAGTGGCAAGAAGCCCTCTTACTCTCATTTGCATATATTTGGGGTGAGGTATATGCACATGTGCTGAAAGAGCTTCAAAAGAAGCTAGATCCTAAGTCTAGGAAATGCATCTTTCTGGGTTATGGTGAAAGTGGAGAGATGGGCTATCGTCTCTGGGATCCAGAAGCAAAGAAGATCATACGCAGCCATGATGTAGTCTTCAATGAAAAGAAGATGCATAAGACACCCATGAGGGATGTGGAAATGAGGAGAATCACTTTCCAGGATGTGAATCCACCTGCATATGTTGATAGATAGCAAGCTATCCATGCACCAAATGTGCAAGAAATGGTACCACCAAGTACTCCCATAGGTATACAATCAAGGGTAGATGATGGATCATCTATTAGTGGAAATGATGAGCCAAATGTGGCTGATATGCAGGTGGGATAGCAAGCTGAAATGCCCTTGAGAAGATCATCTAGAGTGTCTAGACAGCCTGATAGGTTTGTTCTAGGGGTAGACTATGTGATGCTTACTGATTGCAGGGAGCCTTCTTGCTATAGAGAGGCTATGATGCGCGAGGATCAACGCAAGTGGGAGTATGCTATGCAATCAGAGATGAGTTCACTTATGAACAATAAGACTTGGGACTTGGTTTCTTTGCCACATGGAAAGAAAGCATTGCCATGTAAATGGGTCTACAAAATGAAGGTCACAGGTGACGATGTGCCTAGGTACAAGGCTCGTTTGGTCGCTAAAGGGTTCAAGCAAGAAAAGAGTGTGGACTTTGATGAGATATTCTCTCCGATTGTGAAGATGACCACACTTAGATGCGTGCTTGTACTAGTGGCATCAAAGGATATGGAGCTTATCCAGATGGATGTCAAGACAGCTTTCTTGCATGGGGATCTACATGAGGAAATTTACATGGTGCAGCGGAAGGCTTTGAAGAAAAGGGCAAAGAGCATTTAGATTGCAAGCTGAAGAAGAGTCTCTATGGTCTTAAGCAAGCGCCTAGAGAATGGTATCAGAAGTTTGATGCTTTCATTCGGTCCCAGGGTTTGAGGAGTGAAATTGATCACTGCCTCTACACTAAAAGGGCTAAGGATAATAGCTTGATACTCCTGACACTATATGTGGATGATATGCTATTGGCTAGCAAGAATACTTATGAGCTAGATGCATTAAAGGCCAAGTTGCATGAGGCCTTTGATATGAAGGATTTGGGACTTGCAAGTCATATTCTTGGTATGCGCATCACGCATGATCGGAGTAGGAAACTCCTTTGGCTTTCACAAAAAGAGTATGTTACAAAAGTATTGCAGCATTTCAATATGGAGGGGGGGAAGACAGTGAGTACTCCATTGCCTCCATATGTGAAACTCAGTCATACGGATAGTCCCAAATCAGATGAGGAAAGGGCC
Organism: Dipteris shenzhenensis; assembly: GCF_047967505.1. Taxonomy (NCBI): domain Eukaryota; kingdom Viridiplantae; phylum Streptophyta; class Polypodiopsida; order Gleicheniales; family Dipteridaceae; genus Dipteris; species Dipteris shenzhenensis. The sequence continues at coordinate 22,651,268 of NC_141628.1, forward strand.
ATGATGGCCAAGGTTCCTTATGCATCAGCAATTGGGAGTCTTATGTCTGCTATGATAGCTACTAGACCACACATTGCATTTGCAGTGGGAGTTGTTAGCCTGTATTTGGCTAATCCAGGAAAGAGGCATTGGGAGGCAATTAAGTGCATCATGAGGTACATGAAGGGTACCAAGGAGATGTGCATCTGCTTTGGTAGAGGAGACATGCGTAACTTGGGTACATAGATTCAGACTATGCAGGGCATGTGGATAGTAGGAGATCCACTTCTGGTTATGTGTTCACCTTTGCAGGTGGTGTAGTGTCGTGGATGTCTCGTGTACAGAAGTGCGTTTCTTTGTCTACCACAGAGGCTGAGTATGTTGCAGCCACAGAGGGTTGCAAGGAGGCTATATGGCTTGATCGGCTAGTGGGAGATTTGGGGATTCATATACGTACCGACATTGAGTGCTATTCAGCTAGCATGGAATTTGGTCTTTCATGCAAAGTCCAAACACATTGAGGTCAGGTACCATTTCATCAGGGAGGTACTTGAGGACAAGCGCATAGAGCTTGTCAAGGTTCATACAGATCAGGGATGTTTTTATCGAAGGTATAGAAATATATTATTATAATATACTGGCGAAATTTTTCATAAATTATTTTTAAAAGTTTCAAAGAATTGGCGAATTATATCTTTTGTTATAATTTTTGTTTCAAAACTTGGCTAAATATTCTAGGACATTTAAAAAACTTTCAATTTTTGCAAATATATTAAAAACTAATTATATTAAAACCTCTGTCTCTTCCGTTTTACATAATTTCAAAATACATGAAATAGCTAGCATTTAGGATACTGTAGAGTATGCAAAACATAAAATTGTTTAAGGATAATGAATATCCTTCAAATCCAATGGGGGAAGAAAATTCTCAAAGTCTAGTTTAAATAGTCCAAAAAAACTAATTATAGCCTTTTCTTTTACAGCTTGACTTCCAGAGTGCTAATGCTCTATCATACGGAAAGCTACTAACATCATAAGAACAAGAATATAATCTCAAGCTAAGATCTAAGTTATCATCTAGCTTATTACGAAGCTTATTTTTCAAGTAACCGAGAGTACTAAAACACCTTTCATCCTCAACTGAGCCAAGAATAAAGGTTTGGCATAAATTTGCAAGCTTAAAGTACTCAGAAATGTTATCTTGTAGGAATGTACTGCGAGAGAGCTCGTTCCAAAGCCGAACCATCGAACCTTGCATTTGAACATTTTCCATTAAATTACTTTGCTGGTGCATGACTTCTCCAAAAAGGGAAGATTGTGAATAAAGCTTTCCAAAATCCAACAAACCATTGTACTTTATATTGTCCATGTCAATGTCCCGTCCAAAATGTTTTTTGAGAGCATCCAAATGATTCTTTAGACCTGCTTTGATATTTTCATAAGATCCATTGACCCAAAAATGTGGAAATAGGATGGTAAATGCTTCCATTAGGTCATTTCGTGGAAACCTACTTCTAATCTCATCTACCACTGCACTTGCAACTTCACTAAGGGCATTTTTCACCGTTTGTACTTTCTTTAAAAAAGCCTCTTTTTTAATGTATTGTAGTCTTTTGTGTCGTTTGTTTTCTCTTGTCATCCTGAAAATCTGATTGTTTGCACGAAGGCAAACATATCCTTCCTGGTCACATGTTAAAAGTGAGGAATCCCCATCTAGGTCTATTAAACTTTTCCAATCTTTGAACAATTTCTCGTCTTGAAAACTGGAGCTTGACCTCTTATCGTATGCTGTTGTTATACTCAAATTAGTGAGTTTTATTGCCTTGACATATTCATTGATATAAATATCCTTCGATTGCAACATTTTACTCAACATATTCATTTTGTCTAAAAGTGGAATAATTCCACTCAATCCCAATATCGAATCTATGTTGGTCAGTTTATGATACAAAATATCTGCCTTTTCAACCTCTTCTTCTACCTCCATGTGCATTAAATAGACCAAAGTCCTGTATTCATCCCATAATCTTTTCACTGGCTGAACCAAAGATATCCATCTAGTATCCACATTCTTCAAAATCTTCCTCCCTTTTGTACCCACTGCTTCTGCAATAACTCTAAATTGATTGTATCTTTTTGGACTCTTGCAAAAGTAAGAGTAGCTTTTTTTAACCAACGTCTCGATTCGTTGTACTGATGGAAATGTGGACACAACTTTGTAAGCTAGATTTGTGCGATGAGCCATACAATGTATCCCAACACAGTAAGGAGCATATTTTGTTTCTATTTGTACAGAGACACCATTCCGACAACCTTGCAAGACTGAAGCACCATCACATGCAAAACAAACAAGTTTCTTGACCATCTCAGACTCTGTCACACCTCCATACTCTTTTAAAGCTTGGATCAAAACTTGCACTAAGTTATTAGCATTGGATTGTGAATCAAGTTTGTGTACATGTAAAAAATATGGTTTTCTCTTATTGTTTTCCACCACGTACAAATGCATTCCCAACCACGATGTAGTATCCACAGCTGTGTACTCATCCAATGACACAGAAAAAAACTCTGCAAGTTTTAAAGTCTCCTTTAAATCTTCAATTATGACTTCGTTCATGTGGTTAGCCATATCTGTTGCACATCCAAAAATTGAAGATATGATTGGTAACCCGAGAAGTCTATCAGTGAGTGGCCTTGCTTCAATATTTGCATGATAGTTGAGAATTGCACTATCTTTTCTCTATCAACCTGATCATCGATACATTCCCAACGCTTTTTCAATGATCCTTCACTTTTATTTCTGCTAGACTCTTGTGCAAGCAAGAACTTATTGTACTCAATCTCATTTTTTAAGTGGCGGTTATTTTCCTTGTCCCATTCTTTGATCACTTTCTTTTCATTACTTGTATCTTCTACAGTCTTGTAAACCTTCCCACAATGCTTCTCAATTGTATCAATCTTCAATTGTAACCGTGCCTCCTTTTTCCTTGCCCATGTGCATATTTTACAAATGGCCCACTTTGGTGCATCCCCAGTGTCCACTTGTTCTATGTCTAACCGCTACCCAATCTTCTTGAAAATTCCTACGAATATCCCAAGCTCTCTTTCTCTTCTGCTTACTTGAAGAGTTGCAACCTTGTGATGCATTATCAATGGCTTCTTCAGTTGGTGTTGACATTGATGATACTGATTCTGACATTTTTCCACTTTCCAATCCAGTTAAATCCACTACCTCATTATTTGTCAATGATGTGCCAGCTGATGAATTTTCAATTCCAATTGCATTCCCTTGATTACAGTTTTGTGATCCTATCTTCCCTGCTTCCAAGACTTGAAAACTCAAATCCCTGTTAAAACTATCATCGTTAAATAGTGATCTAGAACATTGATTTCTAGCATGATGCATTGTGCCCGGAGCATGTTCAGGAGTCCCATAAATTGCTTCATGATTCATGGATGATGCACTTGAGAGTAAATTCTCTGGTGTACTTGATGTTGTAAACATGTTTATATTAGTGCCCAATGATGTGGAAGGTAATAAGAAAGATGTCATTTTTGTATTTTTCTCTAGAGCTTGAACTTTCTTCTTTCTTCCCATGATAAGTACCTGTTTAAAAAATTATGTCTTTATTAGTTGAACATAAAATAGAACATAATTTCTTTTCTCTAAACACATGCTGAAAAAATAGCATAATAATTCTTATCCTTATAAAATTATGTGCACTTCACGTGTGTTGCAAATCAAGTATAACACACCTTCCAAGAGAAGAAATACTTTAATTTATTTTCATACAAATCTACTATATGAATACAAAATGAATATAAGTCCACCACATGAATACAACAACAAGATATTGCTAGCTTCAAAGCAACATTCATCTCATCAAGGGGCTGCATTGCTAGACTTGCATTACATCCAAAGCAACATTTAAAGGTAGACTGAGTATATTTTCTATGTTGCTAGCTTCAAAGCAACATTCATCTCATCAAGGGGTCGCATTGCTAGACTTGCATTACATCCAAATGTTGATAGGATTCTATAGGTATCCATAAGTGCTATTCTCTCTAAAGAATTCTCAGTCATCATCTTTTCAAAGGCATGTTTTTTAATACACTTTAATAGTGCACTATCAGGCATGTGGCGAGACTGTTCAAAATACCCAATTGCATCTTCCCAAAACTGTATAATCTCTGTAATTATCCATCCTAATGCATATATGTCTGACTGAGGGCTATACACACCTCTCCTAGAAAAACATTGAAGCTCAGGAGATGAGTAAGAGACTTAATGTAAGAAGATGGCAAATACTGATTGAGGAATAAAGGAACAAATAATACCTTCATCTGTGGACATAAAAGATTTCATCTTCTCTATCGCATCTTCTATCTCTCTTTTGTCATCCTTTCTCGGTTGATGCACTACTTTGGGCATATCTTCTTTTCGTAGTCCTCGAGCAACCATATACCTGAGCTCATGCTTTTTACTTTCCAATATGTGAAATCTCATGAAGTTAGAGAAGCAATTGTATGCTGCATGCTTGCCTTCTATCAATCCTTTACCATAAAGTTCATTACACTCATGACACCAAATTCGCACATGGGGCACCCCATTGAAGTCCTCAGAATGCAACTCAAACTTATCATCCCTTGACACTACCATTTCCCTTAGCTTTGATCTAACTCTATCAGATTCACGTTGCCAACATTCAAGAATAGTTGGGCTTAGTAATCTACTAGAAAGCTTTGAAGACATGTGCACTTGGGCATCAAGATTTATGTCATCAGCTAGTTGAGTGCAATGTCTTTTACATGGATAAGGAGTTTCCTCTATGCGGCATAGACTTCTCTTGATGTGCACTAAGAGTTGATCATTGATTGTCCATCGTTCCTCTTGCCGTTTGGTTATTATATATTCGTCCTCAACAAACTCAAAGGGTTCCAATAGAAGCTCATCACCTTCAATTTGTTCACGAACATGAGAGAATGTGGGATGACCTGTGTCTCTTGTCACCCTAACAACACCTAATTCCTCCTTATTATCATAGTCAATCACTTGAATCCTGAAAAAAGATGCCATGATAGGAGACCGATGTACTTCAAAATAAAATGAGAACCTTAATTATAACCCCCCTCCACCTGTGTGTGCATGACCTGCAAAATTTAGATTGCCAATTTGTGCATAACTGGTTAGTTTAAATTTAATCATTATAATAAAAATTTGTATGCATGACTCATGGTGACTCATGGGTTTGAGTTTAATCATAATAAACACAAACTCTTCCCAAATTAATACACAATTCTAATACAAAAATATAAAATTTTGAAAAAAAATAAAAATACATTCTAAGACACTTTACACTTTATTAAATTCAAATACTATAAACACATATACTAGTATTCAAAATGCAAGAAGTTACAGCACGAAGATAAAAATTTGAGAATTTAAAAAATATATAGATTATAGTACTTTATTGAATTCAAATAGTATAGATGCATATACTAGTATTCAAAATGCATTGAAAGAGTAACATTATAGTTTATAAACATAATTGTCCAAGAGTAGCTTTATAATAAAATCGGATTAATAAAACTGAGGCATCATCTCAACTGCAGGCCGCAAACATGCATGGGGTTGAGTGTTAAATCTTGCTAGTCGATTATTCATCTCAGCCAGTGTCATTCTATTTTGTTTTTCCACAAACATATAGTTAGTTGCATTGAAATAAATCTGCCGCAACTTGCCACTCCATGCTGACTGTTTTGTGTAATCCTCTTTGAAGTAGTATTCCTTACACTCCTTATAAAAATTAATAACCTCTTTAATCATGTATCCCATGGCAAACACATCTGATTCTTTACTGTAAGCATTGGTGTTCTCAGGGTCGATTATTCTGGAGCTTGCCAAGGCCGGAGTCGATTTTGTCTTATTGCTGTACTCTTCTTGATCTTATAAGTCACATCATCCATATCTGGAGTACGCTTCACAAAATTAACAGCTTCTCTTGATTCACTGTATCGAAGCAGCAATCCCCAATCAATGATGCCAACCCGTGGACTATGATTCTTGGTAAAATCTAGCATGACATTGAAAGGGTGTAGATCACAATGTATAATGCCTTCTTGGTGTACAACTGCTAATGCATCAACCAATGCGTGTATGATGTCTGGGGTAGCTTCCACAAATGCCTTTAATCTCGTAAGCTGTACATCACTTAGTATTGGATCTGGTTCTCTCCTAGTGACTCCATTGCCTTTTAAGCATAACACTTGCTTTCTGAAAGTCCCTTTCTCAAAGGGTAGCTGCATCATCATGTCTCCAATACTCCCTCCATTGAAGTATGGAAAAATGTTGATCCAAGGCAAGCTTCTAGTAAATCCTATGCATCTGACAATATGTAAGAAAATAGTACGCAGCGGAAGATAACAACAAAACGCAAGTACACGATGGAAAGCTGGAGAGAATACAAAAAATTCTGATATACCAAACTGCTGATACAACTGATGGTTGGCTGTCCACCCGTGCGCTCTACAGACAGAGCTTCGATGGTGATCTAGACAGATGCTGGACGGAGGACTATGAGCGTGAAGAACTGGTGATCTGATGATAGGGGGTGGCCACTTATATAGTGTAAGTGGTTGACGGTCGGCCCTGTAATAGGCAGTCGGCCTAATAGACAGTCGGCCTGGAAGACCAACCGACCCTTCAGAAAACATGCCGTCGGGCAGATGAAGGATCGCGCATAGGTCATACCGTCGGGCCTGGGGCTACCGGCAGCCCCCGGACCCTGCCGCTGGGGGCTTTGCCCCCAGACCCCCACCGGGGGCCTGCGCCCCTCGGACCCCCTGCTATCGGGGGGGCTATCGCCCCCCCGAACCCCCCCTTTGTGCAGACGGGTATCTACTCTTGGCTCCTAAGCCGTCTCATAACCATCTGGTCTACTCTAAGACCCCTTCCAGTGTCTAAACTGGGGATCCCTCCCAATATCTGATACCCATCATGGCTTCTCCTCATATGGGGGCCTTACAACATTGGGTACACAGAATATTGGTGGGTTACATGAGAGGTGGACATTTGAGCTAACTCTAACACCCCCCCTCAATGTTCACCCGAAGATGAACTATGTGATCGGACCAATGCCGAGTCGATGTAGATGCCGCAACAATAAATCACTCCCAAGAGCCTTTGTGAAGATGTCTGCGCAATTATCCTCTGTGGGACAATACTCCAGCTCTATGACTCCATCCTCGATGAGCTCTCGTACGTAGTGATACTGGATCTCTATGTGCTTTGTACGAGCATGGAACACAGGATTCTTTGCAATGGCCATGCAACTCTGATTGTCGCATTTCAGAACCGTCGCATCTTCGATTGGAACTCCTATGTCTTGCAGGATCCTCCTTAGCCAAACTGCTTCACAAGCAGCAATGCATGCTGCCTTGTACTCAGCTTCCGTCGAAGATAGTGCCACTGTTGGTTGCTTCTTGCTAATCCAAGAGAACACTCCTGAACCAAGTGAGAAACAATATCCAGAAACTGACTTTCTAGAATCACAATCTCCCGCCCAATCTGAGTCACAGTAACCCGCCAAGGTCTTCCCTACTCTGTAGGTAATGCCATACTCCAGTGTACCTTTCACGTACTTTAGCACACGCATCCCTGCTTTCCAATGGTTCTCTCGAGGTTGATTTGAGAACCTACTAAGTACACCAACTGCAAAGCTGATATCAGGTCTAGTGTTGCACAGAAAAATGAGACTCCCCACAAGTTTCCTATACTCCTTGATGTCGACAAGTGGTGATGCATCCTCCACTGAGAGCTTACCATTCACCTCCATGGGAGAGACCACGTCCTTACACTCGGTCATACCGAATGCCTTCAAGATCTCGCGAGCATATCTCTGCTGAGAGATGAAAATCCTGCCAGATTTTTGCCAAACCTCAATGCCGAGGCAAAAGTGCATGAGCCCCAAATCTGTCATCTCAAACTCGGAACTCAACGACTCCCTCAACTGTTGCAGCATCTTCTCATGATCTCCTGTGATGATCAAGTCATCCACGTAAAGGATTATTACCACATACTTGCCATCCTGCTTACAAACATACAGGTTAGCATCAGAAGCACTTTTTGAGAAACCAATAGATATGAGAAAGCTATCAATCCGTTGGTACCATGCCCTTGGGGCCTGTTTCAGCCCATACAATGCCTTCTTTAGTCTGCAAACCTTGTTCTCTGAATTGGGCACCTCAAATCCTGGTGGCTGGAACACATATACCTCCTCCTTGAGATGTCCATTCAAGAACGCAGATTTCACGTCCATTTGAAACACCGGCCACTGCTTATGAGCAGCCAAGGCAAGTACCACCTGAATAGTTGTCATCCTTGCTGTAGGAGCAAAGGAATCCTCAAAATCAAAGCCTTCAACTTGAGAGTATCCTTGTGCAACAAGCCTAGCCTTGTACTTTTCCAAAGATCCATCAGATTTGTACTTGGCCTTCCATACCCATTTGGTACCAATGATCTTCCTTTTTTCTGGACGATCAACCAAGTCCCAAGTCTGATTCTTCATGATGCTGTCATACTCCTCTTGCATGGCAGCTTTCCAATTTGGATCCGCCATTGCCTCATCCAAATTCGTAGGCTCTTGAACTTTCATAATCTCAGCCATCAAGGCCATATTGACTATGTGTTCAGAAGCCCTTTTCTGCTCCTCTATCCTCTTTGATCGTCGAAGTCCATCTGCAGATGACTCCGCCAAGTCTGGAACCGGATTCTTCTCATCAAAGAGCTGCCTTGCCCACTTTGGAAGTGGCTTACCTTGTGGAGCCAAGGCATGTTGTGGTGTTGGTGGAGTCTGTTCCTCGAAGTACTCCTCCTCATTCTGCAACTCTGCTTTAGATACGGGCACAAGGTGAGTTACTTTTACGGCTGATGATAAAGTGGAAGGGCATACCTCCTCCTCCACTGTATGTGGCTGTTCCCAAAACACCACATCACGACTGACCACGATCTTCTTTGCCTCTGGATCATATAGCCGGTACGCCTTTGACTCCTGGCTATAGCCCATGAAGATACACTTTCTGCTCTTTGGATCTAATTTCTTTCTGGTGCTATCTGGAACATGAACAAAACACTCACATCCAAATGTTCTGAAATGAGAAGCGGAAGGCTTTTTACCTGAGTAAGCCTCCAAAGGTGTTTTGCCCGTCAAGGCCTTTGTGAAGCTTCGATTGAGGATGTAGACTGCTGTATTGACTGCCTCAGCCCAAAAAGACTTAGGCAATCCTTTACCTAGTGCCATGCATCGTGCCATCTCCATGGCAGTACGATTGCGACGCTCTACAACACCATTTTGTTGCGGAGTATGTGCAGTCGTGAGTTGGCGCTTAATGCCATTCTCGTGCAAGTATGTGTCGAACTCTTTTGACAGGAACTCTCCTCCTCGATCCGTGCGAAGCTTCTTTACCTTCAGCCCGCTTTCGTTTTCCACCATCTTTTGCCACTGTTTGAATTTTCCAAGAGCTTCAGCCTTATCTCGTAAAAAATACACCCACATGTATCTACTGTAGTCGTCGACGATAAGCATATAGTAGTTACATCCCCCCAAAGCTTGAGTCGGAGCTTTCCCACTGAGATCAGCATGAACCAATTCTAGAGGAGCCTTTGCCCGATAGCCGCTCTCATGTGGAAAAGCCTTCCTTTGTTGCTTGCCCATCATACAAGCTTCACAAGGTTCCTGCACCTTTGAGAGTGCAGGCAAGTGTGCAACCATCCCTGTTTTCTGCATTTCCAAAAGAATAGGATAACTAAGATGACCAAATCTTTCATGCCATACCTTACTGATGCCCACTCCTGAAGAGACTGTTAGTGCCGTCAGCTCGTAGAGATTGTTCTTCCTTACTGCCTTGCCGACCACCTTGCCCGCTGCATTAAGGATTTCTGCTCCGGTCCTCTTGAAACGTACGTCCAAGTTGCGATCAGTTATCGCAGCAACCGAAAGCAAGTTCTTCTTTAGCTGAGGAACTAGTAATACATCAGAAAGCTCTTTAGTTTCACCCTCTTGAATGGAAAGAGAGATAGTACCTGTACCTTCCACAGGGCATTGTGCATTATTACCGACCGTCACGTTCATGGGCTCTTGTAGAGGCTTGAAAGAGCTATACCAGTCCTTCTTTCTGGTCATGTGACGGGACGCTCCACTATCAAGGAGCCACGAATCATTCGTTGTTGAAACTTCTGTTGAGGAGCATATTTCTTCAATTGCAACCCATAGCTCCAACTCAGTTTCAACTGTGTTGGCAGATTCCTTGCCTTTCGAAGAAGACTGTGTAGTGCCATTCTTTTCGTCCTGCTGCTTCTTTCTGCAATCCTTGATCATGTGACCGCTTTTGTTGCAGTAGTGGCACTTACCTGAAAACTTCTTCTTCTTACCATTCTTCTTCTCTCCACCCTTCCCTTTGGATGTGGTTGAGAATGCTGCATCACTTCCGCCATCGCGGGTCTTCATTCGCATCTCCTCCTCTAGAAGCATCGCGCTGAACTCTTCAAAAGTGAGGGGTGGATTTCTTACCTGCGTGTTGAGTGTCGTGACCAACGCATCGTACTTTTGTGGAAGGATCCGAATGCACCTTCTGGCCAACTCTTCGCTGGTCTTTGTAATCCCAACCGCCGCCATCTGATCACGTAGATTCTTGATCCGTGTGATGAATGTCTCAGCTGATTCTCCATCAGAGCACCTCTCTGCAGCAAGCATATTCTCCAGATTTTGAATTCTGGTCTGATTCCGCGTTTCATACTGACCTTTCAGTATGTTCCAAGCCTCACTTGCCTTGTCTGTGTGCTGAATCAGAGTCAAAACAGAATCACTTGAACTGGTAACAAGAGCGCAGAGTGCATCTGCGTTCCTTCGTTTCCATGCCCGAAGAAGATCTGCATTCGGTGGCGTTATGACGTTGGGGTTGTTTGGATTCGGTGATCCAACCGGTTCTGGATCCAATCCCAGAACAGTATCCAGAAGCTCATATGAATCCAAGATCGCGCTGATCTTGAATTTCCACAAAGTATAATTCGTCCCATCGAGCTTGCCTTCATTGAAGGCAGGTGGACGAATTCGCAACGGGGTTGGTGCAGCCATCACTCCTAGTAGCCTTTGCTAACAAAGCTCGTTGAACTTGCAATAAAGTCGTTACTCAGATAGCCTGAGCTCTGATACCATGTAAGAAAATAGTACGCAGCGGAAGATAACAACAAAACGCAAGTACACGATGGAAAGCTGGAGAGAATACAAAAAATTCTGATATACCAAACTGCTGATACAACTGATGGTTGGCTGTCCACCCGTGCGCTCTACAGACAGAGCTTCGATGGTGATCTAGACAGATGCTGGACGGAGGACTATGAGCGTGAAGAACTGGTGATCTGATGATAGGGGGTGGCCACTTATATAGTGTAAGTGGTTGACGGTCGGCCCTGTAATAGGCAGTCGGCCTAATAGACAGTCGGCCTGGAAGACCAACCGACCCTTCAGAAAACATGCCGTCGGGCAGATGAAGGATCGCGCATAGGTCATACCGTCGGGCCTGGGGCTACCGGCAGCCCCCGGACCCTGCCGCTGGGGGCTTTGCCCCCAGACCCCCACCGGGGGCCTGCGCCCCTCGGACCCCCTGCTATCGGGGGGGCTATCGCCCCCCCGAACCCCCCCTTTGTGCAGACGGGTATCTACTCTTGGCTCCTAAGCCGTCTCATAACCATCTGGTCTACTCTAAGACCCCTTCCAGTGTCTAAACTGGGGATCCCTCCCAATATCTGATACCCATCATGGCTTCTCCTCATATGGGGGCCTTACAACATTGGGTACACAGAATATTGGTGGGTTACATGAGAGGTGGACATTTGAGCTAACTCTAACACAATACCTGGATGTAAGATTTGCATTCCATATTCTTTGTCAAATGACTTTAAGGTGTGAGACATGTTCCCTTTGTAGCGCTTTGCCGCATAAGTAATACTTCGAGGAAAGAAAGAGATGCCATTAAAAGTGACTTTAAAGCATACTCCAAATGAGCCAGCACCAAGATTCTCACCCTCCTCTATAGCCTCATGGGGGATACCTAACACAATTGAACAATCACCATTCCTAAATGAATGTGCTTTGTGAGAAGCATCCCCGCGACTACCGTCAATAGCCAACCATGCCTCAGAAGTTGGATCACATGAATGTTTTGATTGCTCATATCGCACTCTCTTCGAAATAGTGAAATGTGAATCTATGTCTTTTGCCCTCTTGCTTCTACCCTTCTCCTCTTTCCACTTCAAATCCCAAAAACCTAATTTTTCCATGTCAATATTAGGAGGCACGTCATCTCGCAAGTCTTCTGCACATTTCTTCATATTTCCTATGATGCTATTGATCATGTGACGTACTCCACCTTCATTCATTTCACTCTTGGGCAACGTCTCTCCCATTGTGTTGGCTATGACCTCATTGTAGAAACACTCTATCCGTATTGCATTGCTAGTTATGTCTGTTATTTGCTCCTTGCTCATCTTACTTATCCCTATACAAAGATGCTGCCTAATGACTTTGAGCCAATTTTTCCTTTGCTCTGCTTGCATCTTTTCACAAAAGGATTTCTGGCAAAACATGCATGAAAAAACCAAGTATTGAGAGAGAATCTAAAATATATTCATATTTTAAATAATCAATGAACACAAAGTTAATTACAATAAAGAACACAACGAACTCCATTCTTATGAAATTTGCATCATGCTTGCATGGGCCTACCATTTGAGTGTGTGGAGAAGTGTGTGTTAGACACTAGATAATCAACATTGGAAGAGTATTTCAAATAATATCCAATGGTTGATGACCCACAATTGATTAAAGATAAGATTCAACTTAGAATCCTTATACATATGCAGCTTTCAAAGACCCCATGGATAGGCATTAATCAAAGACACAAATATCATTGGCTCTAGCATTGTTACCTTAGATGTATGAGCATGAATCTAAGATGTATATCTATTGGAAAGTTTACAACCTCTACACACTAGCATTTATGCAATGGTTCCCTATATTCTACACAAAATATTTCCAAAGAGGACAACAACATCAAAAGTCGAATAAACGACCAAGTGTTGAAGCCGAAACTATCATACAAGTTACAACACTGATAACCTACAACGACATTGAAAGCCAAATAAATGACCATGTGTCGAAGTTTAAACATTTGTTTTATAAAATAAGCTACGACAACACTGAAAGCCGAATAAACGACCTAGTGTTGAAGCCTACTTATTTTATAAATTATATATCTAAGAAACAACACCAAAAGTCGAATAAACGACAAAGTGTTGAATTCTATTACTCTTCTAAGGTTGAGAGACGACACATACAGCCGAATGATACGACCAAGTGTCGAGCTAGTTTCAAAACAATGAGAAGGAGTCCTTGTAACGACATCAAAGGTTGAATATTACAACCAAATGTCGAAATGCAGACTTACTTACTTAACCGCACATATAATCGAGTAATACGATCCAATGCGGAAAGATAAGCACCATGCAAATGCATGGCCCAAGTAATTGACTCAAATATTACATTACAAATCAGATGATCGACGTATTATGTCGAAAGGCTATATACGACACCACGTCGATATCTAATAGTCATGTAATATCAAGAATAAAGAAGTTATGACATTGACATACTATATGAAAAGACGACACTACATCGAACGTACGTGAAGAAGAAACCCCCCCCCAAAAAAACATTATCAACTTATCGAAAATTTGCCAACAGATGGGTTATTAAGCAGAGAAAGAAAAGCTATTATACCTTTATTTCAATTATAGTTTTGATTTTGGATTGCTAACTAGGCACAAAGGAAAAAGAGAGTCTCCTTGGTGACCTGCACAAATCCAAGGGACAATTAATAGGAGGGATCAATCTGGTCATTCTAGGAAAAGCAAAAAGAGTTGTTTGTCTTTGAGTCATGGTTGGGCGTAAATCTGTAAAATATTACAGTGCAATGACTACTTAGATGCTTGCAAAATTTGGGTCAAAGAACAAGCAGTTGAAAGTTGAATCAATAATTCTACATTTACTATTTAGCATAAAGTTCATGCAGGTCAAAGAATAGATTCAAGCTCTCAAAAAAAAACAAATGCAGCAATCAGGTTGCAATCATATGAGGTAAAAAGGAAGCAAAGATGGCCTAAGAAAACAACAGACCTGATACTGAGGAAAAAAACATCATAATAAGTACAAAAAACTTGCCTGGCACCTGACTAGAACTCTGGCTGAAGCTTTACGAGAAAGAAGGAGCTGCCCCAAAGCAACCGTCACTGCACAAACGAAAGACAACACATAAGAAACCCCCTTTTAGAGAAACCAAAAGAAAGTAGTTGGAAGAATTTGTAGTACCTGTATATCCAATAATGCAAAAATAGCATTACAAAGCTAAAGTATAGCAAATACATGTTTTATTAGATGTCTTGGCAGCCTGCTAATAACATGGATAAGGATGCCTCCATGGCCAATGCTTATGTGGTAGCAAGACTACCACATTAACGTGGGTGGGTGATCTGCCATGTGGCAACTTTCAACATATAAACATGTAATAAAAAGCAAAAAGAGGTAACCACTAACCTTAGAGTCACTACTGCTTCATTGCATGTGAGATATATTCTTCTCTTTTATGCACGAGAGAGAGAGAGAGAGAGAGTCTCTTAGACTCTACTGTACGAGACAATTAGCTGCATCAACTTAGCTTCAACAAGCCAAATATCTTCAACAAGCAAGCAGGACTGCAGCTCCTGCAACTCCTACAGCTAGCACTAGCCACACAAGGTGGCTCATCCTCAAGCGGCATCAACATACAACTACTGGCAGCCGTGACCATCTACTGCTCGCCCGCATGCAACGACTCCTTCTATTCATGTCTATGGGTCAACTGGACCTTAAGTTCCATGCTTCAGTAAACGGCGCTTCCTACCTTCTTGCTGCACTTAGTCGCGTCAACAGCCTCAGCCTTCAAGATCCTATGACTTCAAGCTCCCGTGACTTCTTCTGCCTTGCGCGACTCCAAATGGCTGGCTCATTGATCTCTAGCTAGTCCCAAACAACCGACTAGCCACAGCAGCAACGGCTTCCTCGTCCATCCAGAAAGCTATGCTGGCCATCAATAAGCCGTAAGCACGACTTGCTACTCCAAACCTACGGGCCAGTAGACCTTCTACTAGCACTCCAGCTAGCCGCACCGTCAACGATCCTTGACAACCTTTACTCCAACAGCCGCTCTATCGGCACCTCCTTGGCAAACAAAATCTGCCTCCCATCGGCCTAGCTTCATCAACGACAGCTCCATGATTTCGACTCCCTTTTCCTTCAGCTACGCCCACCAGGCTCTGTATGTGAAGCTTGCTGGAGGCGAGTCTGCTCGTAAAGAGCAGCCGTAGTGAAGCTATTCAGACGTGGCCTCCCAAATTGGAAAGCTCACCACAACAAAGCCCTCTCCAGCGATGTAGCAGCTTCTCCAAGCCTTAACCTAAGCTCCTACATCCCGCGCACCAGAGCTGAGACGCTCCATCACCTTCACAGACTCCACATCATCGCGTCTCCATAGCTGGCCACCTGCATACAGACCAAGGATAACGTTATCTCTACCTTGGTCCAAAAATATGACACGTGGAAAAGCCATGTGGCAGATAGGGTTGGCCTTATCCCCTTGGTCACCACATTGATCACAAGGCTGCCACATCACCCACCTTGGGTCAAGGTAACCGAAACCGAGGTACAGTAACCTTGGTCAACAAGAGGATAGGGTTGGTCAAGCCATGAGACACATACAACCATATGCAACCATTTCATATCCAAGCTACACTACTACCCAAGAATTTTGAAGTAAATAGCATATGCAATCATTTCATATCCAAGCTACAATGACACCGAAAGCCAAATAAATGACTAGGTGTCAAAACCTAGATAAGTACAATTAACAATTTAAAGTACAACCTAGTGGTGCAGCACCAGCAGCAGAGGGGGGGTGGCAAAAAGACGGCGGAGTGGTGGAGTGAGGGGAGGCGGAGGAGGAGTGGTGGAGTGAGTGGGGGTGGCGGAAAGACGAAGGAGGATTGTGTAAAAGATGGAGATGAACCACAAAATCTAGCTGGATGAAGACGGCTATGTGCAGAGGAGGTGTGGGGTCCCAAAGCTTGACTGGGAGCCTATCATTAGTCCTCCATTAATCAAAGAAGGAGGCCCATAATGACAGCCCTCCAAGATTTGTTTTGTTCATCCACTTCTTTCTAATCGCACGAATTGGCCATGCTGGTAGAGTCGATGATATTAATGATTGAGCCACTCAAGTAAGCTCACCTATCACAAGAAGATCATATGGTCTAACTATTTCAAGAGACTAGGATTGTTTTAATGTAATTTTTTTTACAAAAGGACCTCTAATAAAATTATATAACTTTATATAAATAGATGGTAAAAGAATTTAAAATATATATAAGAACCCAAAAACGCCCAAGAGAAGCTTATTTCACTAATCTTCAACAACAAATAATAATAATAAATATTCATTACAAGCTTAACTAAAAGAAATCAAACCTATGCACTTAGATAAATACAAAGAAAGATTAAAACAACTAGAAAGGCCACCCAATAAGAAATCAAAACTAAGATCACAAGACCCGAGATATCCCTAAAGCCTAACCTGCCCACTCTAACTCTAATGAACCAAGACTTTAAAATTAGCTACAAGATTAACTAAAAGAAATGAAATGAAGTCTGTGTCTATATGCACTTAGATAAATATATAAATGAAATTAGATTATATAAATATATAATTTATATCTAAAGCCAGCTAGGAAGATAACCCTTAGTGTAGACCTCGTGTAGACCAACTAAATGCAAGATCAAGGACCACAGGATAAGAAATTGAGAAGCTATTAGACTCTAATACGAAGGGATCTTACTACCAATTGATATCAAACTCTGTGTGCGTGTGTGTGTGAAAATTAATATATAATTATCTATAACTATGATGAAGTGAACTCAAAGCGAAAGATACTACTTCTAGATGAAAGTGTGAATTATATAAAAATACAGATCTATAAGTAAATATATACAAAACAATTAGAAAGGTTGAATGTCACTTTTACCTAATTAATTAAATGTCATGACATTTATAACTGAGATAAGGAACCTAGAGGAAACCTAAAACACTTTATTTTTATAACTCAAATATTTATTATTAATTGGTAATACATGCCAACCGTATTATAGCCATATATCAGAAATATATTAAATGCAATAACGTATAGGAGCATATAACCTTTGGGACCCTTCTATGAAAGCAACTTTGCTAAACCACCTACTAATTAGTTGGATGAAACAATAACACTTTAATAAGAAAATCACAAATTACCGACTTAAAATTTCTTCCAAATTAGGAAAAATATGAGCATCAATTCTTTGATCACCGCATAAATTTAAACAGGGCATAGATTTAAAAACCAATAATCCATGGCTAGCAAACCTAGACATATGCTCCCATCATATAAAAAATGTGAAAGATTATAAAGATTACATATCACCACAATAATCCAAGGTAGGGATTTCAACCATCACAGAACATAAACCACTCAAGCTTCTGAAACTTTTGTAATTTTCACTACCCTTCTGTATTTTAACATTTAGGCCTTAATTTACTTCCTTATGTATATATATATCTGTAAGTAATGAAATTAATAATAACCCATCTGTTGAACTCACGTGATAGGGTTACATATGATGAGTGACTCCCCCGAGGCAAACATTAAATGTTAACACTAGATTATACTTGATTGCACAAGTCTTCTTTTGGTGCTTAATTCTATAGATCCACCCAAATTTTTAAATTGTATATATAATATGTTGGCGAAAGTTTCCAAATATATTTATCTATTATATAAAACTTTGGCGAATTTTCATGGACTTTATTTATAATTTTATAATCTTAAAGGCTAAACTTAGCTCTTTTTTTAATTTTAGTTTCAGATTCTGGCGAATATACTAAGCTCTTATTTTTATAAAAGCATATAAACTTTCACAAGCCATATAAAACTTTCGCTTATTAACGAAACTAACGCGAAAAAATCATCCATGATACAGATGATAACCCTACAGATATGCTGATGAAGAATCTACCTAGTCAGCGGTTTGAGTATTGTCGTGTATTGATGGGCATTGGATAGTATGCTCACTGGTTGTTCTCCCTTAAAGGCACATTATCGTTTAAGTGGGAGGTTGTGGAGGTTAAAGGTCACTGTGCCTTTACCCCGGTTATGTACAATACTCAAACACATATATAAATGAATGAAAAAGAAGATTAGGGGTTTCTGCACCCACCAAAACTTGTGTGGCTCTCTGTTTCTCTCTCTCCCTCTTCCGTTCTTGCTTCCGTTGAGAGCAATCTCAGCAACCATCCTGATCTTGGACCTCCGGGTGCCAAAGCAGATGCTATCATGCAAACTCCTTAGAAAAGTGAGGACTAGCCCGAATAAGACCCCCTGCCAATCGTTGCCAAACTCTGAAGAGGCTCCGCATCAAGAAGGAGTCCTTTCCTGTAAGGCCTCTGAGAAGAGCCATTTGTGTGACAATGGCCCCACTGACCACCCATGGGGGGGATGTTTCGAAGGAGACCACGTTGCAGAAGAAGCTTCAAGGGCTCTACACCTGGAGTAAGGTGACAAATTGAGGGATTAAAGAGGTCAAAGCACCACAAGAGAGACATAGGGTAGCAAACACTCAATCCATTACAATGTGTAATCAACAATACATGATAGGCTTCTTATATAGAGAGAGCCTTTAGAATAGTCAACACATGTGGGATCCTCTGATCCACATCTCTCTTTGTGGATATCCTTAATCCACATCTCCACATTATGTAGTCCACATCCTAGGGTGGCTACTTTGATTCTTTCCTATACCATACCTTAGCCTCTAATTATGTGGTCATGGCACCACAACTCTCAACACCTCCCCTTGGTGCCATGATCCTTTGGCTACTGCAAGGTGGTTAGATGTGAGTTACATTCCATCACCTCCCCTTAGTGCATACATGGCTACTTAAGGTGGTCAAGTGTGGGTATTACAAGATAAAATCCTCCCCTAGATGCTTACATGGCTATTCTCAAGTGGTCAGGTTTGATTTACAAACATATGGGTTGAAGGTGGCAAGGATGTTGCTTCTCAATACATGTTGTTCTTGTCATTTTGCTCATGGCTTGATGATGACTCCATGTAGTTGACTTGCTAGTTCTTCAATCTGCAATCTTCTTCCTTGTGTCCTAGCTTCTTGCAATGGTGACACTTTGATTTGTTCTTCAGTCTACAATCACTTTGATAGTGACCCATTCTTTCGCAATGGTAGCACTTCGTTGATGTTTTACTGAACAATGCTTGCTCTTCATTATAGCTGTTGTGTGTTGATGTAGATGTTGATGTCGATGTCAATTTTTTCAAGAGGAGAGGATACACATTCCTCAAACTTTGGATCTGGGAGATTCTTCAAAGTGGTTGTCAGTGAGCTGTACTCTGCAAGCATGCTTTTAAAGAGAATTGCAAGTGCATCTTTTTCCCCTACTTTTGCATTTATGCCTTCTAGTTGGGTCATAATGCTTTTGATTGTGTTGATAAATTGTGCCATGGATTCATTGAAGCTCATGTGCAAACCATAGAATTCAATCTTAAGATGAATTTCTTGGTTTTTGGCTTTTGCACCAAACAGATTGTTCAACTCATCCCATGCATCTTTGGCATGGTCCTTGGAGTCTATATGATGAATAATGTTTGGACCCAAGTGCAAACCAATGAGTGATAGTTTTGCTTCGTCTTTTTCCTTCCAGGCATCATTTTTTACAGTGAATATGTCTTCTTTTACAGTCTTCCAAAGCTTTTGATGCATCAAGAGAGACCTCATTTGTGTAGGCCAAGTGTGAAATCCTTTCCCAGTGAACTTCTCAATAGTTGGGGTGCATATTGCCATTGTAAAGGTCTTACCAATTGAAGATACTTTCAAATCTAGCAAATTCTAATTGCATACAGAAAATCTGAGTTGACAAGTGTGTAGAGCTTAAAAACCCAGTTATTTTTCCTTTTTGGAGCTCATGCAAATTCTTTCGGGATTGAGAGTTATGGCTTGTCGAAGTTTTTATGAAGAAAGAAGAGGCATGATGACGTGGCACAGGGATTCACCTATGGAATTCAAATTGTGCTTACAAAGGGACTGTGCTTTGGTGGCACTATGCCATGTGGCAGTCTTCTAATTAGACTGAATTAACTCAAGGGTAGATAAACTTAACTATGGTCCAAGCATTGAACCTAACCCCACTAACTTAACCACCCCTAACCATGGCTTAGGGTGGGTTGACTTAGCTAGTCCTATCTGCCATGTGTCACTCAATGGTGACCTTAGGAAGAGAACTTTGAGAAACCCTGATCTGAAGCATCGTGAGCTTTATGTAGAGGCACCCGTGAGCGTCGATGGAAGCCTGTGCAGGTCATGGAGGCTAGAGCATTGAAGACCCGTCCAAAGAGGTGCGAGTCATGAGAGAGCTTGCCATTTCATAGGCATTTGTCGGTTGGTGCAGCTTGGTCATGAAGCTGTTACAAGAAGCTAAAATTTGGTTGGTGCAGCTTGGTCACGAAGCTGTTACACGAAGCTAAAATTCCGGGCGCAGCTCTTCAACAACACTCTTACTCTGAAGGTCCCAAATTTTCACGCATGATTGTATGGCTGCACACAACCAGTACTTGTTGGGAGTGAAACATAGGGAATGGATGATATCCCCAGAATCAAGCGAGTTGCAAGCGTTTTCCCTCAACAAGATCCCACAACATCACTACACCGTCCTTCTCCCCACTAGCACACAAAGAGCCATCTGGAGAAACATTAATGCTATTGACATGGAAGGCTACAAGTAATCGAGTCATTAGAGCTTGACTCATTGGCTGCATTGTAGGGAGCTTAAGGGTACTTTGGTAGATGGAGTGGTGAGCTTTGTGGCTATCGGTGGACGTCTACTCATAGGAGAGTCTAAGGCGAAGTCCGTAGTAGTTGTAGAGCCCGTTAGCTAAGTCATTGCATCTAGCTTCAAAAGCTTTGAGCAAGAGTCGGTGGCAAAGTCCCTAGATAACCTCATTCATTGGTAGATGGTCGATGCTACTATGTGATAGGTAAAGAGCTTAGCAAAAGCTCTCAAAAGATCTCTCTCTGACTAAATGGATTTTAGTCTCTTTCTCTCAATGAACTCACAAGCAATTTCTCTCTCCCTTACGAAGAAAGTCTCACTAACACTGAAGAAGCGTGAACGGAATGAATCAAAAATGGATGAATCTCTCTGAACTCTCTCAATCAAATGGACGGAAACTCTCTCAACGAAAGTGAACGGAAGGAACTCACAATCACTCAAGAGAACTCTCAATCTCTCAATCACTCTTGCACCCTTAAGGATCGGAAGGCAAGGGAGCTCTGATACCATGACAAAGTGAGGGGTCAAGGAGGATCAAAGCACCACAAGAGAGACATAGGGTAGCAAACACTCAATCTATTATAATGTGTAAAAAACAATATGTGATAGGCTTCTTATATAGAGAGAGCCTTTAGAATAGTCAACACATGTGGGATCCTCTGATCCACATCTCTCCTTCTGGATATCCTCAATCCACATCTCCATATCATGTAGTCCACATCCTAGGGTGGCTACTTTGATTCTTTCCTATACCATACCTTAGCCTCTAATTATGTGGTCATGGCACCACAACTCTCAACATAAGGCCCCTCACTACCAACTTGCCCCACAAGGCTCTACTCTGCATCTCTGGATCAATGATGCCCAATCCTCCCTCGGTTGGGGCAGGATCACTGTCTGCTAAGCTACCCTGGCTTGGGTGTTAAGTGTGCGATCCGATCCCACCTAGAGGAAATTGCGCACCAAGTGCCTTAGCTATCCCATGCATCCCCGATGAAAACACCAGCATGAGGCTATGTACCACGCGGTAGCAAGGAGGACCTACTTAGCCACTAAGGCCCTTCCTGCAAGAGAGAGTTTAGCCAAGCTCCAGTACAAAAGCTTGTGCCGAACACTCTCTAGGACTGGGGAGATATGGTGCTCTGTTGAAATATCAATGCCAACCTAGCAGCCAAGGTATCTTGTTGTCTGCCTCCTCAGAATCCACCATAAGCCTCATGCTAAGCCCCAATCCTAGATCTCCTGTACTGCCTCTGTCACTGTGAGAAAGCCCACTAATTTGGTCCAGTTGATCCTAGAGCCTGAGGCTAGACAATACACTTCCAAGGCCTCCCTAAATACATCCAAGCTCCGAGTAGAGCCCTCTACAAAAAGGGTTGTGTCATCTGCAAACTCTGAGTCCAAAAGGTCCTCCTCCTGCCAAATCAGGAGCCTCATCCTTGTGAGTCCCACCGACTGAGACCTTAGAAAATACCCTAGGGCCTCGACCACAAAGAGGAATAAGAAAGTGGCAAGGGGCATCCCTATCGAACTGAGTGGGAAAGCAAAAATGCCTCCCCCGTGTAGCCACCAATAAGTATCTGGCTCGAACTACTACATAGAGGGCTGAGACACCCCTAATCTAGTGATTTGAAAAGCCAACCGTCTGCATGGTGCCCTCCAAGAAAGACCACTCCACTCTATCATAGGCCTTCTCGAAATCCAAAGGCAAAATCGCAAGAGGCTGACACTCCTCTCTAGCCCAATCCAATGCCTCCCAAAAAGTAAAGATGTTGTCTAGGATGCTACGCTACTCGACAAAACATGTTTGCATGTCATGGATGATGTCCACTAGGTGAGGGCGAAGCTACAAGCTCAAGACCTTGGCCAAGATCTTGTACACAGTGTCCAGGAGAGTGATCAGTCTCTCCACTATCTCAAGTCTGAGCGATCCCCCCCCTTCATGATCAAGCATATCCAGCCACGACTCAGGGTCTAAGGGAGAGAGCCAGAGTTGAAGATCTCCTAAAAAGCCAAGTGAAGGGGGTATGAATGCACCCCCAAAAGCACCTAAAGAAAGCCGGGGATAGCCCATCCTCCTCGGGGCACTTCTGGGATGGAAGAGCCCCGAAGACCACCTCTGGAACGTGTGCCCAAACTGAATCTCGAGCTGCCAAAACCTACGGGGACCCCTATTCAGCCTAGAACAAGCGTCGATAGAAATCTGTCAACTCCAAGATCTCCTATGGATCCGAGTGCATCTGGCCAATAGAGTCTCTCAATCTCTGCAACAACTATGCGCCAGCTGATCTAGGGCCAATGGCCTGAAAGAACTATCTAGTCATCCTGTCACCCTGTTGTACCCATCGAGATCTAGAGGAATGGTAGGAGTACTTAGCTCGTCTCACCTTAGTATCCTGAAGCTCTAAGAGAGCGCACTCATACCGGTCTACTAATCGCTCCGACTTTGAATCCTGCTCCCAAAGATGTTCAATGGAGGCCAAGTCCCACCGCAAAGCCCTCTCTCTCTCCCCTAAATAGTATGACGGCGGTGCATAGCATGGGTGCAAAGCTCCTCACTGCTTCGATGAATCACCTCAACTGCCCACGCGGCCACCCTCCCTATAGGGGGGACTCAGGCTGCTGCAAAATATTTGTAATACTCTGTTGTAGCTCCTCCTCCATGAGTAAAGTATCTAGAATGCGGACCCCTCTCTGCGGTAGGCCATGACGGGACTGCTCTAGGTGAAGAACAATAGGGGAGTAGTCCAAGAGGTAGTCCACCCAATACCAGTGGCTCCACCCCTATGCATTACCTAATCTCCGACATAGAATATGTCTAGTCTCTCAAGTAGACTATCCTGCCGTTGCTGCCCAAAGGATAAACTGAGATTGGCAAGAGACCTAGAGAACTCCGGTTCCCTCTAGGGGTCTCGACCGTAGATCGAGAAAATGAACTGCTCCCAAGTGCTTATTTTCGAAGCTAGCATCCCAGAATAAAAAGCACCCCCGCGCTTGTCCTCCTCAAACTCGAGATTGTTGAAGTCACCTCCAAAAATCCATGGGTCCACATCCAGGAGGGACTCCGTCAATTGCCTCCAAAAGGTGGGTCGCCTGTCTACAAGCTGGGGGATACACATTGAGAACCTCAATCCTAGAGTCCCCAACCCTCAAACCCATCCATACTGCTCTGCCTAGGATGAGCTCACATTGACCATACACATCCGCTCCAACGGATTGGGACACGGAAATGCAGTCCCCCCCACTCCTGCCAACCGCGCAGGGACCATACCTCAGGGCCTCTCCCTAGAAGGAGGTGTCATCTATGTCGAACATCTATGGCTGAAAACATATGCTCCTGGATCAAGAGGAAGTCCACTATCGAC